>NW_026576839.1:30000-345000 GCF_028641065.1 Leucoraja erinaceus
ATGCTGAATCTCCAAACTAAGCTAATCGAGAAATCCCCCTCTCATTCCTTATCCGACCTTTCTGTCCTGGCCCTCCTCTGTGGCCAGAGTGAGTCCCACCGCAAATTGGAGGAGCAGCGCCTCATATTTCACTTGGGTAGTTTACACCCCAGCGGTATGAACATTGACTTCTCCAATTTCAGGTAGTCCTTGCTTTCTCCCTCCTTCCCCTCCCCTTCCCAGCTCTCCCACAGCTCACTGTCTCCGCCTCTTCCTTTCTTCTTCCCGCACCTCCCCCACCCCCCCACATCAGTCTGAAGAAGGGTCTCGACCCGAAACGTCACCTATTCCTTCACTCCATGGGTGCTGCCTCACCCGCTGAGTTTCTCCAGCATTTTTGTCTACCTGAGAAATCTAGACATCAACTTTGCTGATCTTTCCACTTCTCGGGGTCAGTCACGTTAAACCTTTTAGTTTCAGTCCGTTCAGTTTAGTTTATTGTCACGTGTACCGAGGTACAGTGAAAAGCTTTTGTTGCGTGCTGTCTAGTCAGCAGAAAGACAATACATGATTACAATCGAGCCGTTTACAGTGTACAGATATATGATAAGGGAATACGCTAGAGGCAGGAAACATGTTCCCGATGTTGGGGGAGTCCAGAACCAGGGGCCACACACAGTTTAAGAATAAGGGGTAAAGCTATTTAGAACGGAGACGAGGAAACACTTTTTATCACAGTGTTGTGAGTCTGTGGAATTCTCTGCCTCGGAGGGCGGTGGAGGCCGGTTCTCTGGATACTTTCAAGAGAGAGTTTGATAGGACTCTTGAAGATAGCGGAGTCAGGGGATATGGGGAGAAGGCTGGAACGGGGTACTGATTGTGGATGATCAGCCTCATTGAATGGCGGGGCTGGCTCGAAGGGAATGGCCTACTCCTGCACCTATTGTCTATTGTCTATAATAATGTTTAGTGCAAGATAAAGTCCGATCGTGGCAGTCTGCAGGTCTCTCCGCTCCTTTGTGGGTGAGGGTCGACACAGTGTTAAAGTGTACCCTCACGGCTGTGGCTCGGTGGTCAGTGTACCCTCTCTATCGGCCATAGCCACACATAGAAACATAGAAAATAGGTGCAGGAGTAGGCCATTCGGCCCTTCGAGCCTACACCGCCATTCAATATGATCATGGCTGATCATGACCACACAACATGGAAAGAGGCCCTTCGGCCCGACTCGTCCATGCCGACCGAGATGCCCCATCTAAGCCGGTCGCAAACACGGGCAAATGGACCAAGCTCTGTTGGAACATGTTGGTCAGCATGGGCAAGGTGGGCCGAAGGGCCTGTTTTGCGTGCTGTGGGACTCTTGACTGGCCGATTCATGTTCTCCCGAGATGTTGCCTGGCCAGCTATGGAAGCGACCGCAGGAATTTAGTGTCTCTGCTTTCTGTAGAGCAGTGTCTGCAGGTCCCTGTTTCTACTCGTTAGTTTGCCATCGCTGAGGAACAAACTGCGAGAGGAAGTGGTCGAGGCGGATGCAAGTATGAATATTTAAGTTTCGCAGGGAGAGGTTCTTGAATGGGAGAGGTTTGCAGAGGTATGGGCCAAGCCCAGGCGAGTGGGACTAGCCCGGGTTAGCGAGTTGGGCCGAAGGGCCTGTTTTTTCCCCTGCCGTGCTGAAGGTTGCACTCAAGGGCAAGCATGCCCCGCAGAGTTGACTGTTTATGAGCTGGTTTTAGCTTGTTATCAGCTGGCTAATCATAAACTAACTGGTAACTGAAATGCAAACAACCATTCTGCCGAGCTGCATCTGCAAATCGTAACCGCTTGTGATTTCCTGTAACTGCACGCAGGAAGTCTCTTCATGTTGCGGAAGTCCTTCACTCGCACGTGGATGCCATCGGTTACACGTCCATTACGCCCTTCACCCGCCAAGCTCTCCTTATTCGCGGCATTTGGATATCGATGGGCCGAATGGCCTCCTCCCGCTCTAGTTTAGCTCGGTGCATTTTAGAGGTACAGCGCGGCAACGCTATCCTGCACTAAAACCCAGAGTAATTCATAAACACTGGTGAGTAAGGCAAGGCAGCGCCTTTACCACCTCAGGCAGCTGAGGAAATTCAGAGTCTCTCTGGGGATCCTTCAGTCCTTCCACTCTGGGGCTGTAGAGAGCATCCTGTCTGGCAACATCTCGATCTGGTTTGGCAACAGGACAGGAAGGCTCTGCAGAGAGTAGTGCGTTTGGCTGAACGCACAATGGGAACTACACTCGCCCCCCCCTTGCAGGACCTATACACCAGGAGGTGCAGATCTAGAGCCAGCAACATTATGGGGGACCCCTACCCCACCCCAGCAACGGACTATTCCAGCTGGTACGGTCAGGCAAGCGCCTCCGATGTCATGCTGCGAAAACAGCGGATGATACGGAGTTTCTTCCCACGGGCCATCAGGACTGTAAATTCTGATCTCACCAGGGACTAATCTAATGTTGTGTCTTTTTTTCTAAAATGTAAATACTGGTTCGAAACAAAGAAAATAGGTGCAGGAGGAGGCCATTCGACCCTTCAAGCCAGCACCACCATTCATTGTGATCATGGCTGATGGTCCCCTATCAATAACCCGTGCCTGCCTTCTCCCCATATCCCTTGATACCACTAGCCCCTCAAGCTCTATCTAACTCTCTCTTAAATCCATCCAGTGAATCGGCCTCCACTGCCCTCTGTGGCAGGGAATTCCACAAATTCACAACTCTCTGGGTGAAAATGTTTTTACTCACCTCAGTCTTAAATGGCCTCCCCTTTTATGTTGTGCTGTTTTGCACAATCTGCAGGCATTGCCACTTGCACATCTTGTATGTGTATGTGACAAATACAATTGACTTGATTTGACAGTTATCAGGCAATTGAACCATCCGACCACAACAAGAACTACTGAACCACTCTCCTCCTCACTGGTGACCCACGGACTATCTTTGAGCAGACTTTACCTTGCACTAAACGATATTTCCTTGTGTATCTGTACACTGTAAATGGCTCGATTGTAATTGTGTATTGTCTTTCTGCAACAAAAGCCTGTCAAGTGACCTCGGTACACGTGACAATAAACTAAACTGAAACACTAGAGGTGAGTCACAATTTTACCAAAGTCAAGTCAAGTCAAGTTTATTTGTCACATACACATACGAGATGTGCAGTGAAATGAAAGTGGCAATGCTCGCGGACTTTTGTGCAAAAGACAAACAACAAAACAACCAAACAAATTATAAACACAATCATAACACACATATTCTTTTACATAATAAATAATGGAAGGAAAAACGTTCAGTAGAGTTGGTCCCTGGTGAGATAGGCGTTTACAGTCCGAATTGCCTCTGGGAAGAAACTCCTTCTCAACCTCTCCGTTCTCACCGCATGGCAACGGAGGCGTTTGCCTGACCGTAGCAGCTGGAACAGTCCGTTGCAGGGGTGGAAGGGGTCTCCCATGATTTTATTTGCTCTGGAGTTGCACCTCCTGTTGTATAGTTCCTGCAGGGGGGTGAGTGAAGTTCCCATAGTGCGTTCACCGATTGACCGACAAACCCGTGCGTCTTTGGAGAGTGGGAGAAAACCACAGCTCCCAGAGAAACCCTACGCAGGTCACGGGGAGAACGTGCAAACTCTGTACAGGCAGCACCCGCAGTCAGGATCAATCCCAGGTCTCTGGCGCTGTAAAGCAGCGACTCTACCGCTGCGCCACCGTTTGGCCCCTGCTCCTATGACTTATATTCACACTCAAAGTCAAGATATATTGGGTAGGTGACGTTTCGGGTCGGGATCCTTCTTCTAAAGAAGGGTCCTGCCCAAAACGTTGCCTAACCATGTTCTCCAGATATGCTGCCTGACCCGCTGAGTTACTCCAGCACTCTGTGAAATGTCACCTATCCATGTTCTCCAGAGATGCTGCCTGACCCGCTGAGTTACTCCAGCACTCTGTGAAACGTCACCTATCCATGTTCTGCACAGATGCTGCCTGACCCGCTGAGTTACTCCAGCACTCTGTGAAACGTCACCTATCCATGTTCTCCACAGGTGCTGCCTGAGTTACTCCAGTACTCTGTGAAATGTCACCTATCCATGTTCTCCTCAAATGCTGCCTGACCCGCTGAGTTACTCCAGCACAGAGACAAGTCTTTTTGGCTAAACTTGCCCATGCCGACCAAGATGTCCCACCTGGCTGCATTTGGCCTAGATCCCTCTAAACCTTGGATAGGGACAAAATGCTGGAGTAACTCGGTGGCTCCCTTTTCTCCAAAGATGCTGCCTGGGTCTAGTCAGCCCTCAAAACCTTTCTATCCATTTACCTGTCCAAATTATGTTTATTAAATGCTGTTATTGTACCCACCTCAACTACCTCCTCCGGCAGCTCGTTCCATACACCCACCGCACCTCTGAGGTATCGCACCACTCTTCAAAACGTGCATTAATTATTGTCGCGGTGAAAAGCTTTTGTTGCGTGCTACCCAGTCAGTGAGAAGGACCCACACTCTCCAGGCCACACACTCATCTTCCCGCTGCCTTCAGGTAGAAGGTACAGGAGCCTGAAGACTGCAACGTCCAGGTTCAGAAACAGCTACTTCCCCACATGCATCAGGCTATTGAACTCGACTCAAACAAAACTCTGAACATTAATGAAGAAGTGTTTCGGCCCGAAACGTTGCCTATTTCCTTTGCTCCATAGATGCTGCCGCACCCAGCAATTTTGTCATTAATAGCCCATTATCTATTTATTTGCACCTTATCCCTTTTATTTATTCATGTGTGGATATATTTATACAGTGGTATATGGACACACTGATCTGTTCTGTGTTCATGCCTTCTATATTCTGTTGTGCTGAAGCAAAGCAAGAATTTCATTGTCCTATCTGACAATAAACTCACTTGAATCTTGAAAAGACGATGCATGATTCCAATCAAGCTGGCCACAGTGTTCAGCCAGATGGGAGGTCAGGGCCGCTCTCTAGTTGGTGAGAGGACGGTTCATTTGCCTGATAACAGCCGGGATGAAACTGTCCCTGAATCTGGAGGTGTGCGTTTGCTTTCACACTTCTGTACCTCTTGCCCGATGGGAGAGGGGAGAAGATTCCTCATAACATTTAGATTTAGCAGAGCAGTACTTTGCATTTGGAGAGGTTCTTTTTAATGCAGTGAAATGTCCTGGCATCCATCACAGAAGCTTAGAACAAATTGACTCAAGGTTAAAGAAAGAGATGCAAAGGACAGGTTGTTGTCCCTGTCAACTGATCAGCGGCAACAATAGCCTTACAGTTAGGTTTTAGAGCGAAGCTGGGCAAATGTATTGGTGACGTGCCTCCTTTGTGTTTGGAGATGACACATTGGCTTGTTATGTGTTTCAAAGTCTGTTCCGCCTTGTCAGATAAATATCAAAAATAGAAACATAGAAAATAGTTGCAGGAGGAGGCCATTCGGCCCTTCGAGCCAGCCAACGTCCTGAAAAGATAAGGTCATAAGTGATAGGAGTAGAATTAGGCCATTCGGCCCATCGAGTCTACCCCGCCATTCCCCTCCTAACCACATTCTCCTGCCTTCTCCCCATCGCCTCTGACTCCCGTACTGATCAAGAATCTATCCATCTCTGCCTGTGTTTCTACTTTGAAGGAAATGACCCGGAATTCGGGGAATTCTGGTTGTCTTCGGGTAATTTTAGGGAAATTAAATAATTTCGGGAGATTTACGCAACCGGCCCGCGGGATGGTGGGGGGGGGGTGGGGTGTTGGGGAGTATATTTATGGACATCCGCACCTGCGCAGTTTGGGGCGGCCCGTCAGCCACGTCACAATTGAAAATGGCGGCGGTGACGCGGTAGGGACGCAAAATGACGCCGTCTCGCGCGTATATTTACGCCCATCCGCGCCTGCGCAGTTGGGGCAGCAGTCGCACATATACGCAGTTGGGGAATTTCAGGAAATACCATGGGGCGGGGAGATTGCAACCTTCACGTGGGTCCGCCCTGTTTCGACGAATGCAATCAACCTGGCGTGCACAATCAAATAAGATCAAATAGACCAAGTTGTCCTTTAGGCTGTGCACACCATATGCAAGGAGGAGGACATAGTGCAGGAGGAGGACATTCGGCCCTTCGAGCCAGCACCGCCATTCATTGTGATCATGGCTGATCGTCCCCTGTCATAGAAACATAGATAAACATAGAAAATAGGTGCAGGAGGAGGCCATCCGGCCCTTCATTGTGATCATGGCTGATCGTCCCCAATCAATAATCCGTGCCTGCCATCTCCCCATATCCCTTGACTCCACTAGCCCCTAGAGCTCTATCTAATTCTCTCTTAAATCCATCCAGTGACTTGGCCTCCACTGTCCTCTGTGGCAGGGAATTCCACAAATTCGCAACTCTCTGGGTGAAAAGGTTTTTTCTCACCCTCAGTCTTAAATGGCCTCCCCTTTATTCTAAGACTGTGTGGCCCCCTAGTTCTGGGCTGTATTTAAGAAGGGAGTAGGGGCACAGCCAGTGATAACTCTGTTTTCTGTTTCTCTTCAGCGTGAGTGTATCTCCATCCATGTTGGCCAGGCCGGTGTCCAGATGGGCAATGCATGCTGGGAGCTATACTGCTTGGAGCATGGCATCCAGCCCGATGGCCAGATGGGCTCTGAAAAGGGCCTTGGCAGTGGTGATGACTCCTACACCACATTCTTCAGCCAGACGGGGGCCGGCAAACACGTTCCCAGGGCAGTGTTCGTGGACCTGGAGCCCACCGTGATAGGTTAGTAGTCTATTGTCATGTGTACCCTAATTTGAGGATGGACATCCTTGTGATTGAGGCAGTGCAGTGTAGGTTCGCGAGATTGATCCCTGGGATGGCGGGACTGTCGTAGGAGGAAAGATTGAAAAGACTAGGCATGTATTCACTGGAGTTTAGAAGGATGAGGGGGATCTTATAGAAACATATAACATTAGTCTCAGGAAGGGATTCGGCCCGAAACGTTGCCTATTTCCTTCGCTCCATAGATGCTGCTGCACCCGCTGAGTTTCTCCAGCACTTTTGTCTACCTAAAATTATAAAAGGACTGGACAAGCTAGATGCAGGAAAAAATGTCCCAATGTTGGTCAAGTCCAGAACCAGGGGCCACGGTCTTAGAATAAAGGGAGGCCTTTTAAGGCTGAGGTGAGAAAAAACGTTTTCACCCGGAGAGTTGTGAATTTGTGGAATTCCCTGCCACAGAGGGCAGTGGAGGCCAAGTCACTGGATGGATTTAAGAGTTAGATAGAGCTCTAGGGGCTAGTGGAATCAGGGGATATGGGGAGAAGGCAGGCACGGGTTATTGATTGGGGACGATCAGCCCATGATCACAATGAATGGCGATGCTGGCTCGAAGGGCCGAATGGCCTCCTCCTGCACCTATTTTCTATGTTTCTATGTACGGAGGTAGAGTGACATTTTTTTTTTGTTTCTTGCTCGCCAGTTAGTGAAAAGACTATACATGATTACAATCAAGCCATCCACAGTGTACAGATACAGGATAAAGGGGACTAAGGTTTAATGCCAAGTAAAGTCCGATTAAAAGATAGTGTGAGTGTCTCCAATGAGGTAGATGGTAGGTCATGACCACTCTCTTAGCTGGTGATGGGATGGTTCAGTTACCCAACCATCTTTATTCCTCTATCTCCCCATCACCCACATTGCCCAAACCAGTCCGAAGAAGGGTCCCGACCCGAAAACATCACCCGCTGTCCATTCCCTCCACAGATGCTGCCTGACCTGCTGAGTTCCTCCAGCACTTTGTGTTTCCAGCATCTGCAGTTCCTTGTCTCCTATGGATATTTTTGGAACTATTATGATTTGATTCTAAAAGTTGCCCCATTGGTATTTGAAACTGTCCATTTATGCCTGTTGAAAGCTGAGTTGAGTATAGGAGCAAAGAGGTCCTTCTGCAGTTGTACAGGGCCCTAGTGAGACCACACCTGGAGTATTGTGTGCAGTTTTGGACCCCTAATTTGAGGAAGGACATTCTTGCTATTGAGAGAGTGCAGCGTAGGTTTACAAGGTTAATTCGCGGGATGGCGGGACTGTCATATGCTGAGAGAATGGAGCGGCTGGGCTTGTATACACTGGAATTTAGAAGGATGAGAGGGATTCTTATCGAAACATATAAGATTGTTAAGGGCTTGGACACGCTAGAGGCAGGAAACATGTTCCCGATGTTGGGGGAGTTCAGAACCAGGGGCCACAGCTTAAGAATAAGGGGTAAGCCATTTAGAACGGAGACGAGGAAACACTTCTTCACCCAGAGAGTTGTGAGTGTGTGGAATTCTCTGCATCAGAGGGAGGTGGAGGCCGGTTCTCTGGATACTTTCAAGAGAGAGCTAGATAGGGCTCTTAAAGATAGCGGAGTCAGGGGAGAAGGCAAGTACGGGGTACTGATTGGGGATGATCAGCCATGATCACATTGAATGGCGGTGCTGGCTCGAAGGGCCGAATGGCCTACTTCTGCGCCTATTGTCTATTGTCATTCACATTTTTTCAACCATGTGCCATTTTCACAAGGTCGGCTCGTTGCCGAATAACATAAGAACATGAATGGGGACAAAAGTGGACCATTCAGCCCCCTTGTCCACATCCGTAGGATCATGTAGAGGGTGGTCCATATAAGGGATGAGTGTTAGACTTTAGACATACAACTTGGAAACAGGCCTTTCCGCACACTGAGTCCGTGCCGACCAGCGATCACCCCGTACACTGCAACTCTTCTACACACAAGGGACAATTTCTACCGAAGCCGAATAATTTGTACGCCATTGGCACGTGGGAAGAAACCGGAGCACCCGGAGGAAACCCACGCATTCACAGGGAGAACGTACAAACTCTGTGCAAACAGTACCCGAGGTCAGGATCAAACCCGAGTGTCTGTGCTGTAAGGCAGCAACTCTACCGTAGTGCCTCTGTGCTGCCCAAAGTTGCCAGAGGAGGCTATAGAAGCAGATAAAATGACAATAGACAATAAGTGAAGGAGTAGGCCATTCGGCCCTTCGAGCCAGCACCGCCATTCAATGTGATCATGGCGGATCATCCCCAATCAGTACCCCGTTCCTGCCTGCTCCCCATATCCCCTGACTCCGCTATCTTTAAGGGCCTCTCTCTTGAAAGTATCATGAGAACCGGCCTCCACCGCCCCCTGAGGCAGAACATTCCAGACTCACCTCCGTTCTAAATGGCTTACTCCTTATTCTTAAACTGTGGCCCCTGGTTCTGGACTCCCCCAACATCGGGAACATGTTTCCGGCCTTTAGCATGTCCAAACCCTTAACAATCTTATATGTTTCAATAAGAATCCCTCTCATCCTTCTAAACTCCAGAGTGCACAAGCCCAGCTGCTCCATTCTCTCAGCAAATGACCCTCCCGCCATCCCGGGAATTAACCTTGTAAACCTACGCTGCACTCCTTCAATTGCAAGAATGTCCTTCCTCAAATTAGGGGACCAAAACTGCACACGATACTCCAGGTGTGGTCTCACTAGGGCTCTGCACAACTGCAGAAGGACCTCTTTGCTCCTATACTCAACTCGTCTTGTCATGAATGCCCCATGATCATCCCCAATCAGTACCCCGCTCCTGCCTTCTCCCCATATCCCCTGACGCCGCCATTTTTAAGAGCCCTATCTAGCTCTCTCTTGAAAGCATCCAGGGAACCCGCCTCCACCGCCCTCTGAGGCAGAGAATTCCACAGACTCATCACTCTCTGTGAAAAAGTGTTTCCTCGTCTCCGTTCTAAATGGCTTACTCCTTATTCTTAAACTGTGGCCCCTGGTTCTGGAGTCGTTCAAAAGATATTTGGATAGATAGATTTGTGGATGGGAAAGGTTTGGAGGACGATGGGCCAAACGCAGGCAATTGGGCCTAGACCAGAATGCCAAGTTGGTCGGCATGGGCAAGGTGGGCCGAAGGGCCTGTTTCCGTGCTGTACAGTTCTATGACTGAGTGTTTACCTCAGTTTTCCTGTGGTAACTCCATACCTTTAATGTGGGTCAATGTTGTGTCTTAACCTGACTCCCATCCACCATTACATTTTCCAGATGAGGTCCGCACTGGTACATATCGCCAGCTGTTCCACCCCGAGCAGCTCATCACCGGCAAGGAAGATGCCGCCAACAACTATGCCCGTGGGCACTACACCATTGGCAAGGAGCTCATCGACTCTGTTCTGGATAGAATACGCAAACTGGTGTGTGAAGTCTTTCTATTTCCATTCGGCCCATCAAGTCAACTCAGCCATTTAATCATGACTGATCTAACTCTCATTAGAAACATAGAAAATAGGTGCAGGAGGAGGCCATTCGGCCCTTCGAGCCAGCACCGCCATTCATTGTGATCATGGCTGATCGATCGTCCCCTATCAATAACCCGTGCCTGCCTTCTCCCCATATCCCTTGGCTCCACTAGCCCCTAGAGCTCTATCTAACTCTCTCTTAAATCCATCCAGTACTTGGCCTCCACTGCCCTCTGTGGCAGGGAATTCCACAAATTCACAACTCTCTGGATGAAAAAGTTTTTTTCTCACCTTAGTCTTAAATGACCTCCCCTTTATTCTAAGACTGTGGCCCCTGGTTCTGTACTCGCCCAACATTGGGAACATTTTTTCTGCATCTAGCTTGTCCAGTCCTTTATAATTTTATTTGTTTCTATAAGATCCCCCTCATCCTTCTAAACTCCAGTGAATACAAGCCTAGTCGTTTCAACCTTTCCTCATATGACAGTCCCGCCATCCCAGGGATCAATCTCCCTCCTAACCCCATTCTCCTGCCTTCTCCCCATAACCACTGACACCCGTACTAATCAAGAATCTATCTCTGCCTTAAAAATATCCACTGATGGCCTCCAGAGCCTTCTGTGGCAAAGAATTCCACAGATTCACCACAGTCTGACTAAATAAATTTCTCAGGTAGACAAAATTCTGAAGTCTGAAGAAGGGTTTTGGCCCGAAACATTGCCTTTTTCCTGCTGCACCCGCTGAGTTTCTCCAGCAATTTTGTCTACCTTCGATTTTCCAGCATCTGCAGTTCCTTCTTGAACAAACTAAACAAATTTCACCACATCTCCTTCCTAAAAAAAGGTCCTTTAATTCTGAGGCTGTGACTAGACTCTCCCACTAGTGGTAACATTCTATCCAAGCCTTTCACTATTCTGTAAGTTTCAATGAGGTCTCCCCCTCATTCTTCTAAACTCCAGCGAGTACAGGCCCAGTGCCGACAAACGCTCATCATAGGTTAACCCTCTCATTCCTGGGATCATTCTCCTAAACCTCCACTGGACCCTCTCCAGAGCCAGCACATCCCTCCTCGGATATGGTGCCCAAAATTGCTCACCATATAATCCAAATGTGGCCTGACCAGCGCTTGAAAGAGCCTCAGCATTACATCCCTGTTTTTGTGTTTGAGCCCTCTTGAAATAAATACTAGCATCTATTGTGTTGGCATGCGCGATGACCACAACATGGCTTCTTCCTATATTGGATGATATTGTCCTTTGATTTCTCCGCAGGCTGATCAGTGTACAGGACTCCAGGGTTTCCTGGTCTTCCACAGCTTTGGTGGAGGCACTGGTTCCGGTTTCACTTCCCTGCTGATGGAACGTCTCTCCGTCGACTTTGGCAAGAAGTCCAAACTAGAGTTTGCCATCTACCCAGCTCCTCAGATCTCCACTGCAGTGGTGGAGCCCTACAACTCCATCCTGACCACCCACACCACCCTGGAGCACTCAGACTGCGCCTTCATGGTGGACAATGAAGCCATCTACGACATCTGCCGCAGAAACCTGGACATTGAGCGCCCATCTTACACCAACCTTAACCGCCTCCTTAGTCAGATTGTGTCCTCCATCACAGCCTCCCTTCGCTTTGATGGTGCCTTGAATGTTGATCTGACAGAGTTCCAGACCAACTTAGTCCCATACCCGCGCATCCACTTCCCTCTGGCCACCTACGCCCCGGTCATCTCGGCCGAGAAGGCTTACCACGAACAATTGACCGTGGCCGAGATCACCAATGCTTGCTTTGAGCCGGCCAACCAGATGGTTAAGTGTGACCCTCGCCATGGCAAGTACATGGCTTGTTGTCTGCTTTACCGCGGTGACGTGGTGCCGAAAGACGTCAACGTTGCCATTGGTGCCATCAAGACCAAACGTACCATCCAGTTTGTGGACTGGTGCCCGACTGGGTTCAAGGTTGGCATCAACTACCAGCCTCCCACTGCGGTGCCTGGTGGTGACCTGGCCAAGGTGCAGCGTGCAGTGTGTATGCTGAGCAACACCACTGCCATCGCTGAGGCTTGGGCACGGCTCGACCACAAGTTTGACCTGATGTACGCCAAGCGCGCCTTCGTGCACTGGTACGTGGGGGAGGGAATGGAGGAGGGAGAGTTCTCCGAGGCCCGTGAAGACATGGCAGCCTTGGAGAAGGATTACGAGGAAGTTGGCATTGACTCGTTTGAGGGTGATGAAGAGGGTGAGGAAGAGTTTTAATCAGCACCTCATAATCAACGCACAATCTGAAAAATTAGGCTCCATTATAGTTCGTAACATTCTGAAAGTTCACAAAATGGCATGACTTGCGCTGGACTTCTATTTTATGATATTTAGTAAAGATATTTTGAGCCAACATTTGTTGCAAGTCTTTATTGCCTTTGAAATATCGCGGTCCGTTGATCTGTTAGTTGGGTTTAAGGAATATTCTACTGGCTCTCCCATTTGCTGACCATTTTAACTCTCCTTCCCATTCCCAAACCAACCTTTCTGTCCTGGTCCTCCTCCATTGCAAGTGTGAGACCACATGCAAACTGGAGGAAGAACCGCTCATATTTAGCTTGAGTAGCATACAACCTCCTGGTATGTATATCGAATTCTCCAATTTTAGGTAACTAACCTACAACTAATTCCCGGGATGGCGGGACTGTCATATGTTGATAGAAAGGAGCAGCTGGGCTTATATAGGAGCAAAGAGGTCCTTCTGCAATTGTACAGAGCCCTAGTGAGACCACACCTAGAGTATTGTGTACACATTTGGTTCCCTAATTTGAGGAAGGACATTCTTGCTATTGAGGGAGTGCAGCCTAGATTTACAAGGTTAATTCCCGGGATGGCGGGACTGTCATATTGTATTGTATTGTATTCAAATTTATTGTCATTGTCTCAATTAGAGACAACAAAATGAATTTCCCTTTACAGTCAGTATCATAAAAATAAATAAATAATAAATATTAAAACATATTAAAAAAAAATAGAATTTAAAAAAAAAGCACAAACACAGAAAGTCCACGACACAACACAACACAGTGGCACCAAGGTGAGGAAGGCACCATTGTCCAGCCAGCCTCCCCTCCGATCTTCCCAGATGTTCATCCGTGGTCGGGGCCTTCCGAGCACCCGCAGTCGCCGCCCCGGGTGGCCCGATGTTCAGGCGGGCTAGTGGAACGCTGACGCCGATCCCCGACGGTGAACATCCTCCTCCTCAGCGGCCCGGACCATATACTGAGAGACTGGAGTGGCTGGGCTTGTGTACACTGGAGTTTAGAAGGATGAGAGGGTATCTTATTGAAACGTATAAGATTATTAAGGGTTTGGACACGCTAGAGGCAGGAAACGTTCCCAATATTGGGGGAGTCCAGAACCGGGGGCCACAGCTTAAGAATAAGGGGTAAGCAATTTGGAATGGAAATGAGGAAAAACTTTTTCACACAGAGGGTTGTGAATCTGGCAAATTCTCCGCCTCAGAGGGCGGTGGAGACGGATTCTCTGGATGCTTTCAAGAGAGAGTTAGATAGAGCTCTGAAAGATAGCGGAGTCAGGGGATATGGGGAGAAGGCAGGAACGGGGTACTGAGTGTGCATGGTCACAGTGAATGGCGGTGCTGGCTCGAAGGGCCGAATGACCTACTCCTGCACCTACTGTCTATTGACCCGCTGAGTTACTCCAGGTTTTTGTGTCCATCTTATGGTAAAAACACATTTATTCAGTCAAATCACACTCTACACGTGTACAATGGATCCTCTACTGGAACAGCACGCAGAGTCGCCACCTTCCTCACTTCCATCTCCCTGAAAAATCTGATCTTGGCCCATGGAGATGTGCGGTTTCTTATTTCCTCGCGTTAAGGCCCGGTGTCATGGCGGCATTGGATGGGTGGGCCTGGCCCAGCGCGATGCCGTCGGCTCCTTCCACCGCTGCTCCGTGCTGCTGCCGCAGGCTGAGCTCCGGCTGCTGCAGGGCCTCCCACGGCCTCCTCCGCCAACACCGCGCTCGCTGCAAACGCACCAGCTGTGGGATGCAGTCCCCTCGTTCTTCTCTCCTTTTAGATCACATGCAGCTACTGGGAGGGGCTCTTATTATCCATCAACTATCACCACAGAAATGCCACCTGGTGTAATTGCAGGACCCTGCATGGCCTCTTGCCCAGAGCAGGGGAATCGAGAACCAGAGGACATAGGTTTAAGGTGCCAGGGAGGGGGAAGATTTAATAGGAACCTGAGGGGTAACTACTTTTCACAAAGGGTGATGGGTGTATAAAACAAGGGGGTGGAGGAGGTAGCTGAGGCAGGGACTATCACAATGTTTAAGAAACATTTTGGCGGGTACATAAATAGGATAGGTTTAGAGGAATATGGGCCAAACAGACAGGTGGGACCTGCGTATAATAATAATAATAATGTTTATTTATATAGCACTTTTCAACAAAATCAATTTGAACCAAAGTGCTTTACAGAGATTGATTAAACTAATTGAACAGATTAAATGTCAATAAATCCATACAAAACAAAAAAGAGAAAAAGAAAAAAAGACACAGAACAGTACACTATAGAAATCAACAAGAAACGTCCCCCCACAGCAGAATTCACTGTGAGGGAAGGCACTAAAAATATCCAGTTCTCCCCCTCATAGTCCACCCGAGGTCGGGGTCTATATGTGGCCTCCTCAGCCAACCCGGTGTTTTCAGGCCCTCTGCCGCGAAGCTGGATCATCGGCGTCGGGTGAACATTCTTCAGCGGCCTGGACTGAAGCGGCCGCTTCCTCCCTGAAGACTGCAATGTCCAAAGTTCTCAGGCCGCGCTGGCCGGACCTCTGACACTGGCGAACTCGGAGACCAGGCCCCGCGGTGTTGAAATCCAGTGCCGCCCGCCCGCGGCTGGACGCTCTGCAGCCGCAGCTCAACGATGTTGGTGTCCCAGCATTTGCACCGCCGGCGAAGCTGCAGTCCCGGCAGGAAACGCCGCTCCAGCGCTGCTCCAGCTTGATGGTAGGCCGCACAGAGAGGACGAAGAAGCGGTTCGGAAGAAAACCGCATCTCCGACCAGGTAGGACTGGGATTAAAACAGTTTCCCCCTTCCCCTCCCCCCACCCACCACATAAAAGAAGACCTCCAATAAACATTTTGTACGGACAGGACTAAAAATAAAAATAAAAAAGGGTGAAAGGACGGACTGCAGGAGGAGCAGCCATACACAACGGCGCATCACCCCACGCAGTCCCCATCAAATAGGGCATGTTCGCCAGTATAGGCAAGTTGGGTCGAAGGGCCTGTTTCCACACTGTATGACTTGCCTGTGTACAAGAATATGTGCTCCTCGAGTAACTGTCTGCAAATCGCCTTGTGATGCCACAAACATGGCAGAGAAATAAATACAGACACAAGACACTTCAACGCTGGAATCTTGCGCAAAACGCAAAGAGCTGGAGGAACTCAGTGGGTCAGATCTCTGGAGGGAAATGGATAAGAGGATGGCACAATAGCATTACAGCATCAGAGACCCGGGTCTGATCCTGACTTTGGGAGCTGTCTGTACACTGTTTGTACACTCTGGAGTTTAGAAGGATGAGAGGAGATCTCGTTGAAACATATAAGATTATTAAGGGCTTGGACACGCGAGAGGCAGGAAACATGTTCCCGATGTTGGGGGAGTCCAGAACCGGGGGCCACAGTTTAAGAATCAGGAGTAAGCCATTTTGAACGGAGAAGAGGAAACACTTTTTCTCACAGAGAGTGGTGAGTCTGGAATTCTCTGCCTCAGAGGGCGGTGGAGGCCGGTTCTCTGGATGCTTGCAAGAGAGAGCTAGATAGGGCTCTTAAAAATAGCGGAGTTAGGGGATATGGGGAGAAGGCAGGAACGGGGTACTGATTGGGGATGATCAGCCATGATCACATTGAATGGCGGTGCTGGCTCGAAGGGCTGAATGGCCTCCTCCTGCACCTATTGTCTATAGTTTATACACGTTCTCCATGTGATCGCATGGGTACTCTGCATGGTTTCCTCCAAAGACATGCGGGTTTACAGATTAATTGGCCCTAGCGTGTAGGATAGTGCTAGTGTACAGGGTGATCGCTGGTCGGCGTGGCGAAGGGCCCGTTTCCACGCTGTATTTCTAAACTAGCACTGACGGAGTGCTGCTTTGCCCTTCTGGATAAAAACATTTACACAAGGCCGTTTAAACATCTGCTATTCCTGTCTTTCAGCCGCACGTTTAAAAAATCTCCCGAGACAGTACGAGGAGTCAATGTTTGCTCATTTGCCTGGAATAGGAAAGGATTAATTTTGCAAACCAAAAATAGGCTTGTGAAGTCATGTAGCAGGGAAACAGGCCCTTTGGTCCATTTACCGTGCCCGAGGAGTTTATCCCGCCCGCTGGGGAGTCGCTGTCACCCATGTTGGTCCGACGGCGGGAGAGGTTCGGTGCCGTCTCCTGTCCCAACGTCGCGATGCCGCCGGCCGTTGCGGACTGTCAGTACGTCTTCCTCCTCCGCCACGCCCACAGGTCGCACCTACGAAGGTCCGTTTCGGGTGCTACGGCACGGGCCCCACCCAGGGCTGGATAAAGCATAAAGCAAAATAAGCACGTGCTTAGGGCATCAAGGGAAGAGGGGCGCCACAGAAATGGTAAATGGTTTACGGCACAAAAAAAATCACTTTAAACTTGCTAAAATAATATTCAAAGTGGTTTATATGATTTTATATGTGTTACGTAAGATTAATTTTGAGATCTGATCAAAGACTTTGCAATTAAAAAAAGTAGAAAACTTTTCAAATATAAATAAGGTGGAAGTATACAAAAATAAACATTATTTTCCATCTTACTGTTAGTTTTGTTTCATTTTGAAAAAAAATATATATATTTTATGGTTTATTCCTGTTTATATTTTTGAATTACATATATATGGGGGCACCAAAATCTTTTAAGTGCTTAGGGCCTCTATGGGTCTTAATCCGGCCCTGGGCCCACCACTTTTGAATTGGACTGGGGGGGGGGGGGGGGGGGGGGGGGGGGGGGGGGGGGGGGGGGGGGGGGGGGGGGGGGGGGACTGTGTTGGTGGAGCTGACCCATTTGGACCCGAGCTAGCCAGCCAGGTGACCCAGCCTCGCCGTCGAGGGTGTCCGCCATCTCTGGTCCCACCTAGTTCGGCCTTACCAGAAAATAAACCTTTGCGTGGGGACGTACGTACAAGGTCCGGCCGCCTCGTGCGGATGCCTGGGCTAGGTGTTCTAAGTGTGGCGCAATGGGCTAAGTGTTCTGCTGGCAACCGGAAGGTAGCCGGTTCGAATCCCGCTTGGAGTGCATACTGTCGTTGTGTCCTTGGGTAAGACACTTCACCCACCTTTGCCTGGGTGTGAATGTGTGTGAGTGATTGGTGGTGGTCGGAGGGGGCCGTAGGCGCAGATTAGCAGCCACGCTTCCGTCAGTCTGCCCCAGGGCAGCTGTGGCTACAGAAGTAGCTCACCACCACCGAGTGTGACTGAGGAGTGAATGAATAATGCGATGTAAAGCGCGTTGAGTATCTAGAAAGGCGCTATATAAATCCCATCTATTGTTTTTGTGCCTCCGATTCTTGGGGGGGGGGGGGGGGCAATGTGGCGGTACATAGTTGTAGGGGCCCCACACACTATATGTAACCTGAGTTTTCAGCTCTTTTGTGTAACCTTCGATTCTCCAGGCAGTTCATTCTTAAACACACTATATGTAACCTTCCGCTCTTGGGGGGGGGGGGGGGGCTCGTGTCCCAGTGACAAGAGGTAGGGGTCACGGGTGCCCCTGGGGAGTATTTAAGAGTTTAATTGTGCGCGCACGAGGTTGGTGATTGAGGAGAATTAGTGTAGTAATAAAGGACAAGAATTTCGTGTCTGCCTCGTTCTTTAACGGACAACCCCGTGTCCGCTACACATGTCTGCTAAGATGCCTAATCAAGGCTAGACGTTTGGCCCGTATCTCTCTAACCTTTTCCCGTCAATGTAGCCTGTCGAGATGAGTTTTTAAATGTTGTCATTATACCCACCTCCTCTCGCAGCTCGTTCCTGCCCCAAAATATTGCCCCTCGGGTTCCTTTTAAGTCTTTTCCCTTTCTCATTTGCCATCTAGTTCATGATTCCCCTAACCCTAGGTAAAAGACTGTGCATTCACCCTACCTATGCCCCTCGGGATTTTATATACCTCTATAAGATCACTCCGCAGCCTCCTGTGCTCCAAGCATACCCGACCTCTCCCTGTAGCTCAGACCCTCCATTCCTGGGCTACATCCTTGTAAATCTTCTCGGTACCCTTAGTCGATCTTTCCTATAGTGTGGTGACCAAAACTGAACACAATATTCCAAGTGCGGCCTCACCAATGGTGGGTTAAGGGCTCGTTTCCCTGCTGAATGACACTGTAATCTCAACCTTCTGCAAACTGCTCTTTGTTTCCATGCGATGGTCACATCCTCCTCCAATTAGAAAATTGAAGACACGGATGGTAATCCGCAAATTTCTTATGAAGCCGCAAGAAACTGCAGATGCTGGAATCTTGAGCCAAAAAAACACACAGTGCTGGAGGGACTCAGTGGGTCAGGCAGCATCCGTGGAAAGAATGGGCGGATGACATTGTAGGTGGGGTCCCTTCTAACGTGCTTAATTTAGTTTAGAGACAGCGCAGAAACAGGCCCATCGACCCACCGTGTCCGCGCTGACTAACGATTCCCGCACACGGAAGGGCCTGTCCCACTTTCACGACCTTTTTTACTCGTGGACATTTTTCATCAGGCTAGAAAAACGCCCCGACCTACTTGATGCCACGAGTATCTACGACTAGCATCAAGACCTACCTACGACCTCGAGACGACCATGCTGCGAGTACGAGTGAAGGGCAAACTCGGCAGAGGTCGTGAAAGTGGGACAGGCCCCTAACACTACCCTACACACACACACACTAGGGACAGTTTGCAATTTACAGAAGCCAATTTGTCTACAAACCTGTACGCCTTTGGTGTGTGGGAAGAAACTGGAGATCCTGGAGACAACCCATGCAGGTCACGGGGGGAACGAACAAACTCTGTACAGTCAGCACCCGTAGTCAGGATCGAACTCGGGTCTCTGGCGCTGCCCCTGAAGTTGTTGTAAATATTTTCTGCACCAATTGTCTAATTGAGCTGGTCCCACTTGCCCTATCCATTCAACCTCTCCCACCCACGTGCCTGTTGTATTTATAGCTGCCTCTTTCTTGCACTTTCTCTGGCAGCTTGTTCCATGTAAGCACCACCCCACATCAGTTTATGTCTCCAAATATTTCTGGGGTGGAATCATGTGCTGGTCCCGTCATGTGAAAGGTATCAGGTTAACATTACTGCATCAGTGGTTTATTGACATGAGTTATCGTGCCATAGCTCCACCTCCCATTTAAAAAAAAAAATCTAGGTTACTTAATGATTTAAATATGAATGGGGCAAGCGAGCAGTGGAACAATCAGCCTTTCAAGACAGGAGTGGCCCTCTCGGCCTCAATGCAGAGTAGCACATTCGCCCTCTCAAGACAAGGAGTGGAACATTCAGCTTTTCAAATTATTCAAATGGATCACAAGGTTGTAAACAAACATCGTTCCTCCTCCGTCAAACTTTGCAACTTTCCTTCACGACAGGATAAACGTACAGCCGAATAAAGTGCAAATTTTAATTCTTCATCTCCCCGAAGTCACGTACAGATGCAAGGATTTAAATAACACTTTAAATGACTAAAACAGATTTTTTTTTACAGAAGCAGGCAGGCTGCCAATTTCTACTTTGGAATGCAATGGTTGGAAATACCGCAAGTGAAAGTTCGTGAGCACTCACAATAAACTCTGCCGGGTTATCACTGGACTCAAAGATGCAGAGATTTGCTTGGATTATTCACCTAAACACAGGGGCTAACGCCCCAAGTGATGAGTTGCCGGTTATCATGAGCGTTTGTCAGCACTGGGCCTGTACTCACTGGAGTTCAGAAGAATGGGGGGGGGGGGGGGGGGGGGGGGGGGACCTCATTGGAACATACAGAACAGTGAAAGGCTGGGATAGAGTCTGAAGAAGTGTTTCGGCCCGAATCGTTGCCTATTTCCTTCGCTCCATAGATGCTGCTGCATCCGCTGAGTTTCTCCAGCACTTTTGTCTACCTTGGATCGAGTGGGTGTGGGGAGCACGTTTCCAGTAGTGTGGGAGAGTCTAAGACCAAGAGTCAAGAGTCAAGAGTCAATTTAATTGTCATTTGGACCCCTAGAGGTCCAAACGAAATGCCGTTTCTGCAGCCATACATTACACACAAATAGACCCCAGACACAACATAATTACATTTTACATAAACATCCATCACATAGCTGTGATGGAAGGCCAAAAAAAACTTATCTCTCCACTGCACTCTCCCCCCCCCCCCCGATGTCAGAGTCAAAGTCAAAGCCCCCGGCTGGCGATGGCGATTGTCCCGCGGCCATTAAAGCCACGCCGGGTGGTGCGAGGTCGCACACCGGGTCTTGGTGTTGGAGCCCCCGGCGTGCGCTCGCAAAGTCCCGCGGCCATTCCAGCCGCGCGGGGCGGTGATGTAAGGCCCCGCTCCAGGAGCTCTTCAACCCCGCAACACGGGCGGGAGAATTCGCCGTTGCAGGAGCCCCGAAAAGCGGTCTCCCTCCAGGGAGCCGCGGGCTCCCGGCGCCGCCGTCCACAGACCTGCCGTTGGAGCCTCCGACTCTCCGGTAGCAGCAGCAGCAGCAGCATCAGCGCTCCTCCACCGCTCCAACCGCTCCGGACTCGGCCAGCTCCGCGACGGCGACGGTGAGTAGCACCAGAGTCCCCGGCTTCTTCCTGTTGGAGGCCGCTCCTCGTTGCGGCCTCAACGACAACGGAAACCCGACGAGAAAAGGTCGGGGTCTCCAGTGCAGGGAGAGATTCAAAAAGTTCCCCCCCCCCCCCTGCCCATTCCCCACCCCCACCCCCCCACACACACACCCCAACAAAAAATAACAAAAACTACATTTAAACACAGACAGAAAATAATAAAGACTGCAGAGGCCGTTGCTGGCCAGAGCCGCGCCGCCTATCGGGCACAGAATTAAAGGACGTTCTTTTAGGAAGGAGATGAGGAGGAATTTCTTTAGTCAGAGGGCGGTGAATCTGTGGAATTCTTTGCCACGGAAGGCTGTGGAGGCAGTCTGTGTCAAAGAATGGATGTATTCAGTGGATATATTTAAGGCAGAGATAGATTCTTGATTGGTACGGTTGTCACAGATTATGGGGAGGGCAGGAAAATGGGGTTAAGAAGGAGAGATAGATCAGCCATGATTGAATGGTAGACTTGATGGGCCGAATGGCCTAATTCTACTCCTAACACTTATGAAGTGTAAGGATGACATAATTGGATCATTCGCAGGAAGAGCCCCTGTGAAAGATTTTCAGAGTGCGCTCCTGAATCAACAGGCTAAGGCAAGTCCCACTGCATACCGCACTTCTGGCAGCTGTTTCGGAAAACACAGCGCACACACAAAGCACCTCTCATTTGTATCCCGCTCCTGCTCTCCCGAGCCTGGGCTAAGCTGAGATGACACTCTGGAATGCATTGTATTCAACGTTTCAGAACGCTTTACCCCACGCCCACACTGTAGCAGCAGCGAGTGTAAAATTAGTGGGCCAGGTTTTTTTTTTTTGCACGCCCACTTAACACTTTAAATCAGTTTGTATAGTTAAGGAGAACATTTGGAATAAACAGTGACCGTGAATCCTACTGTGTAGGAAAGAAACGTCCTTGTCGCTCGAACCTATCCATGCCCTCAGCTCATCTGCCTTAGCCGTTAGGCCCCTTGCATTAAAATACTGTGGTTTAAACAAACCCTCCTTCCTCGCTCCCCACCTTTCACCTGCCTATTTTGTCCACTAACTTCTCCCTCACCACCCTCCATACCAACTTCCAGCCTCTCATGTGCCTCTGTCTGGTACGAGATCCCACCCTATCTCTAAACCAAACTTCTTCTTAGGCCCCCTTCAGACGTGGGTGACCATGGGTGTCTCCAGGGTGCTATTCCCTATATAAAGGACGCCTGTGCATGACTTTAACGTGGGAGACTGCCGACAGCCACTCCACGGTCCTTGACAGATCTGGGTCAGGATCCAGTGGCATGGCAGTCCAAGATGACCTTTTCTGCTGCAGCCTTCATCCGCCTTCCCAGCCGTTGTGACGCTCCACTAAGGTCAGCCATCGTCCTCCGCCTGTCCCACCGTTGAGGTCTGAACTAAACATAGGAAAACTGCTGCGGATTGAGCCACATGCCACTGGCCGCAGAGTCCACCAGGCATTGTTAAGTATATGTGTAGAAAGAACCGCAGATACTGGTTTAATTCGAAGGTAGACACAAAATGCTGGAGTAACTCAGCGGGACAGGCATCCAAGGAGAGAAGGAATGGGTGACGTTTTGGGTTGAGACCCTTGATGTCAGGGGAGTGGGCGGTACAGAGATAAAATGTAGGTGGAGACAGTAAAACTTGTAGGAGAACTGGGAAGGGGATGGAGAGAAAGAGGGCTACTTGAAGTTAGAGAAGTCAATGTTCATACCGCTGGGGTGTAAGCTACCCAAGCAAAATACGAGGTGTTGTTCCTCCAATTTGCGGTAGAATCAAGCTGATGTCTTTAACTGGTCTGAGCTTATGCCTTGAGGCTGACTTTAACATGGCTGACTGGTGGTAAAACACTTGGCTTCAATCACGCTGCACAAACTGATTCAAGAACAACAAAAACATTTACATTGACGTAAACCACAAAGTGCTGGAGTTTCTCCAGCATTTTTGAATACCTTAGATTGTTCCAGCATTTGCAGTTCCTTCTTAAAATAACATGGGTGAATGACTGTACCTACACACCAGGAAGAAGCCCGTGGTCTGGAGCCCTTAATGACAACAAGTTTTAAGAAATTCTCCCATGAATTTTATTCACAGGAAGGCAGCGTCATTAATACATGGTCAAAACACAATTACATTTACTGAGGAATGTGGATCGATGTGTTGATGACACATTGCATAACTACATGTTAACTACTGGCTGTTAACAAGTGCTAACAGTGGTAGTTAACAAATCTTTCTCGTCTCATGGCCGGTTCAGCAGTGACTCGTAACGATTATCCATGGTAGTTTTTTAAAAAATATCCGTATTTAACAACTGTGACTCCCTTCTTGTACAGAAATTGGACATAAACTGGAAACTTAAAAGTAGGGGAACGCCGTCCCTCTGCGTCCCCCCCCCCCCTCCAATTTCCATCACTGATTGTAATCATGTATAGCGTTTCCACTGTCTGGATAGTACACAACAAAAAAGCTTATCACTGTACCTTGGTACACAGGGCAATAATTAAGCAACACCAGCAATTCCTTGTGTCTACATTTCACATCTGTAATTCCTTGTGTCTACACTTTATAGAGATGGTTGCCCATTGCCTAGGGCTGGGCAATAACTGCTGGTCTGCACTATTTGTAGTAATTGATTGGGGAAAAAAGTCATATGGTCATAAATGATAGGAGCAGAATTAAGCCATTCGGCCCATCAAGTCTGCACCATTCAATCATGCTTGATCGATCTCTCCCGCCTAACCTTATTCTCCTGCCTTCTCCCCACAACCCTTGACACCCGTACTAATTAAGAATCTATCTATCTTTGCTGATACTTAAAAATATCCACTAACTTGGCCTCCACAGTTATCTCTGGCAGAATTCCACAGATTCACCATCCTCTGACTAAAGAAATTCTTCCTCATCTCCTTCCTAAAGGAGCATCCTTTAGTTCTGAGGCTGTGGCCTTGGGTCCTAGACTCTCCCACAAGTGGAAACATCCTTTCCACATCCACTCTATCCAGGCCTTTCAGTCAGCAGCTCAGTATTACTAATAAGACTCAGTGAAGAAAGCGAATGGTATGTTAGCTTTCATAGCAAAAAGATTTGAGTATAGGAGCAGGGAGGTTCTACTGCAGTTGTACAGGGTCTTGGTGAGACCACACCTGGAGTATTGCGTACAGTTTTGTTCTCCAAATCTGAGGAAGGACATTATTGCCATAGAGGGAGTGCAGAGAAGGTTCACCAGACTGATTACTGGGATGTCAGGACTGTCTTATGAAGAAAGACTGGATAGACTTGATTTATACTCTCTAGAATTTAGGAGATTGAGAGGGGATCTTATAGAAACTTACAAAATTCTTAAGGGGTTGGACAGGCTAGATGCAGGAAGATTGCTCCCGATGTTGGGGAAGTCCAGGACAAGGGGTCACAGCTTAAGGATAAGGGGGAAATCCTTTAAAACCGAGATGAGAAGAACTTTTTTCACACAGAGAGTGGTGAATCTCTGGAACTCTCTGCCACAGAGGGTAGTCGAGGCCAGTTCATTGGCTATATTTAAGAGGGAGCTAGATGTGGCCCTTGTGGCTAAGGGGATCAGAGTGTATGGAGAGAAGGCAGGTACGGGATACCGAGTTAGATGATCAGCCATGATCATATTGAATGGCGGTGCAGGCTCGAAGGGCCGAATGGCCTACTCCTGCACCTAATTTCTATGTTTCTATGTTTAAGGGACTGAAGCATACGAGGTGAACTTGATATCGCTGACAGCGGTAAATATTCCCATCATTACCGGAGGAATAGCTCCCTAGTGGACTGTCGGCTGTTACCATGTGTGTGGTTGTATTTTTATAACTCAGGAATCAAGAGTGAGATTGAGGTAAAAGGGATATGGAACAACAAAGGATCACAAGTTCTATTCCAGCAACGAGGAAAACAAAAATCAAAGAGTGATTTAAAACTATAAATGGGAGAGCTGACCTCAGTAAAGATCTATTGTAAGATATTTATAACATTACATCAGGCAAAATCCAAAAGGCTGTGTGAAACCCCAAGATAGATCTTTTTTTTTTAAATGGACACAAAGTGTAACTCAGTGGGTCAAGCAGCATATCTAGAGAACATGGATATGAGATGTTTCAGATCAGGGCGCTTCTTCAGACCCAACCCAAAATGTTGCCTATCCATGTTCTCCAGCGGTGCTGCCTGACCCGCTGAGTTAGTTCAGCACTTTGTGTCCTTATGGTAAACCAGCACCTATGGTTCCGTGTTTCTACATATATATCTATTTAAGCTGCATCTTATAATTCCAGGGACCAGGATTCAATCCTGACCCAAAAAAACACATTTGTACTCCCTGGCGTTTGACCATGCCTGAGACTTTGCTTCTGTTTTTAGTGTTTTTAATGTTTCTTTATTTTACATATCTTCTCCTACTATTTCTTTTGATTGTTATTTTTGGTGTGTATTCACTTTTTTGTCAATGATTAGTGATGTACAGCACTTTGTTGCAACTATGATAAAGTGCTCTATAAATAAAATTATTATTATTATTATTATTATTAATACTGTCTGTGTAGAAAAATGTGTAAGAAAGAACTGCTGATGCTGGTTTAAATCAAAAGTAGACACAAAATGCTGGAGTAACTCCATGTGGGGATGCACATGCATTTCGTTGTCTCTGTACTGTACACTGACAATGACAATTAAAATTGAATCTGAATCTGAATCTAACTCGGCGGGTGAGGCAGCATCTCTGGAGAGAAGGAATGGGCGACGGTTTCAGGTCGAGACCCTTCTTCAGTCTAAAGAAGGGTCTCAACCTGAAGCGTCACCCATTCTTTCTCTCCAGAGATGCTGCCTCACCCGCTGAGTGTCTCCAGCATTTTGCGTCTAGTGTCTGTGTAGAGTTCTTCTCCGTGACTGTGTGGGATTCCCCCAGGTTAATCCAGTTTGCTTCCATGTCCCAAAGTTGGATAAATGATTGGCGACTGTAAACTGCCTCCGGTGAGGCTGGATGGGTGTTTGGGGAGAGTTGATGAGCATATAAACAAAGAGATTCATGTAGATGGGTGCTTGATTATTAGTGCGCATCTTTAGTTTAGTTTAGTTTAGAGATACTGCGCGGAAACAGACCCTTCGGCCCACCGAGTCTATGCCATCCAGCGATCCCCGTTACACTAGCACACACTACACACTTGGGACAATTTACAATTTTAACCGTAGCCAATTAACCTGCAAACTCGTAACTTTTTGGAATGTGGGAGGAAACCAGAGAACCCGATGTTGGAAAATTGTTCCCCATGTTGGGGAAGTCCAGAACAAGGGGTCACAGTTTAAGGATAAGGGGGAAGTCCTTTAGGACCGAGATGAGAAAAAAAAATTTCACACAGAGAGTGGTGAATCTGTGGAATTCTCTACCACAGAAGGTAGTTGAGGCCAGTTCATTGGCTATATTTAAGAGGGAGTTAGATGTGGCCCTTGTGGCTAAGGGGATCAGGGGCGTATGGAGAGAAGGCAGGTACAGTATACCGAGTTGGATGATCAGCCATGATCATATTCAATGGCGGTGCAGGCTTGAAGGGCCAAATGGCCTATTCCTGCACCTATTTTCTATGTTTCTAACCCGGGGAAAACCCACATGGTCACAGGAAGAACATACAAACTCTGCATGGACAACACCCATAGTCAGGATCAAACTCGGGCCTCTGGCGCTGCAAGGCGGCAATTCTACTGCTGTGCTGGCCCCAAGTCCCCTGTGGGACTAAGGGACATTGTCAAGTGCCATTCAACTCTATAAAACAGGTTAACTAACAATAATAATATGGTATTTCCAATGTAAGAGGCATCAGTGAACTCACGTGCAATAAGCATCAGGGCTCTTGTCCAACCCAAGATGACAGCCATCGTAGAGTCTGTCCTCACCTTCTCCATCATGGTCTGGTTTGGCTCAGCCACCAAGCACGACACCCGGAGGCTACAGCGAATCGTCCGATCAGCTGAGAAGGTTATTGGCTGCAACCTTCCCTCCATTGACGAACTGTACACTGCAAGGGCCAGGAAGCGAGTGGGTAAGATCATCTCTGACCCCTCTCACCCTGGCCACAAACTCTTTGAATCACTTCCCTCTGGAAGGCGACTCCGGACTGTCAAAGCTGCCACAGCCAGGCATAAAAACGTATTTTTTCCACGAGTAGTTGCTCTACTCAACAGCCAAAAATCTGTAGCCTCCCTTTGCTCTGGTATTTTGTTTGGTTCACACGTTTGATCAATGGTGTTTTATTATTAATGTTTACTGTTTTATGTGTCATTCGTAACTGTCACTGTATGTCATGTTGTTACTTGTGGGCGGAGCACCAAGGCAAATTCCTTGTATGTGAATACTTGGCCAATAAACTTATTCATTCAAACCAGCAACTCTACTTCTGTTACCAGCACACAGATCTGCAATCTCACATTACAATCGCTCCACTCCTTTAAATCTCTACTCCAATTGCATATCTTGCACTAAATGTTATTCCCTCATGTATTTCTGGCCCTCGCCTACAAAGCCCTCCACCATCTGCCGCCCCCCCCCCCCCCCCCCCCCCCCCCCATATCTCACTGACCTCCTCTCCCCCTACCAACCCTCGCGGTCCCTCAGATCCACAGCAGCCGGTCTCCTCTCCATCCACAAGACCAACCTCTGCAGTTTTGGGGACAGAGCCTTCTCCAGGGCAGCTCCCAGGCTCTGGAACTCACTCCCCCAACTGATCCGCAATTCCGTGTCCCTCACCATCTTCCAGTCCCGCCTCAAGACCCATCTCTTCACCTCTGCCTATCGTTAGCCCCACGTCCCCCTCCCTTTTCATCTGTGCTTGAATTGCCTCATATTGTGTTTTGAATTGAATTCTGTCTTTATTTGTGTACTAGTCATGTCTCTACTATTTATTTCATTCCGCTTACATGTTTTTCCTCTACTTGCTAAATTTTTGTAAGGTGTCCTTGAGACTCTTGAAAGGCACCCATAAATAAAATTTATTATTATTATTATTATTTGTACACTGTGGACGGCTTGATTTTAATCATGTGTTGTCTTTCCGCTGACTGGTTAGCACACAACAAAAGCTTTTCACTGTACCTCAGTACATGTGACAATAAGCGAAACTCAACTGAACGCAAACTCAATCAGCCTTTCCCTTCTCAAACCGAGGCAAAATCAAACTTCCCTGTAATGCCAGTGTACAAATGCAGGGAAAACAGCAGAGTGAGTATTTTTCTCACAATGACATAATGGGTAAGGAGAAAGTAACACTTGACCATGGCAGTAGTCATCTGTATTTTGCATCTGTATCTGTCTTAAGGGGTTGGACAGGCTAGATGCAGGAAGATTGTTCCCGATGTTGGGGAAGTCCAGAACAAGGGGTCACAGTTTAAGGATAAGGGGGAAGTCTTTTAGGAACGAGATGAGAATTTTTTTTTTTTTTTTTTTTACACAGATTCAGATTCAGATTCAATTTTAATTGTCATTGTCAGTGTACAGTACAGAGACAACGAAATGCATTTATCATCTCGTTTGAAGAGCGACATAGCAAACGATTTGGAGAGTGGTGAATCTGTGGAATTCTCTGTCACAGAAAGTAGTTGAAGCCAGTTCATTGGCTATATTTTAAAGGGAGTTAGGTGTGGCCCTTGTGGCTAAAGGGATCCGGGGGTATGGAGAGAAGGCAGGTACAGGATACCGAGTTGGATGATCAGCCATGATCATATTGAAGGGCGGTGCAGGCTCGAAGGGCCGAATGGCCTACTCCTGCACCTATTTTCTATGTTTCTATGTACGCCACTAACCAGCTTTGTGACTTTAACAACCAGAACATACACATAGGAGTCAAAGCAGCACAATGTATTCAACAAACAATTTCAGACTATTTTATCTTAAAGACATGCAAATAACTGGATAGCAGACAGAACACATCGATTACACACATACACACACAGGATATTATAGAAAAATTAGGACAAGGCATCAATGGGGAGTTTAAATTCAAAAAGCAACCAAAATCCTATAATGCGGCTCTTGAGGAATTACAACATCCAAAAAAAAGTGACTTTATCTACTGATGCTATAACAATGGAATCAGATCAAATACAATTGGCCCAATAATTTACAATAATGACTTTGTGCCAACAAATGACGGCAGTGACACTATATTGCTTTGTACAATATCCCTATGATTTGGTGGACAGACAAATGTTGCCCATTTTGTGTCAAGCAAAAATCCCACAGACAGCATACAAGTATGAAAAGATTACTCGGTTGACTTCTGAAAGAAGATGCATAAATAATTGCACTGGTGATATAATATTGAAAAGTTCAGCATTTTCTTTGGTCTGAAGTGATGCCAGCAATGCCAATGCTGAAGGTTAAAGTGTGAAAATAAACCTGAATGGTCCTGTGCTCTCTCTCCCTCTAATCCTGATTTTTGGGCAGGCGTTTGAAAACGATCAGAATTGTCTACCGCAGAGAGTAGTCGTCGAGTACTTCCAAGGTTGCGATCGATCAATTGCTAGACACAGTGAATCACAGTGGATATTGGGTTCTGGCAGGAAAATGCAGAGCTACATGGGTTGTCGACGATCTTGCTGAATGATGCAGCATTATTGGTGACTGTACAAAATACTCCCAGCTTCTAATATTGTGAGACATTTTATCGAGTTAACAGAACCTGATTTAATGGGGATAGGACTAATTACAAGGCTCTTTCAAAGTGGGGTCGCAAAGGTGAATGAATGGCTTCCTTCTCTGCTTCATTACTCTATAATAGATTTAATTTTAGAGATACAGCATGGAAACAGGCCCTGTGGCCAACCGAGTCCACGCCGACCAGCGATCACCCGCTCACACTAGTTCTGTGTGTTATCCCCACTTTCGCATCCACTCCCTACACGTGCGAGGCAATTTTGCAGAAGCCAATTCACCTAGAGACCCACACGTCTTTGGGATACAATCACAGGGAGAACGTGCAAACTCCACATAGGCAGCACCCGAGGTCAGAATCGAACCCGGGCATCTAGAGCTGTGTTGCAACACATTGAAACATTATGGAAAAGCCCATACAGTAAATGGTACAGTTCCTGTTCACTACATACAACAACTGCACAGAGTTTGGCTTCCATAGCACCATTGCAACATCCATTGTACGTTAAAGTCCTAAGGTTTTCCTTCTTTAAATTTACACTGCATTTTTAAGCTGAATTGGGAATTGTCGTTTGCAGCATTTAGTACCTCTATCCGCCTGCTCCACATTAAAAACTACTCACATTTCGTCCAATAATTAAAGGCAGCAAGTAATCACGAGCCCTTTAGAAAATATGTCACTCCATGATTAAAATAAAATAAGATAAATGTCTCTTCCTCTCCATTTTCTAGATCCTCCATACGAGCCAAAATAGAAAGACTAATCAACTATGCAGGCCTCTGATGGCTCACAGCACCATGCTGCTCACCTTTTTTTTAAAAACATAGGCACTGATAAACATGCTCTGCATCTCAATCCTTTTTTCAGATGTAGTTTAGTTTAGAGATGCAGTGTCCGGAAACAGGCCCTTCGGCCAACCGAGTCTGCGCCTACCTGTGATCCTCGCACACCAACACTATCCTACACACACACACACGCTAGGGACAATTTACAATTTTACCAAAGTCAATTGACCTACAAACCTGCACGTATTTGGAATATGGGAGGAAATTGGAGCTCCCAGAGAAAATCCACACAGGTCACGAGGAGTACGCACAAACTCCGTACAGATGGCACCCGTAGTCAAGATTGAACCACGACATCTGGCGCTGCAAGGCAGCAACTCTACTGCTCCGCCACCATGCCGCCCTTTTAAAAGTTAATTCAAAAGATATTTAAAAGTTATTTAAAAAGAAGAGTTACTTACATTTTTGAAAGACCAAGGAATTGAGAGTAACGTGGAATTGGCACTGATAAAGGTATTGAAGTTTGGGGCAGAAAAGCCATGATTATTGTGAATAGTAGAACAGGTGGCCCACTCCTGCTATTTTCTAGCGTTCAATACACTGTTGCTTAGAACTGATCGAGGTTCAGAGGGTGGAGTGCAATGTAGCAGAAGGAAGAAATATGTTAACTACTAACAGGCCTCTGCGCATACAAGTTCCAACAAGGAACTGAAAGCTTTCTGCAGAAAAGTTTGACTGAAAGCTTTCGCACTTCTGTTTGTGGAAATGACTCAATCAATCGTAGGTGGCAAACGGGCAAGTGGGCATTCCCAAAAGACATGGCTGTTAAACTTGAACATACGTGGAATAAATGCTCGTAAAGTGGCAGGGATCGGTCTAAAGAAGCTCCCGCAGAAAGGAGTGAACAGAGTTGGAGGTGGTATTTCCTGTAAGGGTGGTGCAGCATTGAGGAAAATTCGTTTTTTTTTAAAAAAGATACAGCGCGGAAACAGGTCCTTCGGCCCTCCGAGTCCACACCAAGTGGCGATCCCCACACATTAACATCACCCTACACACATTGGGGACAATTCACACTTATACCAAGCCAATTAACCTACAAACCTGCAGGTCTTTGGAGTGTGGGAGGAAACCGAAGATTTCAGAGAATATCCACGCGGTCATGGGGAGAACCTACAAACTCCGTACAGACAGCACTCGTAGTCAGGATCGAACCCGGGTCTCTGGCGCTGTGAGGCAGCAACTCTAGCGCTGTGCCACCGAGCCGCCCCTGGTTCGTCTTCGATCTATCTGCTTTCCTTTCCTGTTTGGCAGGATTTGAAGAGATCCTAGGCTCAACTTCCTCGCAGTTTGCTGAGCCGTGGCTGGATTCACACTTGCTCATTCTGAAACCAGAATCACTGCGCTGATTTCAAGTCCAGAACTTAGTCGTGCTGTGCAAGTGGGGAAGGGTTTTGGGGTGAAAGATAGGGGGTGAAAAAAAAGACCTTATCCAATTCAAAAAAAGACTTGCAAAATATTAGAGAGATGGTTGCCATGACCCTTAGGGTCCCAAAGTAAGCATGCAACACAAATTAAAACCAACCCCTAACCTCTATATGCAGGACCAGGTGGAGTTTGCAAGGATGAAGTGCAAAAGATAGCTGAGAGGTTTCCACACTTGTCATTGAAGTATAATCCTTATTCAGTTAGTTCTCTGGAACTAACAACCAGGAAGCAGAGTTTGCTGTTGAAGTCTACCTACATAAATTGTGCCCTATTTGCACTGCTTGTGCAGAGTTTAGCATTGCAAGGCCACTCTTTCACTTATCCCCCGAGAGTGCAGTCGGGATCAGTGCACTCCAGTTGCCATAACTTCATAGCTGGTGAACGCTGGCGGAATTATTCTCCAGGACCGTGACTGAAAGGGAAAAAAAGTTCAAGTCTCTCACACACGGCGAGACCATTTCTCCACCAGGACGTCGTGCGCATAATGTATGTGTGGAATCATAGCAGCTACAGAGTGATTCAGTGGCTATGATGATGAGACGAGAGGAAGAACGGAACAAAAGAAGCAGCCAATTCCTGAGGGAAAGTGTTGAAGAATGTGCGATTTCATCCAGTCGATTTCCCCATCGAAAATCGAAAGAACGTTGAGTGGAAGATGGTGTGGGATCTCACAGGGTCCTGCCCTGGTGACAGACATGCTGAAGGTAGGCTGTTCGGCGCTTTACCCCCCCGTGGAGAAATGGTGCAAGTCTGATAGATGATAAATTCAACAGATGGAGCCCCTCCAGGTTAGCACGGCCAAGATCAGACAATTTTGGTCTCCTGGACGGATCCCGCGGGCTGCAGTTGCTCAGTCTGGTTCAACACCCAGGATATATTCGGTCTCTCTTGGAGGTTAACAACCATCATAGAGCTTAGCAGATGTTGCAGAGACTGTGTGTACCTGGACAAGAACAAGGTTCAGAGGCAAATTCAATATGCTAATATTCACGAAACCGTCCTTTACATTGAATTATTAAGAAATGTTTACACAGGTACTTGGATAGGAAAGATTTAAGAAGGATATGGGCCCAATGTAGGCGGGTGGGACTAATGTAGATGAGGCATGGTGATCGGCATAGGGAAGTTGGGGTGAAGGGCCTGTTTTTACGCGGTACGACTCTTTGCAGCATAGAAATAGGCCATATAGCTCAATGAGTTTATCTGTGTTTACACAGCACTGCACCATTCTTCTAACCTCTTGCTCCAACCAAACATCTCCCATTCCTTTCTTCAGCATCTTACTGAAACTCCTTAGAATAAAATAGAGGAGGAGAATGATAGGTGTATAAAATCATGGGAGGAATCGATCGGGTAGCCAGCGGAGGTAGGTGCAAGTACTAATACAACATTTATAAAACATTTAGACAGATACATAGGTAGGACAGGTTTAGGGGGATATGGGGTAAATGCAGCCAGGTGGGACATGCTGGCTGGTGTGAGCAAGTTGTGCCGAAGGGCCTCTTTCCACGCTGTAAAACTCTCTGACTCTAAAAGGACACAATGTTCCTGTTCATCTTCTGTCAGTCAGGCTAACTTTTGGATGTTGGAACAAAAAGATACAGATTGGTTAGTTCTAACCACTCTCACTGAATACGGAAGCTTCTCCTGAGGGACGCAAATTAGAACACACACAAAAGCCAACCACATTAACAACATGTGAAAGACCTCTGTCAGGTCACCCCAAATGCAGAAACGTTATTTTGTTTTAAGCCATGGATTAATTTGCAGGACTGGATAATCACTTTTCCATTGACTGGCCGTAGCACAAAGAAACAAACTATTGAAACATTTTGACATTGAGTGTCAGAGTTCAACCACCTGGAAACAGGCCCCTCGCCCAACTTACCCACACCAATCAAGATGTCCCATCTACACTAGTCCACTTGCAATGTTTGACCCATATCCCTCTGAAACAATCCTATCTATGTACCCACCCAAATGTTTCTTAAACATTGCAATTAATTTTTTGTAAACCAAATTTAGAACCCCAATATATTTAGGAAAGGAAACCCACAATCCTTACCCTCAATGTGTAAGATGCTGGTTTAAATCAAAGACAGACACAAAATGCTGGAGTAACTCAACGGGACAGGCAGCATCACTGGAGAGAAGAAATGGGTGACGTCTGAAGAAGGGTCTCGACCCGAATCGTCACCCATTCCTTCTCTCCAGAGATGCTGCCTCTCCCGCTGAGTTACTCCAGCATTTTGTGTTTATCCTTACTCTTACGCAGACTCACCGATCTTGTTGACTCACAAATGCAGTCAAATTGGTATTTTAAGCTAGTTCGGAGGACAACGAGAACTATCCTAATCTCCACGTGCTGTCAATGAATACATTTTAAAAAACATAAGTGTTTTAAAAATACTGCCTGCTTTGTACAAAGACTGGTCAAGATATTTGCCTCTCCAGTGCTATTCTTTGAGACGATGGTCGTAGGAACTTTTGCATCCACTTCAGCAGCAAAGGAGTCGTGCCTGAGGCCCCTTCAGCCGCCCTGAGATCCTGGCTGTACCCTTAGAGCATCAGCCCATTTTCACACTCCAGTTTTCTGGAGTTCAGCAAGTTCAATACATGAGAGATGCACCATAAGCGGATATAGGATGACTATAATATTTTTGCCTCTACTTTAAACTGACATCAAGCCAAGTCGGAAAAATAATTTTTCACATTTATTCTGTATTTACTGCACAGATACTCTTCCCATAATATCTAATGAAATGCAAATGACAACATTGGAATGGCAGAGACGGGAATTAAAAAAAAAACATTATTCCGATAACGTGAATAATCAATTGGCTTTTGAAGTGTCAGGCCATGGGGATTGCTGTCTCAATCTGCTCCAGCGCACGTTCTAACCATCAGACATGAGACAGGGAAAAAAAGAAAAAAAAAGGAAGTGATAGATTTCTTTGCGAATCCGCGGATTTTGAAATTCGGCAAGGCCCCACCCACTGTATGGAACCTAATATCCCAAGCTTCCAGGAAGGTAAACATTTGCTAATAAATCGCCTTGAATCCTGACACCTGTTAGTCCACGTCACCAGTTAAAGCTGGAAAGTGAACAGAGGAGATTTCAAGCTGGAAAGGCTACAAGAAGATTCACAAGGATGTTGCCAGGACTCGAGAGGTCTGAATAATAGGGAGAGGTTGAGTCAACTGGGACTCTTATTCATTGGAGTGCAGGAGTATGAGGGGTAATCTTATAGAGCTGTATAAAATCATGAGAGGAATAGATCGGGTAGCACAGAGTCTCTCGCCCAGAGTAGGTGAATCAAGGATCAGAGGATATAGGTTTAAGGTGAAGGGGAAAAGATAGAATAGGAATCTGAGGGGTAGCTTTTTCACACAGAGGGTGGTGGGTGTATGGAACATGCTGCCAGAGGACGCAGTTGAGGCAGGGTCTACATCAACGTTTAAGAAACAATTAGACAGGTACATGGTTAGGACAGGTTTAGAGAGATATAGGCCAAACGCAGGCAGGTGGGACTAGTGTAGCTGGGACATGTTGACCAGTGAGGGTAAGTTGGGCCGAAGGGCCTGTTTCCAGGCTGTATGATTCTATGACTCCATGACCAGCGTTCAGGACAGGTGGATGGTGCACAAGAGAAAAGGCCGATTCATAGTTTGTCACTTCCAAACTGTTTAAGATGAACAATCTCTCCCTTCACAGGCAATGAAAGAGAGAGAGGTATTGCAGCTTCATTTACCTGCAGTTTTCTGGAATGGTTATTGGGTTTTGTACAGCCAAAGCGACACAATCCCCTTTCTGGAAGACACCATCGTACGGTCCTTCCAGGAACATCATTGCGTACAGCACACATCCCAGGGACTGGAAATAAATCAAACTTGGGCATCATCAACAGCTCAATCACTAACAGGGGCTTGGCACCTAAAGAGCCTGTCCCACTGTACGAGGTAATTCAAGAGCTCTCCCGAGTTTAAAAAAAATCAAACTCGTGGTAAGTACGTAGAATAGACGTGGTATACGTCGGAGCTCGTGGATGTCTCATAGCGGCTCGTAATGCTAACGGCAGGTACTCGGGAAACGCGGTAACTCGTGAAGTTTTTTCAGCACTGTGAAAAATGTCCACGAGAGCCCCGAGTACCTACAAACGGCTATTACCGTAAGTCACCGAGTTCGAATCAGGGGAAACTCGGGAGAACTCTTGAATTACCTCGTACAGTGGGACAGCCCTTAATGCTATACAACTCTTTGTTAGGCCGCATATGGAGTTTTATTATGGTGTTCTGGGCACCTTATTACAGGAAAGATGTGGAGGATCTGGAGAAGGTGCAGAAGAGGTTTACCAGGATGCTGCGTGGATTTGAGGATATTAGCTGTAAAGGGAAATTGGACTAATTTGGATGTTTTCTCTGGAGCATCGGAAGCTGAAGAAACATATAAAATTATATGATTTTATATGAACCTGATAGAAACATATAAAATGATGAGAGGCATAGATAGGGTAGACACAACCTATTTCCCCAGGGTGGAAATGTCTAACACTAGAGAGCATCGCTATGAGAGAGGGGGAAAGAGTGGAGCTATGCAGGACAAGTAATTTACACAGAGAGTGGTGGGCAGATATTATTTAAGAGGCTTTTAAATAGATACATTGATATGTTGGGAATGGAGAGATATGGATCATGCGCAGGCTGAAGGGATTAGTTTAATTTGGCAACATGTTTTGCACAGATGTCATGGGCCGAAGGGCCTATTCCTTTTCTATATTATAATGAAAGATGAAGACAAAAAAAAAATCTAGCAAACATTTTGATAACGCTAGTTATTTTGGAGAACCACTAGAACGCATTCATTAAAGGGAGAGAATGGAGATCAGACTTTACTTTATATACACTGATATTTTACACTTGATACTGTGGAAGGGATAGAACCTCCTGCCTTTCATAGGCTTTACTAAAATAAATCCTGGCCTGGATTTTTGGCTATCAGTGTGGGTTGAATGCATCCGTGTACGCAATTTGAAACCCTGAGCCTGCTTGTGCTCATCATTCCCTCAGCTCAGAAACTAGTGTGAGTTCGCAGTGGAGCAATTCTGGTATCAGAACACATTGCAACCACTCTACTGGCCTTCTGCAGTTTACAACAGGGCTCCGTTCCCAAGAATCATTTGCGACCCAGGTAGTTCAGATTGGAAATGCAGGCGCCAACTGATATGCCAGAAGAAAAGCGGTAGGGGCAGAATTAGGCCATTCGGCCCATCAAGTCTACTCCGCCATTCAATCAAGGCCTATTTATTCTTCCCTCTCAACTCCATTGTCCTGCCTTCTCCCCATAACCCCCCCCGACAACTGCAGGTACACGCAGCGCCGAAGTAGATGACAATTCCACCCTGCCGGCCTCTCTAACATTGGTTCCAATGTACGGGCTGCACATAAGTCGAGCGTTCGCGATCTGGGGAGCTCATCAAACATAATCTAAACACCCAGTGTCTATTCAAACACGAGTTGCCATCAGCAATAGCACACAGAACTTGACTGAAGACCCAAGGAACTGCAGATGCTGGTTTACAAAAAAAAAAGTCCGAAGTCTGCAGACCTGAAACGTCACCCATCCAAATCCTCCAGAGATGCTGGCTGACCCATCGAGTCACTCCAGCACTTTTTTAAAGTTTGGTTTAGAGATACAGGGCAGAATCGGGCCCTTTGGTCCAGAGTCCTCACCGACCAGTGGTCCCCGCACACTAGCACTATCCTACACTCTAGGGACAATGTACAATTTTACCGAAGCCAATTAACCTGCAAGCCTGTACGTCTTTGGAATGTGGGAAGAAACTGGAGACCCGGAGAAAACCTACGCAGTCACGGGGAGATCGTACAAACTCCGTACAGACAGCGCCCGTAGTCAGGATCAAACCCGGGTCCCTGGCGTTGTAAGGCAGCAACTCCACCGCTGCACCACCGTGCCTGATTTCATGACTGAAACTGTGGCAAAGTTTCATGATAAGAGGACTACATTTGCAAAACTGAAAGCAACAGGTCAGATTTCAAACTAGTGTGCATAAAACTAACGGCTGCCACCTACCGCAGCGCAGTCTCCAGGTACGGGAGCTGGGGAATTATAACACCTTCATTCTAATCAAGGATAGTAAATTTTATAGAAATTCTAGAACCAGTGGGTACAGCTTCAGAATATAGACAAAGTATCATCAAAAGGATTTGAGTATGGGAGCAGGGAGGTTCTACTGCAGTTGTACAGGGTCTTGGTGAGACCACACCTGGAGTATTGCGTACAGTTTGGTCTCCTAATCTGAGGAAAGACATTCTTGACATAGAGGGAGTACAGAGAAGGTTCACCAGACTGATTCCTGGGATGGCAGGACTTTCATATGAAGAAAGACTGGATAGACTCGGCTTGTACTCGCTAGAATTTAGAAGATTGAGGGGGGGATCTTATAGAAACTTACAAAATGCTTAGGGGGTTGGACAGGCTAGATGCAGGAAGATTGTTCCCGATGTTGGGGAAGTCCAGAACAAGGGGTCACATCCTTCTAAACTCCAGCGTATACAAGCTCAGCTGCTCCTTTCTATCAACATATGACAGTCCCGCCATCCTGGGAATTAGTTGTAGATTAGTTACCTAAAATTGGAGAATTCGATATACATACCAGGAGGTTGTATGCTACTCAAGCTGAATATGAGCAGTTCTTCCTCCAGTTTGCATGTGGTCTCACTCTTGCAATGGAGGAGGCCCAGGACAGAAAGGTTGGTTTGGGAATGGGAAGGAGAGTTAAAATGGTTAGCAAACGGGAGATCCTGTAGAATCTTCCTTAAACCCAACACACAGATCAACACGACTCTCTCTAACTTCTACAGGTGCACAGTAGAGAGCATGCTGACCGGTTGCATTGTGGCTTGGTTCGGCAATTTGAGCGCCCTGGAGAGGAAAAGACTACAAAAAGTAGTAAACACTGCCCAGTCCATCATCGGCTCTGACCTTCCTTCCATCGAGGGGATTTATCGCAGTCGCTTCCTCAAAAAGGCTGGCAGTATCATCAAGGACCCACACCATCCTGGCCACACACTCATCTCCCTGCTACCTTCAGGTAGAAGGTACAGGAGCCTGAAGACTGCAACAACCAGGTTCAGAAATAGCTACTTCCTAATCTGTGGAAAGACATTCTTGCCATAGAGGGAGTACAGAGAAGGTTCACTAGACTGATTCCTGGGATGTCAGGACTTTCATATGAAGAAAGACTGGATAGACTCGGCTTGTACTCGCTAGAATTTAGAAGATTGAGGGGGGATCTTACAGAAACCTACAACATTCTTAAGGGGTTGAACAGGCTAGATGCAGGAAGATTGTTCCCGATGTTGGGGAAGTCCAGAACAAGGGGTCACAGTTTAAGAATAAGGGGGAAATCTTTTAGGACCGAGATGAGAAAAACATTTTTCACACAGAGAGTGGTGAATCTCTGGAATTCTCTGCCACAGAAGGTAGTTGAGGCCACAGTCCATTGGCTATATTTAAGAGGGAGTTAGATGTTTTTCCTTGTGGCTAAAGGGATCAGGGGGTATGGAGAGAAGGCAGGTACAGGATACCGAGTTGGATTATCAGCCATGATCATATTGAATGGCGGTGCAGGCTCGAAGGGCCGAATGACCTACTCCTGCACCTATTTTCTATGTTTCTATGTAAGTATAGAATGATCTTGGAGTGGATGAAGAGGCTGCAAAATATAACTTAAATAGAAAGGAAATGTAATTGTGAACAAGAGACATTTCTTTTGTGTGGCTACAGAGTTCATGTCTAAGATTAATGAATGGGGCTAAAACCATCAAAATGGAGATGAGGAAGAATGTCTTCAGCCAGAGGAGGGCGGTGAATCTGCTGAATTCATTTGGCGGCCAAGTCATTGGGTATTTTTAATGGGGAAGGGCGCCAAAGGTTATGAGGTGACGGCAGGAGAATGGGAAAAATAGATCAGCCATGGTTGAATGGCAAAGTAAACTCAATGGGCTGAATGGCCCAATTCTGCTCCTATGCTTTGTCTAATTGGGAAATGTTACTGCAAAATATATTTAGTCAGTGATGGGTTTTGGAATTCACTGCCCACAAGGGGATAGAGGCTGAAGCACATTGCATTTAAAAATGACAGGGTGGAGATTTAGTTCCTTGAAATACAGTATCTTACTAGGCTGTGGATCAAGAATTGGAAGAATTATATAAGCAGTACAATCCTAAAGAGTGATCAGAGAGGGAACTAAATATATTTACATACACATCTTTGGAAGTTTTAAGATATGTTGAAGGAGCAATCGGTAAAGAATATAGGATTCTGACCTTTGTATTTAGAAAGAGAGGGCAATGATCATGAATGTTCAGGCTACAACTAGAACATTGATGTCCAATTCTGATTGAATGAAAGGTATAAAAATGAAAATAATGAAGAGGGTCAGAAAAGATTTAAAATGCCACAGCTGTTCCCATTAGCAGATGCTTTGAGGATTGGGGACCTTGATTCAAATTGATGGCCAAACATCACTGTCGTGAGTGAAATGTGAGTTATGATCTGGAAATCTTGCTCAACAAGGGTGATGAAAAGAGTGTCAATCAGAGCTTCCAAAGGAATTGAATGAAAGGCTCGAATGGTACGTTTCTGCGCTTTCTCTACAAATAGTCCATGGTTCATAGCTCACTAAAGATAGCAACACAAGTAGATCGGATATCCTTTCCTTCATTGCCAAGGGCATCGAGTACGAGTCAGGAAGTCACGGTGCAGCTCCATGCGACTTTGGTTAGGCCACATTTGGAGTATTGCGTGCAGTTCTGGTCGCCCCATTACAGCAAAGATGTGGAAGATTTGGAGAGGGTGCAGGAGAGGTTTAACAGAATGCTGCCTGAATTAGCAGGTATTAGCTACAGGGAGAGGTTGGACAGACATGGATTGTTTTCTCTGGAAGACTGGAGGTCAAGGTGAAACCTGATAGATGAGAGACATAGATGGGGTAGAAATGTCCAATACTAGAGGGCATAGCTATAAGATAAAGGTTTAGTGGAGATGTAAGGGGCAAGTTTATTTTTACATAGGATGGGGTGGGTGCCTGGAACATGTTGCCAGGGGTGGTGCTGGAGTCAGATATGATAGTGGCGTTTAAGAGGCTTTTGGATAGGCACATAGAAAAGCAGGGAATAGAGGGACTGAAATTTCATTCAAACCTTACCTGTTTGAATGGCAATAAAAGGCATTCTATTCTATTCTATGGATCATGTGCAGGTAGAAGAGATCAGTTCAGCTTGGCATCATGTTCGGCACAGACATTGTTGGCCGAAGGGCCCATTCCTGTGCTGCAGTGATCTATGTTCTGTAGCCATTTTATAATAGGGCTAGGACATAATGCAATTATTTGGCCATTTCATGGGTACCCTCAATATTCTGAGTTGGGTTGTTCTTGCAAAGAGCAGGCATGAAAATTAAGTTACTGTGTTTAAGAAGGAACTGCAGATGCTGGAAAATCAAAGGTAGACAAAAATGCTGGAGAAACTCAGCGGGTGTGGGAACATCGATGGAGCAAAGGAAATAGGCAACGTTTCGGATCGAGACCCTTCTTCAGTCACTGTGACTGTGACTGGGTTTACAAGTGAAGGTGTTCAATGTGAAGGGACAATTTGAATACATACCCATATGTCAGTGCGCTCATCTATAATGCAGTGACTTTCCACAGTAAAGAGCTCAGGAGCTCGGTAGGATATGGTACATCGCTGTGCTGCCCAGTCCTGGAAGAGAACAAGTAAACATCAACACACCACCCTGGCCAGGCTCTCATTTAATCCTGCCATTGTGAAGAAGGTATAGGAGCCTGAAAACTGTAACTGTAACATCCAAAGATTCAGGAACAGCTTTTACCCCGCAACCATCTGGCCATTAAGAACTACAATCTCCAAATAGCCTCCGAACTACATAGGCGTATGTGTCTGCGTGTGAATAATATTATGGTGTTTTATTAATTTGTTTTACAGAGTAAAATGCAAATAAGAATTTAATTGTTCTGTTTCGAGACATGACTACAAAGCACTCACGACTCTCTTGAACATCAAGTTAAATGAAACAGTTTGCAAAAAGACTGTGTACTTGATCAAGCAATCTCACGTGTTTCTACCCAACCCTGTTTATCTGGCCCTGTCATAAATCTCCATCTTCTCTTCTCCCTCATCTGTTAAACGCATCTTTATTTGAACCATCATGCGAGAGAAGGGGGATTGTGCTCTCGAGATGAAGAATATTTTCCCCAGATCACTCTAATTGGTGTTAAAGGCCCTAATTTTGGTATTACAAAACTTAGAACTTTTTATTTTCAAGACAAAAAGGCACATAGTGCTACAGTAACTCAGCTGGTTAGGCAGCATCCCTGGTGACGTTTCGGGTCAGGACCCTTCCTCAGACTCCCCGTTTCCTCCTGACCTGAAGCATCATCTATCCACGTTCTCCAGGGATGCTGCCTGACCTGCTGAGTTACTCCAGCGCTGTGCGTCTTTTTTTTTTTGTAAACCACCATCTGCAGTTCCTTGTTTCTACAAACATTTTATTCCTATGCCTTATAGGAAGAGACTCAGACTGTTAAGAGTTCCTCAAACTCATAAGGGTGCCCATCAAATGTCCAACGTTTTATTGCTGTCAAATTCATTCAAAGGTTTGAAGCCACTATCATGTCAGGCTTCATGGGGGAGTCCAGAACCAGGGGCCACTGTTTAAGAATAAGGGGTAAGCTATATAGGATGGAGATGAGGAAACACTTTTTCCCCCACACAGAGTGGTGAATCTGTGGAATTCTCTGCCTCAGAGGGCAGTGGAGGCCAGTTCTCTGGATGCTTTCAAGAGAGAGCTAGATAGGGCTCTTAAAGACAGTGGAGTCAGGGGATATGGGGAGAAGGCAGGAACAGGGTACTGATTGGGGATGATCAGCCACGATCACATTGAATGGTGGTGCTGGCTCAAAGGGCCGAATGGCCTACTCCTGCATCTATTGTCTATTGCTTCAGCCTATTATTTTTTAAAGGTGAATGTACATTCTAATTCAGGATAGAAACATCCCGTCTGCCCACAAGAGATAAACGCGTGGTTCTGCTTCCTTGTAAATTCTTTCTGCGCCACCTTCTATCTATCCTATTATATAGAGATTAGAATTATGTTTATGCTTATAGATGCAGCGTGGGAACAGGCCCTTCGTCCCACCGAGTCCGTGCCGATCAGTGACCACCCGTATACCCGTTCTATCCCACACACTGGGGACAATTTACAGAAGCCAATTAACCTACACGTAATGGGAATGTGGGAGGAAACCAGCGAGCCTGGAGAAGACCCACGCGGCCACTGGGAGAACGTACAAACTCTGTACAGACAGCACATGTAGTCAAGGTCAAATGCCCTTCTCTGAGGCTGTAAAGCCACAATTCTACCGATGCACCAATGCTCCACCCCTGTGATCAGTACTGGTACATCATAATAGTTTAAGAAAGAACTGCAGATGTTGAAAAAAAAAAAAAAAATCAAAGGTAGACAAAAATGCCGGAGAAACTCAGCGGGCGAGGCGACATCTATGGAGCGAAGGAATAGGTGACGTTTCGGGTCGAGACCCGAAACGTCACCTATTCCTTCGCTCCATAGATGCTGCCTCACCCGCTGAGTTTCTCCAGCATTTTTGTCTACCTTTCATAATAGTTTAAAGTAATTTCCAGAATCATAAAGCAGTTCAGCATGGAAGCAGGTTCTTTGACCCACTGAGTTCACATCAACCACCCAAAACGGCTGACACTAATCAAATTCCCACAATCCCAATAATTGCCCCCAAGATTCCACCATTCACTGACATACTAGGGGCAAGTTACAGACATAGAAACATAGAAAATAGGTGCAGGAGTAGGCCATTCGGCCCTTCGAGCCTGCACCGCCATTCAATATGATCATCCAACTCAGTATCCTGTACCTACGGCCAATCAACCTACCAAGCTGCACGTCTTTGGGATATGTGATGAAACCAGCGCACCCAGGGGGGAAACACTCAGCGACTCCATGCAAATTCCACACCGACAGGTGTCAAGTGTTGCAAGACAGTGGCCCCACTGGCCCCACCACATGTGGCCTTGCTAAACTGTGTTGCTACTTTCAGCGGCACATTGGGGCGGCACGGTGGCGCAGCGGCAGGCAGAGTTACTGCCTTACAACACCAGAGACCCGGGTTCAATCCTAACTACCGGTGCGGTCTATATGGAGTCTGTACATTCTCCGTGACTGTGTGGGTTCTCTCCGGGTGCGCCGGTTTTCTCCCACATTCCATAGACAGATTTGTGGGTTAATTGGCTTTGGTAATTTGTAAAATTGTCCCATGTGCGCGGAGAGCGTTAGTGTACAGGGTGATCACTGGTCAGCATGGACTCGGTGGGTTCTAAATAACCCTATACCTAGACCCCTTTATGCCTCCATCCAGGTTAAACTTTTATTTTCCAAGCTATACCTAGCTTTGTTCTTCACAGCAGAAATGCATCTCCTTATCCTACATAGAAAACATAGAAACATAGAAAATAGGTGCAGGAGGAGGCCATTTGGCCCTTCGAGCCAGCACTGCCATTCATTGTGATCCTCCCATCAAATGGAAAAGATCTGCCAATTTCAGTACATTATGCAAATTCCGCTATAGTCAAGAGCAAGGTTTAGTCCCCAGATTTTGAGAAGACAAACTGCCTGCTCTCCGAACACTGCTTTAGAGCTGCAGGCCTTTAAGACATACAACAGCTCCGGTGACCGAGTTCTCATCTGCCTTCAAATCTCAGAGGTTTTGATTCATCCACTGTGGATTATGGAAATGTTCTGTTGCCCTAGTGTGTGAAGAGCTCATCACAGTGCAGGCTTTGGTCCCTCCAGACCTAAGATCTTTGCTCCAGACTGCTGACAATTGAACAGGAAACCAGAAACACCAGAAGCTGCTGTTTGACGGTGATTCTTGTATACTGCTTAGCCAACGTTAATTCTTCATGGCTCTGCTATTGTGTAGGGAGGAACTGCAGATGCCGGCTTACACCGAAGATAGACACAAAAAGCTGGAATGAATCAGCGGGTCAGGCAGCATCTCAGGAGAAAAGGAATAGGTGACGGTTTGAATCGAGACCCTTTCTTCACGCTGATAGTCAGGGGAGAGGGAAACGAGAGATATGTAAAGGTACATTAAAGAAACGAATGAACTGTATGTTATTGTTTTGCTCCAGTTAAGATAAGGCACAGGTGCTTAGAAAAGGAAACATATTGAATGCTGTGGGGAAAAAGAGCAGGGAGGCAGAACTAATTAGCAAGCTCTTTCAAAGAACCAGAACAGACAAACAGGGACAACTAGCCTCCTCTGATGGAGACACAAGGCACTGCAGATGCTGGAATCTTGCGTAGAACACAAAGTGCTGGAGTAATGGGCCTGTCCCACTTACTCGACGACTGCCGACACCAATCATAGGACGTTGCAGGTCGGCGAAAATGTTCAACATGTTGAAAATCCAACGGCGACCAGAAAGACGCTATGACACTTTGAGGAGACTACTCACAACCATACAAGCGACACACTGGCGACATGTCGCGGGGTAAAGCCTGTATGGTCGTGAGTAGTCGCCCAAAGAGCGTACGTTATTCTGGTCGCCGCTGGACATGTTGAACATTTGTGGCGACCTGCAATGTCCTATGACGGGTGCCGGCAGTTGCCGAAAATGTTGCGCAAGTGGCACAGGCCCATAATTCAGCGGATCAGGCAGCTTCTTGAGGCCATGGATCAGCAACGTTTCAGGTTGGCAGCCTTTCCCCAACTTCTTTGCCTATCCATATCCTCCACAAGATGTTGCCTGACCCACTGTTACTCCAGCACCAGCAACAGAGAGTGGTGAATCTCTGGAACTCTCTGCCACAGAGGGTAGTTGAGGCCAGTTCATTGGCTATATTTAAGAGGGAGTTAGATGTGGCCCTTGTGGCTAAGGGGATCAGGGGGTATGGAGAGAAGGCAGGTACGGGATACTGAGTTGGATGATCAGCCATGATCATATTGAATGGCGGTGCAGGCTCGAAGGGCCGAATGGCCTACTCCTGCACCTAATTTCTGTGTTTCTATGTTCTATGCTAGTCTCTTCTGGTGTTGTACGATTTTAATTGTTAACTATTTGTTTTTATTAAGATTGGATTATACAGTACAATGTGATAACAGCCAAAATCATCAAAAAATATTCCCTACAACACTGTTCCCTTACCTGGATTGTCATAGCTTCCCGTGACCCTTTGACTTCAATTTTTGCTTTGTTCATCGATCCCAGGTCCATCAGCATGGGCTGCTGATTGTCATCTAGGAGAACGTTGGTGGGCTTCACATCCCTGAGGTGAGGTGATCAATATAAGATTAGATGTATAAGAAGGAACTGCAGATGCTGGTTTAAACTGAAGATAGACACACAAAGCTGGAGTCACTCAGCGGGACAGGCAGCATCTCTGGAGAGAAGGAATGGGTGACGTTTCGGGTTGAGGCCCTTCCTTCCCCTTTCGCAATTTCAGGACCTCGTGCATCACAATCTGTTCAGTGCTTCTCAAATCCCCTCGCTGCTTTAAGTTTTTAGTTTAGTTTAAATTTAACGACACAGCACGGAAACAGGCCCTTCGGCCCGACTTGTACATGTCGAGCAAGTTGGCTGCCTCAGGTAGCCCCATTTTCCTGCAGATAGACACAAAGTGCTGGGGCAACTCAGTGGGTCAGAGAGCATCTCCGGAGAAAAGGGATGGGTGACATTTCGGGTCAGACTATAGAGGGGGGTAGGGGGGACGGGAACGGGAATGGAGATAGAAAAGGTCAGAACAAATCAGGGCTGACAATAGAGGACCAAGGAAGCGTGGAGCCCTTAGTGACCCATTATTGGCTGGGGAAGAGGCGATAACGAAGGGATACAGACGGGGGCGGAAAACCCGGGGGGGGGGGGGGCTAAGTCCCCCCCCTCTGTTTTGAGAGGTGGGGTCATCCCCCCAAGTTTTTGTAATCCGGATTTTAAAACCTGGTGAAAGACGTCGGCCAGCACGCAATGGGGGCGGGACATGATGATTCAGCGCGATCATTGGAGGAGGGAGGAGTGGGGGGACTGAGGATAGAGTGCGATGATTGGAGGAGGGAGAGGTGCTAAAACACTCTCGGCACTGGTGTCCCGTCAGTCCAGGCAGGGCTGTAGATTAACCCGGTGAGACAGGCACAGTTGAGCTGCATTTAGCGCTGGATTGAGCCTCCGAAGCCTTGCGCGCATGTGTGTGTGTGTGAGTGTGTGCATGCGGGCGTGGCACCAAAAAAAATTGTGCCCCCCCTGTCCCCCCCATATTTTGATAGCCATTTCCGTGCCTGGATAAAGAGATGCGAACAGTGGAACTAGCAGGATTACTAGGATGGGGGAGATGGGAGGGAGGGAGGGAGGGACTGCAAGGGTTACATAAAATTAGCGAAATCAACGTTCATACTGCTGGGTTGTAAACTGCCCAACTAAAAATATAAGGTGATGTTCATCCAATTTGCCCCTTCCCACTTGTCTGTATTTGGTCCATTTACCTCTGAATCATTCCTATCCATGAATCTGTTGTCTAAATGTCTTATACATTTTAATTATACTTATCTCTACCACTTCCCCACGAAGCTCAGTCCTTAGATTTATCATCCTCTGTATGAAGAGGTTTTCCCTCGGGTCCCTTCTAACCTCTCACCATAAACAGTCAAAGGAGAAGATTTACCTGTGCGCGTAGCCCTTGTCATGGATGGCCTTCAGTCCCTTGCAAAGTCCTAGAAAGATGTTCAGGATCTGCTCTTCAGGCATGAAGTTATGAGCATCTCTCAACTTCTCAAGCACTGCCCAAAGTGAGCCATTCTGCAAGGGGAAAGATGAAAACAATGCTTGGATTTTAAACTTTCAATCTGGGTGAATGCCGAAGTGCTCTGTTCTTAGCTGCGGTTCACATGGCAACGTTCTTGCCTCACAGTTCATTTACCATTGATTCAAGTTTCACACCAGCAACTTGAGCACATATTCTGGGGTGCATTCGGCTGTCGGCAGATCCCATCTATGGAATAAGGCATTGATCCAAGGCCCTGACCACACTCTCAGATAGATACAGAAACAACTTAAAAGAACATAATTCTTTTAGAAAAAAATCACAAATTGATGTTTGGAGGAGTTTTGTGGGTGCCTTTCCCCAATTTGAGAACAACTTAACAATGACGAATACATCCTTGTGTAGGAAAGAACTGCAGATGCTGGTTTAAATCGAAGGCAGACACAAAATGCTGGAGTAACTCAGCGGGACAGGCAGCATCTCTGGAGAGAAAGAATGTGACGTTTGGGGTCAAAACCCTTCTTCAGACTGATGTCAGGGGAGTGGGCGGTACAGAGATAAAATGTAGTTGGAGACAATAAGATTGGTAGGAGAACTGGGAAGGTGGAGGGGATAGAGAGAGAGGGGTAAAGCAAGGGCTACTTGAAGTTGGAGAAGTCAATGTTCATACCGCTGGGGTGCAAGCAGCCCAAGCGAAATATGAGGTGGTGTTCCTCCAATTTGCGCTGGGCCTCACTCTGACAATGGAGGAGGTCCAGAACAGGAAGGACAGTGTGGGAATGGGAGGGGGAGTTAAAATGCTGAGCAACCGGGAGATCAGGTAGGTTGAGGCGGACCGAGCGAAGGTGTCAGGTGAAACAATCGCCGAGCCTGCTCTTGGTCTAGCCGATATATACAGGAGTCCATCCTTAATGTACATCAGTGGCCATGAAGCAATCCTGAATGTTAGAAGTTGTGGAAAAGTGTGATGTCGATGCGAGATCCTTTATTCATTAGTCAATCTAACAAAACATTGGATAGACACAAAATGCTGGAGTAACTCAGCGGGTCATGCAGCATCCCTGGAGAGAAAGAATGGTGACCCTTCTTCGGACTGAGAGCAAAATATTAGACTGAGCTGCGAGCTGCCTGTTGTGGCACATTCCATGCCAGAGTGAGTTTACAACAGCAACCAAAGGATATTTTCACTCATTCCACAAGTTATCACTTGTATATATCAAAAGGAATTAATTAGACAGGAAGTGCTTTGTGCTACAGCTGATATGATCAGAAACGGTATAAATCTAAGCTGCGATTTTATTTATGATAACATTTATTGATTTTACTATGCCACCAAAGTAAGTGATAGCGCAGATAGTCAAACATCAGCTGGGCAAGTGGGCGGAGGAATGGCCAATAGAGTTTAATGCAGGTAAGTGCGACGTGTTGCATGTTGGAAATTCAAACCAGGGCAAGGCTTTCACAGTGAAGCACTCAGCTGTCAGGAGATCCCCTGTATTGAACAAGGCGTTAACCCTTGAATGGGGTGGGAGATTGCAACCCTCACGTGGTCTACCCTGTTTCAACTAATGCAATCATCCCGATGTGCACAAACAATTAGATCAAACAGAACAAGTTGACTTGCAGCTGCAGGATGTGCACGCCATACGCAAGAAGTCCCTTGAATGAGACCCTGGAAGTCCAAAAAGGCCTTGTTCTTGGTCAGCATGGGTGAGCTAGGCTGAAGGCCATTTCCATGCTGTCTGATTCTATTAATCCAAATAACAATATACATAGATATATCCACCCTTCCTGGACTGTTTGTACAAATTAAATCTGAAACTAAGCAATAGAGATATTTGATAGATAAGAAGAAGAGGCTTGAGGAATATAAGGTGGGAGCATGGAAGATATCAAGCCTTTGGAGGGATTAAAAATAAGCTCAATGTTTATAATTAAAGATTTGCTTCACTGGAGGCCAATGTACAATATGGGTATGTGAGTGATTGAGACTATTTAGAACACAAGCAGGTGAAGTAGTTGACCTTGTGGTACTGAGGAATGATGGCCAGAGAGATTTGGGATGAGGAAGAGTGGAGATAATAAAAAGCATGAATGATGATTTCAGCTGCAGATCGACAATACTGAGGTAAAAACTAGCAACTGATGGATGTTACACAGTCTGACATGCATCTCATGATCAAATAGGCCAACAATGCTGGCAGAGCCACTGCCTCACAGCGCCAGAGACCCGGGTTCAATCCGGTTCTCAGGTGCTGCCCGTGTGCACTTTGCACGTTCTCCATGTGATCACGTGGGTTTCCTCTGGGTGCTCCGGTTTCCTCCCACACCACAAAGCTGTGCAGATTTGTAGGTTTTTTGGCATCTGTAAATTATCCCTAGTGTGTAGGGAAGGGGATGAGACAGTGGAATAACATAGAAGCAGTTTGCACGGGTGATCGATGGTCGGCATGGACTCGGTGGGCCTGTTTCCGTGTTATATCTCCAAACGGAACAAAGTAACACTCATTGTATATTTATGTTTAAAATTCTGTAACACTGCACCAAGTAAGAATATCCTTGCGCATTTGACAATTATCTTAATGGGCCTGTCCCACTTCGGCGACTTTTTAGGCGACTGCAGGTGACGATGCAGTCGTCACATGATCACCACTTGAATTACCAGGGAAAGGATGCAGCAAATGGTCACGGAAAAGTTTATGTGACACAACTAAGGACAATGGGTTTAGTTCAAACCAATGATGATTATTTTTCCAATCTTATTTGCATTTCAACTTCTCATTAATTCCTGCTATATGCACACATTCTGTCACAACCCTGGTCGTAAACTATGTGCAAAGATAGCAGCATAGCTCCACCAAGTGGTTGAGGTCAGTCACTACACAAATGCCATGGGAAAACAAAAAAGAGGAAAAAAAATCTTCAAATCCTGCAAATATGAAATCGATCTGCAGCCGAATCATGCAGACCAGGTCTGCCAGTGTCCGGATATATTTCAGGAGAAAAAAATTCCGATGCCTGTTCTCAGATGTGTAGTGAAAACTGGAGTTTTAGAAGGATGAGAGGATATCTTATTGAAACATGTAAGATTATTATAAGGGTTTAGACACGCTAGAGGCAGGAAATATTTTCCCGATGTTGGGGGAGTCCAGAACCAGGGGCCACTGTTTAAGAATAAGGGGTAAGCCATTGAGAGTGGAGATGAGGAAACACTTTTTCACTCAGAGAGTTGTCTGTGGAATTCTCTGCCTCAGAGGGCAGTGGAGGCCGGTTCTCTGGATGCTTTCAAGAGAGAGCTAGAAAGGGCTCTTAAAAGATAGCGGAGTCATGGGATATGGGGAGAAGGCAGGAACGGGGTACTGATTGGGGATGATCAGCCATGATCACATTGAATGGTGGTGCTGGCTCGAAGGGCCAAATGACCTATTCCTGCACCTAATGTCTATTGAAAGATTAAACCTACATCTCTGCAGTGTCTTTCACAGCCAATATTTTTGAAAGTGTAGTCACTGTGACTGAGGGTTAAACCTTGTTCCTGAAACTGGAAGGACACAAAGTGCTGGAGTAACTCAGTGGGCTAGGCAGCATCTCTGGAGAACACAAATAGGTCTCATGTTGAAGACGTTTGAAGAACAGTCTCGACCCGAAACACCACCTATCCATGTTCTGCAGACGTGCTGCCCGACCAGAGTTACTTAGGCACTTTGCGTCCTTTTTTTGTAAACAAGCATCTGTAGTTCCTTGGTTCTGCAGGAAACTGGGAATAACTCTCCTGAACTTCTTGTATTGTATGGTTAGAATGTTTGCGACCACAAGGGAAGCAATAAGAGACATAATTTCATGCTTTATTTAAAAGATGATGCCTCAATTGGCGCAACAATAATAACTCGACACCGAAGGATCAACCTACCGTTAATACTCGGATTACTGAACTCACAACCTTCAGTTTTAGAGGTGTTGATGCCATAACTTGAGATACATGGAGCAGGTGATGGTAATTCAATAGTACACACTGTATACTCACAAGCAGGCTAGGATTCTGTTCCTTGGAGTGCAGGAAGGTGAGGGGTGATCTTATAGAGGTGTATTAAAAAATCATGAGGGGAATAGATCAGGTAGACGCACAGTGTCTCTTGCACAGAGGAGGTGAATTGAGAACCTGAGGACATGGGTTTAAGGTGAGGGGAGAAAGATTTAATAGGAATCTGGGGCAACTTTTTCACACAAAGAATGGTGGGTGTATGGAACAAGCTGTCAGTGGAGGAAGTTGAGGCAGGGACTATTGCAATATTTAAGAACTATTTAGACAGATACATGGATAGGATAGGTTTAGATGGAATGTTTAAGAAAAACTGCAGATGCTGGTAAATCGAAGGTAGACATAAAATGCTGGAGTAACTCAGTAGGTGAGGCAGCATCTATGGAGCGAAGGAATAGGCGACCTTACAGGCTGAAGAAGGGTCTCGCCCCGAAACGTCGCCAATTCCTTCTCTCCATAGATGCTGCCTCACCCGCTGAGTTATTCCAGCATTTTGTGTCTACCCCAGGTTTAGAAGGATACGGGCCAAGCACAGCTAGATGGGATTAGTGTAGATGGGATATGTTGGCCGTTGTGGGCAAGTTGGGCCGAAGGGCCTGTTTCCACTCTGTGAAACTCTATGACTCATGTAGCTAACCCTCAACTTCCTGCTGGGCATATAATCATTGTCACTTGGAATCCTCTGCCAAATGCCTAGGAGTCTATGGCATCGTGCTGGGCCTGGTAGACTCTTCGACCCAGTGCCACTAGGACACTGGGCTTTAAAGTAAGTAAATACGAAACAGCATATTACCTTGCGCCCAAATTGGACTTTTCGGAGACATGAAAGTTGCAAGACGGCGTCGGAACGTGGCTACTCACAGCGTGTTGTTCCAGAAGAGGGCCTAAAGTACTTATGTGGAGTATTATTTCACTGGCTAGCATGCAGAACAAGCATTTCACTGCATCTCTGTACATGTGACAATAAATATACAAACTAACTCGACAGCTGGACCTACCTGAATGTAGGGCAGGAGCAGCCAAGTTTCACACTTTGGACTTTTGTCCACGATGCTGTACCCTTCCAGGGGCAGGACATTTGGATGGCTGAACATTCGGTGCATCTCCACCTCGGTGAGAGCATTCTTCCGGTCCTCTTTGTCGTGGCAGATGATGCGTTTCAAGGCGTAGAACTTGCCGTCCTGAACACTCTCCACCAGATCCACATAGCTGAAACCCCTGGGGGCAGAAAGGGACAACAAAACTCCAAGACTTCAAAGCAACATCTTTGCCTTTAAATCTGACGCAACAGAACAGACACGTAGGGGGTGGACACCAGTAAATATGCTAGCCTTGGCAGAGATGCCCAGATCACATAAATGAATAAACAAAAGTGTAAAAATGCCTTGCTTTGAGAAGTTCTTCAAGAGCCTGTCCCACTTATGCGACTTTTCTGGCAACTGCCAGCACCCGTTATTGGTCCTTACAGGTCGCCGAAAAATGTCAACATGTTGAAAATCCAGCAGCGACCAGAACAACGTACGACTCTTTGGGCGACTACTCACGACCATACAGGCTTCATCCCGCCACATGTCGCCTGTATGATCGTGAGTAGTCTCCTTAGTTGCCCAAAGAGTCGTAGCGTCTTTCTGGTCGTAGAAAACATGTTGAAAATTTTCGGCGACCTATGATGGGTGTCGGCCGTCGTGTAAGTGGACAGGCCCTTCACAGTTATGCAGAGGCCAATTCCAACTAGCAACCCCACACATCTTTGGGATGTGGGACAAAACTCATGCAGTCACTAAGAGAGCGTACAAACTCCACACACAGAGACAGCAACCACTGTGCCAGCTTTCACAGCCCAACGTACCAGAGCACAAGTGTCTGATCTTCAACCCCTTTTGCCCCCCAAGGCTGAAACAGAAAGCTCAACATCTGTAGCAGGTGGAGTTTGGAGAATAGAGAATTGTTGGTTTCACTGTCCTTCCAAAAATTCTTATTTATAAAGTTTGTTTCTTGTCTAAATTCCCAGGTACCAGGGAATTCGACTTGGTCTACACGACTGACAAAGTCATAGTCAACACCCCCCCCACCCCCCCCCACCCGACAGAGGAATAAGTTAAAACAAATCCTTCGCATCCTTGGAATTCTGCCAAGTTCCATTGCTAACTGGCTTAATTGCGGAGAAATGGTTAATGTCCTTTTTGTGACTAGCTATCTGCAGAAGGAAACCCTCTCCCACCTTACAGGACTCAGTATTAGGTATTTTGCCGAGGGAATGCGTGGTAAAGAGGTGTGATTGCAGAGAGGTGTGGATGAAACTGAGTTCATCACACACACAGATTCCCCACCATATATTAATGTAGATTAATGATTTGGACGAGGGGATTGAATACTTTATGGCCAAGTATGCGGCTGATACGAGAAGAGGTGGAAGGCTGGTAGCGTAGAGAAAGCAGGGACTCTGTAGACAGGTTGGAGAGTGGGCAGAGAAGTGGCAGATGGAATATAGTGTAGCAAAGTGTGGAGTCATGAATTTTGGTAGTTGGAATAAAGGCATAGACTATTTTCTAAATTGAGAGAGAATCTAGAGATCAGAGGTGCAAAGGGACTTGAGTGCTGGTGCAGGAATCCCAAAAAGTTCATCTACAAGTTGAATCGGTAGTAAAGAAAACAAACTCAATGCTAGCATTTATGGGGATAAGATCAGCCATGATTGATTGGCAGAATAGACTTGATGGGCCAAATGGCCCAATTCTACTCCTATCACATGACCTTATGACCATTGACTTCCTCTACACCTCAGGAAAGTAGCCGAAATACTCGAAGACACTTCCCACCCCAGTCATTTCTTCCTCTCTCTGCGCCTGTCGGGCAGAAGATACAGAAGCTTGAAAGCGTGCGCCGCTAAACTCAGGGGCAGCTTCTTCCTCTGTGTAATCCAACTTATGAGCGGTCCTTCCTTAAACTAGGGTTCTGTCCGATTCACCCCATTGTTAACATTGGACATTGTCCCTGGAACTGCTGCGTTACAATGCTGAGAACTTTATTCTGCACACTGTACTACTCTACCTTTTGTTACTCGAGTTTGGTTTGAATGTATTTGTATATGTATTATCTGATGTTATTGGCCAGCACACAAAACAAAGCCTTTCAATGTACCTCTGTACACGTAACAATAATAAACCTAAAGATCCTGTCACTGTTTTTATTTAAGGAGTACCACGACTTTGACCCAACCAGTGGTTAATAAATAATATTCTCTGCCTGATACTAAAGGGCCTATCCCAGTTAGGCGACTTTTACGGCGATAGCCAGAAAATAGGCTGTGACCACATGGTGGCGTGGTGACGCCTGTATTGTCGTGAGTCGTTGCCTCGAGTGTCGTGGCCTTTTTCGTGTCGCCGCTTGGTTGTGAAATCTTCTAAACCTCTTGGCGACAGTTCGCTTGACATTGCGTGACTTCTCCTGGCGTAGGTGCTGTCGCCAGGTTGACGTCATCTGACGGTGGCTGTCACCGGGTGCTGACTTCGGTGAATTCAAGTGACGGCAGCCTACGTCATGCTACGTCAACCGGCGTCACGAGAAGTCGCGTTGCGTCATTTGAAAAAAAAGTGCACCGCTCCGCCTGTCTTCAGTTGATGCCGTAAGGGTCGCAGCTTGTCGCAGGCTGACTTCGGTTGGCGTAGGCTGTCGTCTATATCGTCGTAGGCTGTCGTGGGTGTTGTCGTGGGTTGACATCGCGTGTCGTGAAGAATTGGGACGCCAGTTGATGTAGCTTGACGTCGACGAGGTGGCAGCCTGTCATAGACATTATCGTAGGGGGCCGGTTACTCGGCGTCACTCCACGACAGTGACTGTCGCCAGAAAAGTCGCCCAAGTGGGACAGGCCCTTAAGGCGAACACTTGTAATAGAATCTTTGTTGATTCAGTTTCATCAAATCCGGTAGTTTTAATCACTAAAATAATTTTACATTTAAAATATTCCGTGGATTGTAGAGTGAAGCATAACTCCGTCAAAGCAAGAGGAAAGACAAAATAGTGATCACATACCCTTCGTCCAGATTTTGAATAAAGAAGTAACGCTTATTGTCGATGGTGATTATCCCACGAGAGCAGATGCAGATTTTTTGGCCCATGGTTGAAGGGACATCGTTTTAGCCACTAACCAAAGAAAAGAAGGAATCATTTTTAAAGTTGAGTAAAAAGTAAAACATTTGCAAATCGTCCATTTCACAACCCAACCCACCTGGCAGATTCACCAATCCCCACTAACTGCAAAGAATTGAAATTTGCTTCTCAGACAGTTATTGATTTTGGAATTTTCCACACAATGTCAGTTTAGACTATACACTTCAGAGATACAGCGTGGAAACAGGCCCTTTAGCTCATTGACTCCATGCTGATCAGAGATCACCCTGATCAGAGATCACTAGCACGAGGGACATTTTGCAATTTTACCAAAGCCAATTCACCTGCACGTCTTTGGAGTGTGGGAGGAAACTAGAGCACCCGGTGAAAACCCATGTGGCCACAGGCAGAACGTACAAACTTCAAACAGACAGCACCCATAGTGCATTGAACCCGGGTCTCTGATGCTGCAAGTTTGACTTTACTGCTGCGCCACTGTGCAGCTCACGTTCATGCAACCCAGGGATAGTGTGGGATGTGGAGTTGAGGCAGATGATTAGATGATGCTGCCTGGACTTGCAGACCGCAGTTATAGCAAGAGGCTGGGACAATTTATTGTACACTTTCTTTGAAGTGTGCGTACCTGTGGGTGACCTTATTGAGGTGTACCTGATCACGCGAAGCATGGATAAAGTGAACGCCCACAGTCTTTTTCCCTGGTTAGAAGATTCTAAACCTCGAGGGCAATAGACAATAGTTGCAGGAGTAGGCCATTCAGCCCATCGAGCCAGTACCGCCATTCAATGTGATCATGGCTGATCATTCCCAAACAGTACCCTGTTTCTGCCTTCTCCCCATACCCCCTGACTCCACTATTTTTAAGAGTCCTATCAAGCTCTCTCATGAAAGCATTCAGAGAACCTGCCTCTACCGCCCTCTGAGGCAGAAAATTCCACAGACTCGCCAGTCTCTGTGAGAAAAAGTATTTCCTCGTCTCTATTCTAAATGGCTTACTCCTTATTCTTAAACTGTGGCCCCTGGTTCTGGATTCCCCCAACATCGGGAACATATTTCCTGCCTCTAGCGTGTCCAAACCCTTAACAATCTTATATGTCTCAGGGCATATGCTCAAGTTGAGAGGAAAGAGATTTAAGAGGGATCTTAGGCAACTTTTTCCAAATCAGAGAATAGTCGATATATGGAATGAGCTGCTAGAGAAATCTTTAGAAGTGGAAAGGGCCGACTTCCGTGTTGTACAGCACTGTGACTCAGTCAGGCATGAACTTAATGAACAGTGGTACGAGAAAAGCTGCATAGTGCTCAGCTGGTTAGACAACATCGCATGGATAGGTGGCGTTTCGGGATGGTACGCTTATTCAGACTGATTGTGGGGGGGAGAAGAAAGTTGGAAGAGAGAAGGAGCAGAGAAAGCAGGTGAGTGATAGGTGGATAAAGATGAGTGGGTTTTGGATAGCCAGACGGTTGGACAACAGCATCTGTTGAGAAAATAGAATGAATGCCTCAAAACAAGGAAGTCAATAGTAAAACAGGTTTTAAGTTTTTAAGAAAAGTGGCAGGCAGAGAGAAAAAGGTCTTTGATAGGGTGGAAGAAATTACACAGTGGTGCTAATACAAGGTGAGAGGGTGATAAAACTCGTAGATAACAAAAGATGTGTACCAGGAGCGGTAGTAGAGGCAGATTCGATAGTAGTTGAGGCAGATCCGATAGTGGCATTGAAGAGGCTTTTAGCTAGGCATATGGATATGCAGGGAATGGAAAGAGATGCATCACGTGCAGGCAGATGGGATTAATTTAATTTGATCTCCTATTCAGCACAAACATCATGGACCAAAGTGCCTGTTCCTGTGTGGCACTGTTCTATTTGTGTTTCAAGTCAAGAGACAGACAATGGAGAGCACACTGTCACGGAGTCTCTGTGGAAATACTGCCAGCAAACAAACATGATCCAGACACACCAGAGAATGGAAGTGGCGCCAGAGCGTGGCGACTCTTTGCGGGTTTTTCCCAAAGAAGGATCTGCCATCATCTGATACAACTGTTATACTCTCTTAAATCTCACCTTGTATCTCTCTCACCTTGTATCTCTTTTCTACTGTAAGTATTGACAATGCTGAAAACTATATTCCTGTTCCTCTTTGCTCCACCTATTGTACTTGATTTTGACGTTTGTATTTATGTGTGGCTTTATCTGATCCATTTGGATAGCATGCAAAACAAAGCTTTTCTCTGCACCTCAGTACACAAGACAATAAAATACTACACAAACTAGTGGTGGAACTCAGCAAGTTTGGCAGCACCCATTGGGGAGGGTGGTGGGAGATTGGGAAAAGGAGCGAGTCATTGACAATTGGGGTCAAGATCCTATATTCACAATGGGAGTGTAGAGAGTAGATAGTGTAACAAGGTAAGAGGGAGGTAGATGAAGTGGGCCACTGGAGGCCCTGCAGCAGCCTGGGGGTCGGTTGGATCATACGCTTCTGGAGGCCACACCGAGATTGGACTACTGCACAGACCAGACGCAGCCTATAGTAGCACAGGTGCAGAACAATGGTGGAGAACACTGCCAGTATCACCAGGCCAGGCCTGCAACTCTTACTGGAAGAAACTGGATGAGCATAACATGACATCGGAAACATGGCGATCCTTTGTGTACAGCCTTGGTGCTCTACTATTCTACAAAAGCTGCATTCTTGTATGATGAATGTACTTATTCATATTCAAATGTTTCCAAATTGGATGCAAAACAATGAATTTCACTATACTTAGGTATATCAAAATAAAGTACCATTGAACTATCAGTCTGGAGAAGGGTCCTGACACAAAACATCATCTGACCATCTGATCATCCAGAGATACTGCCTTTACCTACGGAGTTCCTCACGCACTTTGTTTTGCTTTAGATTCCAGTATCTGCACTTTTGTATCAACCATTGAAGTGGATCTTCCCTTCCCCAATGAACAGCCAGTGGGCATGAAGAGATATTCACACGTGCACAATACGTGGATTAAAAAAACCAAAATGCTGGAGTAAGTCAGCGGATCACGTAGCACGTCTGGAGAACATGGAGAGGTGATGTATCGCAAGAAGGGCCCTGACCATGTTCTCCAGAGATGTTGCCATACCCGCTGAGTTACTCCAGCATTTTGTGTCCTTATGGGCAAGCCAACATCTGCAGTTCCTTATTTCTACTTGTTTTTACAAGGATGTTGCCAGTACTAGAGGGCCTGAGCTATAGAAACAGGGTGAGCAGGTTAAGACTCTATTCCTTGGAGTACATTTTATTTCTTGGATGAGATGTGATCTTTTCGAGGTGTACAAAATTATGAGGGGAATAGATCGGATAGACACGTAGTCTCTTGCCCATGGTAAGGGAATCGAGAACCAGAGGACATAGGTTTGTGAGGGGGGTAAGATTTAGCAGAAACCTGAGGGGTAACCTTTTCACACAAAGGGTGGTAGGTGTATGGAACGAGCTGCTGGAGAAGGTCGTTGAGGCAGGTACTATCAGAATGTTTAAGACAGGTACATGAATAGAACCGGTGTAGTGGGATATTGGCCAAATGCAGGTAGGTGGGACAAGTGCAGATGGGACACGTTGGTCAGAGGGGGCACGTTGGGCCGAAGGACCCGTTTCCACACTAAAACTCTATGACTATGACTCAACATGGATAAAAAAAACCTTACGGTTGCAGGAAATGTGAAAAATAAGTATTGAAAGTTGGAAACACTCAGCAAGACGAGCAGCTTTTGCAGAGAAACAGTTAAACAGTTGCACCATTATATTTTATATTGCATATTCACGTCTTGTGTAGGAAGGAACTGCAAATGCGGGTTTACACCAAAGGCAAACACAAAATGCTGGAGTAACTCAGCCGGTCAGGCGGCATCTCTGGAGAAAAATAATATGTGATGTTTCGGGTTGAGACCCTTCTTCAGCTTCTGCAGTTGCTCCTTGCACAAACTATCCACAGTCCTGTTGTACCATTGGATTTTGTATTGCATACCCATGGGTCTTCAGATGAGTCTGTCGAAGGGTCTCGACCCGGAACGTCGCCTATTCCTTTTCTCCAATGATGCTCTGACCTGCTGAGCTACTCCAGCATTTTGCACAGATGCGCGGGCGCCTGGAACCAATATACGTGACGAGGACATGCAACGTTATGTACAAATGTGCACCCGGTTATGTGTCGGAAGGAACTGCAGATGCTGCTCTACACAATGGAAAGGAACCAATGGTAGACACAAAATGCTGGAGTAACTCAGCGGGACAGGCAGCATCTCTGCAATCTGAAGAAGGGTCTCGACCTGAAATGTCATCTATTCATTTTCTCCAGAGATACTGTCTGACCTGCTGAGTTACTCCAACTTTTTGTGTCTATCTTCAGTTTAAACCAGCATCTGCAGTTCCTTCTTACACATATGTACTTCCTAAATTTTTTCATGGATTAAAAAAATCTTGCAGATGCAGGAAATCATGGGGGCGAGGGGAAGTAACAAAAGTTGAAAACACCCAGTTTTTGTAAACAGTGAAACAGTTAACCTATTGCACCATTGTATTTTATATATCATAGGCACAACTTCTTGGTCGACACAAAATGGAGTAACTCAGTGGGTCAGGCAACAACTCTCGAGAAAAGGAATAGATGACGTTTCAGGTCAAGATTCAAGAGAGTTTATTGTCATGTTTCCCAGAGAGGACAATGAAATTCTTGCTTTGCTTCAGCACAACAGAATATAGTAGGCATAAATAGACATAGAACAGATCAGTGTGACCATATACCATTGAATATATATATATATATTATATATATATATATACACACACACACACATAAATAAGCAGATCAAGTGCAATGGGCTATTAATGTTCAGAGCTTTGATTGCGCCGAGTTTAATAGCCTGATGGCTGTGGGGGAAGCGGCTATTCCTGAACCTGAATGTTTAAGAGGGAACTGCAGATGCTGGAGAATCGAAGGTTATACAGAAAAGCTGGAGAAACTCAGCGGGTGCAGCAGCATCTATGGAGCGAAGGAAATAGGCAACGTTTCGGGCCGAAACCCAATGTTGCAGATTTCAGGCTCTTGTACCTTCAAGATCCTTCATCAGACTCCTGATCTACAGAGATGCTGCCTGTCCCGGTGAGTTACTCCAGCATTTTGTGCCTATCGTCAGTGTAAACCAGCATCTGCAGTTCGAAGGGTCTCGCCCCGAAACGTCACCCATTCATTCCCTCTCCAGAGAGACGCTGCCTGTCCCGCTGAGTTACTTCAGCATTCTGTGTCTATCTTTGGTTTTAACCAGCATCTGCAGTTCCCTCCTGCACATTTCACCTGCAGTTACTGCCTGCACTGCACAGAACCTGTTGCAACATTGTAGTTAAAGCCATAAACTTACAAAATTCTTAAGGGGTTGGACAGGCTAGATGCAGGAAGATTGTTCCCGATGTTGGGGAAGTCCAGGACCAGGGGTCACAGCTTAAGGATAAAGGGGAAATCCTTTAAAACCGAGATGAGAAGAACTTTTTTCACACAGAGAGTGGTGAATCTCTGGAACACTCTGCCACAGAGGGTAGTTGAGGCCACAGTTCATTGGCTATATTTAAGAGGGAGTTAGATGTGGTCCTTGTGGCCAAGGGGATCAGGGGGTATGGAGAGAAGGCAGGTACGGGATACTGAGTTGGATGATCAGCCATGATCATATTGAATGGCGGTGCAGGCTCGAAGGGCCGAATGGCCTACTCCTGCACCTAATTTCTATGTTTCTATGTATAGAATATTTGGTTAAAGCTGCAGATCCACGTCACGTGCATGGGCTCCAGGAGCCGGCGCGTGGATGCGCATGCGCCGCGCGCGCGGTGCCCTCTGGGTGTTGTAGTCCGCCAGCCGCCGTTGTCGAGGCGACGGCGTTTCTCCGGGCCCTCGACCGCGGCAGGTAAACGCTCGGCTTTGTCACGTTTACACGGAGCCCCCGCCGTCTCTTTTTGTTTTTGACCGTTATCCGCTGCCCTCGGTCGTTCCCGGTTTGACGCCTCCGTCGGCGGGGAGTCACTCACTTACCTCAGCGGCTCTTTCCCGGCGACGCTCCGACTCCGACCGACGCCCGTCCGTCAACGACGACGACGATGATGATGTTGGCGGCGGCCGCTCCACCCCCCCGCCAACATCTCGCGAGAGTCAGGTCCCGGGATCGCGGCCAGCGCGTGATCCAGGGACACCGCTGACTTTGCATGTGTGGCAATCAATCAAAGATACGAGTGGATCTCCTGTAGTCCCTGATAGGACCATGAAATTCTTGCTTTGCTTAGCACAGAACATATAAGGCATTTACTACAAAACAGATCAGTGTGTCCATATACCACAATATAAATATATACACACATAAACAAATGAACTGATAAAGTGCAAGTAGCAGATATAGAAATAGCAAATAGCAGAATTAATCTCGTGAACCAACGCTGCACTCCCTCAAAAGCAAGAATGTCCTTCCTCAAATTAGAAACATAGAAATTAGGTGCAGGAGTAGGCCCTTCGAGCCTGCACCGCCATTCAATATGATCATGGCTGATCATCCAACTCAGTATCCTGTACCTGCCTTCTCTCCATACCCCCTGATCCCTTTAGCCACAAGGGCCACATCTAACTCCCTCTTAAATATAGCCAATGAACTGGCCTCAACTACCCTCTGTGGCAGAGAGTTCCAGAGATTCACCACTCTCTGTGTGAAAAAAAGTTCTTCTCATCTCGGTTTTAAAGGATTTCCCCTTTATCCTTAAGAATGTAGTCCCTGTAGTCCCTGATAGGACCATGAAATTCTTGCTTTGCTTAGCACAGAACATATAAGGCATTTACTACAAAACAGATCAGTGTGTCCATATACCACAATATAAATATATACACACATAAAGAAATAAACTGATAAAGTGCAAATAGCAGATATAGAAATAGCAAATAGCAGAATTAACCTCGTGAACCAACACTGCAGACCCTCAAAAGCAAGAATGTCCTTCCTCAAATTAGGTTTCCTCAATACAACACAATGCAAATGCATGCAATGCAACACTCTGGCAATGCATACAACCCTATGGTAATGTTAGTCTATATTTCAGTAAGGCATTTGACACGGTTCCGCATGGTAGGCTGCTCTGGAAGGTTCAATCGCATGGGATCCAAGCAGAGATAACTGAATGGATAGCAAATTGACTCCTTGGAAGGAAGCAGAGGGTGATGGTGGAAGGTTGCTTCTCGGACTGGAGGCTCATGACTAGTGGTGTGCTTCAGGGTTCAGTGCTGGACCCGTTACTGTTCCTTCCTGTATGTGGTACAGTATTGAAACGCCCTTTGCCCCAACTTGCCAACATGTCCCAGCTACACTAATCCCATCTGCCTGTACAGGGCTCGAAATTAACGGTTGCCCGGTTGCCAATGGCAACCCACAGGGCAACCTAAAAGCCATGTTATATTGCCCGACTTGGCAAGCACCCAGGACACCTCTCGTTTAATTCTGAGCGGGCCCCCTCTCTATCTTTCACTCTCTCTCTCTGTCAGCAGCAATGTGTGTTTAGTTGTCATGTGCCTAGACGAAGAAACTAAAATTGGTACATCATACTGGGATTTGAATGTTTGTAACTGAAGATGTTTGAATTTGGTAAAACACCAAAGCTCCACAGGGTGGCACTGCTGGTAGAGCTACTACCTCACAGTTCCAGGGCCCCAGGTTCAACCCCGACCACAGGTGCTCACTCTGTGGAGTTTGCACGTTCTCCCTGTGACTGGGTTTCCTCCGGCTGCAATGGTTTTCACTCACATCTCAGACATGCAGATCAGGTCAGTTAGCCTCTCTAAATTGCCCCTAGCGTGTAGAGAGTGGATAAGATAGAACTAAGTCCAGAACACGGGGTCACAGTTTAAGGATAAAGGGGAAGTCTTTTAGGACCGAGATGAGAAAAACATTTTTCACACAAAGAGTAGTGAATCTGTGGAATTCTCTGCCACAGAAGGTAGTTGAGGCCAGTTCATTGGCTATATTTAAGAGGGAGTTAGATGTGGCCCTTGTGGCTCGAGGGATCAGGGGGTATGGAGAGAAAGCAGGGACAGGATACTGAGTTGGATCATCAGCCATGATCATATTGAATGACGGCGTAGGCTCGAAGGGCCGAATGGCCTACTCCTGCACCTATTTTCTATTTCTAACTAGTGTGAATAATGGTGAGGGAAGAACTGCAGGTGCTGGTTTAATTCAAAGATAGACACAAAATGCTGGAGTAACTCAGCAGGACAGGCAGCATCACTGGAGAAAGGGAATAGATGTGATGTCTCAGGTCACGACCCTTCTCCAAACTTGTCACCTCTTCCTTTTCTCCAGCGATGCTGCCTGACCCGCAAGGTCACTCTAGCATTTTGTGTTCATCTTTGGTGTAAACCAGCATCTGCAGTTCCTTCCTACATCTTTTGGTCTGTTTCTATGCTGCATCTCCAAACCAAAATAAAAATTGAAAAAGTAAAGCTAATCCCTATTAAGAACTCATGGTCTGTTTTTTTCAATGTCTCCAACCTTTCAAGTCGACATCCTAAAGTGGAGAATCTCACTGCTGGTAAATTGCAACAAATTCCTAATTACTCTCTACATTGATTTGTCCATTCATATCTCGAATCTATGGTTAAACAACAGAAATTGATATTTTCACTTTTCAACTTGTCGCGGTGGTAAATAGTGAACTGAATGTTGAGAAAATTGCTTGAACAGCAACCTGAAAAGTCCCAGCAGCTAAACCTGGACTATCTCACAATAGCACCATTTCAAAGCTGTTTAAAACCTGGTGCTCAATTGGAATTTCTAACCAGATTGCAACTTGGTTGAAACCCAGGCAGGAATGAGCTAACCTAAAATGTCACCTATCCATGTTCTCCAGAGATGCTACCTGTCCCGCTGAGTTACTCCAGCACTCTGTGTCCTTTCACTTGAATAACTACATCTAAAAAATAGTTTTTATTAATTTGAATTCACACATTCAACTCACAAATATTTCAAATTTTTTATTTTTCCACAAAAGAAAACAAACAAAGTTTTGTCCCCAGAGCTTGGTCAGATTTGCAATTCCATTGCCGCTCTTGGTAGATGATATAAATTGGGAGTTACAGCTCTTGAAGTTGTGCCAATGGCATGAATGATTTTACAATCCCAGCTTGGTCCTCCTCCAGTGTCTCCTCTTGGAGTTGTACCTGTGAGAGCAAAAATCAGCAGTAAGTCCATGTATTTTAGACCTTTCCACACTCCTTTACAAGCAGATATATGGAATTAAACGTTTGTAGGTACATGTAGGAGCGCAGAAGGTTAAGGGGGGACTTGATAGAGGTCTTTAAAATGATGAGAGGGATAGACAGAGTTGACGTGGATAAGCTTTTTCCATTGAGAGTAGGGAAGATTCAAACAAAAGGACATGATTTGAGAATTAAGGGACAAAAGTTTAGGGGCAACATGAGGGGGAACTTCTGTACTCAGAGAATGGTAGCTGTGTGGAATGAGCTTCCAGTGGAAGTGGTGGAGGCAGGTTCGATTTTATCATTTAGAAATAAATTGGATAGGTATATGGACGGGAAAGGAATGGAGGGTTATGGTCTGAGTGCAGGTAGATGGGACTAGGTGAGAGTAAGTGTTCGGCACGGACTAGAAGGGCCGAGATGGCCTGTTTCCGTGCTGTAATTGTTATATGGTTATACGCGCAAGATGGAAGATCCCGACAAGCAGATGGAGACAAAAGAATGGACAAGTACTTTTTGTAGCTTGTCGGCAAAAACAAAAATCTTCACTGTATCTAGCTAGGTACAAGTGACAATAAAGTATCATCACCATCATATAAACATTCGCAGGCTCAAGTGATTCAGCAACTGGTATGTGTGGCTGTTAAAAGTCTTCTCTCACCACACAATGCAGTAAGATGCAAGTACAACATTCAGACAGCAGTTGATCTCAGCAGGATTAATGACAGCACCACATGGAAGGAGGCGCTGCAATTGCAGACCTGCTTTACAGGACAGTGAAGTTAGATCCATTTAGGCCAACAGACTTACTTGCAGACCAATTATTGTACTTTCCAAACAAAAATTAAAAAAAGACAAACATATCATTAGGTTCCACAACCCCTCATATAACCATATAACAATTACAGCACGGAAACAGGCCATCACGGGCCTTCTAGTCCGTGCCGAACACTTATTCTCACCTAGTCCCATCTACCTGCACTCAGACCATAACCCTCCATTCCTTTCCCGTCCATATACCTATCCAATTTATTTTTAAATGATAAAATCGAACCTGCCTCCACCACTTCCACTGGAAGCTCATTCCACACAGCTACCACTCTCTGAGTAAAGAAGTTCCCCGTCGTGTTACCCCTAAACTTCTGTCCCTTAATTCTCAAATCTCTCAATGTAAAGCTGAACAGCTTAGTGGTGTGGGCATGAGTATTTACAAACCAAGGCGTGAATATTAAACCAGAACATGTCTGAATCTTACCCAAGCAAGAAAGGGAGTTTTCCAATAGTCAGTAAGAGGGAAAATAGCCAGAACTGTCCAAAAATGAACCAGTTTCCTAATATCCTCCTGGGAACTGAATATGCATGCTTTTTGTTTAGTTTATTATTGTCACGTGTACTGCGGTACAGAGAAATACTTTTTGTTGTATGCTATAGTCAGCGAAATGACTAAACATGGTTACAATAAAACCATCCAGTGAACAGATACAGGATAGAGGGTATAACATTTAGTGCAAGGTGAAGTCCAATGCCATCCGATAAAAGATAGTTTGAAGGTCTTCAATGGGGTAGATGAGAGGTTAGGATCACTCTCCCGTTGGTGACAGGATGGTTCAATTGCCTGATAACAGCAGGGAACAAACTGTCCCTGAATCTGGAGGTACACAAAAATGCTGGAGAAACTCAGCGGGTGCGGCAGCATCTATGGAGCGAAGGAAATAGGTAACGTTTCGGGCCGAAACCCTTCTTTGAATCTGGAGGCGTGTGTTTACATACTTCTATACCTCTTGCCTGATGGGAGAGGGGAGAAGAGGGATGTCCGGGGTGAGACTGGTCCTTGATTATGCTGCTGGTCTTGCCGAGGCAGCGTGAAGTGTAGATGGAGTAATTGGAAAGGAGTTTGTTTGAGTGATGGACTGGGCTGCGTCTTCAGCTTCTGTATGCCCTCAGTTAACTGCCTGAGCTAACAGCACAGACTTCAGGCTCAGTAGGTGCAAGTCAATTTGTATCTTTAACTCTAGCCAGCTGCCTCAGGTCCAAACACTTTCGTATCCATTAAGACAAGATCAATTGGTCAGAAATGTAAAATATCAGCTTTTATGCATTAGTAAAGGAGTGGAAGGGTTAAGATTATTTACCCTGAACAAGTAATGACTGAGGTAGATATATACTCTGTACAAAGCTCAGAAAGACTGTAGCAATTTGATATTATATTTTATTCCAATTAAATGGCAGAGAGAATTATTTTAAGGAAGTCATTGGTTCAAACCAGATTGTTGAATGTGTCTTTTGCATGAGATTAGAAACATAGAAAATAGGTGCAGGAGTGGGCCATTCGGCCCTTCGATCCTGCACCGCCATTCAATATGATCACGGCTGATCATCCAACTCAGTATCCTGTACCTGCCTTCTCTCCATACCCCCTGATCCCTTTAGCCACAAGGGCCACATCTAACTCCCTCTTAAATATAGCCAATGAACTGGCCTCAACTTCCTTCTGTGGCAGAGATTTCCAGAGATTCACCACTCTCTGTGCGAAAAATGTTTTTCTCATCTCGGTTCTAAAGGATTTCCCCTTTATCCTTAAACTGTGACCCCTTGTCCTGGATCTCGACCCAAAACGCCGCGTACTCCTTTTCTCCAGAGATGCTGCCCTATCCGCTGAGTCTCCAGTATTTTTTGTTTATTTTTGATTTTTCCAGCATCTGCAGTTCCTTCTTAAACAGAAGTCATAGTCTAATCAGTTGGCTGTAAAACATTCTATATTAGTCACTTCTAATACTACTGTTTATGGAGTTTTACAGACTGGAGACTTGGGTCTCAATGTTTTCCATAAGCCTCATAGGTTTTATCCAAATGCAAGCCTTTTGTTTTTTATCCCTAACCATACATCCAGTAACATTAAATTGTAGCACATGAGAACCCATTCCACTCATCATACAAGCGCTGGCCGCGTTTCTCAAGGTCCACAATATTCAATTTCACCAAAATTTTGATTTTGTCTGAAGGGTCTCGACCTGAAACATCACCCATTCCGTCTCTCCAGAGATGCTGCCTGTCGTGCTGAGTTACTCCAGCATTTTGTGTCTATCTTTGATTTAAGCCACCATCTTCAGTTCTTCCCTGCACTAAAATGGTGATGTTGGAAGATAGATATTTATTGGGCAGTCTTCTGGAGCAATCCCTAGCCCTTCAGTTTAGTTTAGTTTAGAGATTAGTTTAGTTTATTGGACACAGCTTGGAAACAGGCCCTTCGGCCCATACCAACCAGCGATCACTGAAAAACTGTAGAGCCTCGCTTTTCCAGTCGTTAGACCTCCATCTGTTAAATTTCAGTTGTTCCTTTTATCAACTGTAATTTATGCTACAATATAGTTTTGTCATCCACGTTCATTGTGGTCTTCATCACCAACACAAAAATCACATCTAGATCCCCATACAACTTCATCATCTGTGCCAATGTGTTATATTCAATGTCGTATAATCTGAAATTGTCCGGTACTCTCGTACATGGTAGTGTATCAAATCCCTTGGGAAATGGATTCTCTACATACTCTACAAGCGTTGCTTTCCTTTAACTCACTGTTAGATCGTCAAAGGACACTAATAAATTTATCTGAACACAATTTCCCACTGCTGTCAGCACGCGGAGTCAACATGGCTTCAAGTGATCAAATCCACATGACCCGATCATGGAGCAGCAGATATTTGGCAATGTGTAGGAAGGAACTGCAGATGCTGGCTTACACCGAAGATAGACATAAAATGCCGGAGCAACTCAGCGGGACAGGCAGCATCTCTGGATAGAAGGAATGGCCAACGTTTTGGGCCAAGGCCGGCATTTTGTGTCTATCTTCTGTGTAAACCAACATCTGCAGCTCCTTCCTACACATGTGATCTACCTCAAAGACAGATGCAAATATTTAGGGTAGACACAAAATGCTGGTGTAACTCAGCAGGTGAGGCAGCATTCATGTAGAGAAGGAATTGGCGATGTTTCGTGTCGAGACCCGAAAGCTGAGGGTTTGCTGATATATTCCATCCCAGTGAGAACCGTTATTTCTTATCATAACCTAACCATTTTCTCAGACCCGGTTCCATCCCGAGTACTGGTGCAGTCTGTATGGAGTTTGCACATTCTCCCTGTGACCACGTGGATTTACTCCGGTTTTCACACTCAAAAGACGTACAGGTTTGTAGGTTAATTGACTTTAGTAAAATTGTAAATTTTCCCTAGTGTGTAGGGTAGGTCTAGTGTATGGGGTGATCGCTGGTCGGCGCTGACTCGGTGGGCTGATGTGTTCGTTTTCCACGCTGTATCACCAAAGTCTTTACTAAAGCAAACTATGCCTCCGTAATGACAAATCACTACCCTGAATTATCATGTTATCTTGTCTCCAACTTTATAAATGCTACCAAACTACAGAGGGCTAGCCTCTGCCAGAATTAAAAAAAACTTTTATCAGCCCTGACTTCAACTTCAGAACAAGAAATTCCTGCTCTGTCAACAAATAAAATCATGGACGATCCTTTGCCTCAGCATCACCTTCCTACACTATCCTTGCATGCCATAATGATCAGATTTTGTATATTTTTAATGCTCACTGTCCTCAGCGCACCGTGACTGAGCCTCCACATTCATCTTAGTTACAGAATTCAAGGATTCAACAAACCTGGATGAAGAAAGCCCTTATTTATGTGATCGAAGATGGACGCAAAATGCTGAGGTAACGCAGCGGGACAGGCAGCATCTCTGCGGAGAAGGAATGGGCGACGTTTCGGGTCGAGACCCTTCTTCATATTGGTTAGGGACACGAGAAATAAGCGATACAGACGGTGATGTGGAGAGATAAAGACCAATGAATGTAAGATATGAAAAAAAATAACGACGATAAAAGGAAACAGGCCGTTTGTAGGGTGAAAATGAGAAGCTAGTGCGACTTGGGTGGGGGAGGGATAGAGAGAGGGAATGCCGGGGCTACGTGAAGTGAGATAAATCAATATTCGTACCACTGGGCTGTAAGCTGCCCAAGCGAAATATGAGATGCTGTTCCTCCAATTTGCTTTTAGCCTCACTCTGATAATGAAGGAGACCGAGGACAGAAAGGTCTGTGTAGGAATGGGAACGAGAATTAAAGTGTCCAGCAACCGGGAGATCAGGTTGGTTCACGCTTGGTTTCTCGGTCCTCCAAAATATTCCAAATGGAATTTAAACTGGAGGTGGTGGAGGGTGTTTCGCAAAACGATCGCCCAGTCTGCATTTGGTCTCGCCGATGTACAAGAGCCCACATCTTGAGCAACGAATACAGTAGATGAGATTGGAGGTGGTGCAAGTGAATCTCTGCCTAAACTGAAAGGACTGTTGGGGTCCCTGGACAGAGTCGAGGGAGGAGGTATAGCGACAGGTGTTGCATCTTCTGCAGTTGCAGGGGAAGGTATCTGGGGAAGGGGTGGTTTGGGTGGGAAGGGATGAGTTAACCAGGGAGTTGCGGAGGGAGAGGTCTCTGGAAGGAGGTGGAGATGGGAAAATGCGGATAGTGGCGGGATACCGTTGGAGGTGGCGGAAATATCGGAGGATTATGTGTTGTATGCGACGGCTGATGGGGTGCAAGGTAAGGACTAGGGGGACTGTCTCTGTTGCGACCAGGGGCAGGAGGAGCAGGGGTTGCGGGGTACCGAGACACGAGTGAGGGCCTCATCTATGATGGGGGAAGAGGAGAGATTCCCACAGCTCAGGGGAAGCTTCATCAGTGTAGCTACACTGCATCCATTCACGTAATCTGTCTATATTCCCTTCCAGAGCCTCTCTGCATCCCTCTCACAGTCCAGGTTAGCACTCGGGAAATTAGGAAAGGAATCGCATACAATATAAGCAGTTATAGAATGATAACTGCTGGAGCCCAATGCCAATGGCAGGGGTTATGGGGAGAAGGCGTAGTAGACTCGATGGGCCAAATGGCCTTATTCTGCTCCTATAACCTATGAAGCTCAGCAGCACCATACAAATTCCAGCGTCCACATTCAATGAACCTAGAGTTACTCCAGTATTTTGTGTCTATCTGTAGGTCATTGTATGGTTGCTGCAAGTCTAACCTCCTTTACAGGCTAAGAACACACATTGCATTTGCCCGTATGTTTACTGGCCAGTTTGGTTTCTTGCCCTTGGACAACCCGATTTCTAAATGCTGGAACATTCTGTGGCCTTCTTCCAATGAAACAAATCCTGACTTTATTTGTTATAAAGCTGCCCAATCTCCAGAAGAAGTGTCTCAACCCAAAACGTCACCTATTCCTTTTCTCGAGATTCTGTCTGACCTGCTATGCATTTTGTGTCCATCTTCGTTTCAAACCAGCATCTGCAGTCTGAAAAAGGGTTTCGGCCCGAAACATTGCCTATTTCCTTCGCTCCATAGATGCTGCCGCACCCGCTGAGTTTCTCCCGCACTTTTGTCTACCTTCCTACCCAATCTCTTTTCTATAAGATTTATTATGCATTCAACCCCATTCGAGCTAATCAAGCTCATCTGCGCCAGGAACTCTCTTTGATCCTAAAACAAAAAGCTTGCGTTTAATTAGTGCCCTATTTGCCACGCACCTCCAGACTCAGGACAGCTTAATCCCCTCTGTTATCAGGCTTCTGAATTCCTTATTTATCCTGATCCCTCCTGTCAGACAGGACCAGGGAGAAGAGCAGTACATAACTGGAGCGTTATAAAACTCTAGTTAGGCCCCTTTTGAAGCTGTGGGGAGCCACTGCGTCAAAAAGGCAGCTAGCATCTTCAGAGACCCACAATCTGATTTCACTCCTGCCACCAGGAAGATGGGATAGGATCCTGAAAACTGTAACATCCAGGTTCAAGAGAGGTTTCCTCACTACAACTATCAGGCTATTAAACACTACAACTTCCAAATAAGCTTCCAACTATGCAGACTTGGGAGCATTGTTTTTTGTCTTTGCACTATTAGCGTCTGCTTATTTTGTTATATATATATATTTTGTTATATATATACACATACATACACACAAACCAAAGATAGACACAAAATGCTGGAGTAACTCAGCGGGACAGGCATCATCTCTGGGGACAACCCTGGAGAGAGGGAATAGGTGACATTTCGGCTGCCTGTCCCGTTTTTACTCCAGTATTTTGTCTTACCTTCGAGTTAAACCAGAATCTGCAGTTCTTTCCTACGCGTCATGTATGTAAAACCAAGCTTGCCACTGTACCTCGGTACACGTGACAATAATAAAACCTAAACTTGGAGCCCTCCCTCACCTGATCTTGTTGCCGGTTTTCATGCGGATCCACTGCGGGATCGGCCGGTTCTGCTTCATCTTCTTGGCGAGGAAGCGCTTGATCCGGAAGGTTTTGTGGGACGGCTGTCAAGATATAGATAGAGAGAGAGAGAGAGTTAGAAAGGCAGTTAGATTAATTCTTGATCAGTGGTAGACAAAAGTGCTGGAGAAACTCAGTGGGTGCAGCAGCATCTATGGAGCAAAGGGAATAGGCAATGTTCGGCCTGAAACGTTGCCTATTTCCTTCACTCCATAGATGATGCTGCACCCGCTGAGTTTCTCCAGCACTTCTGTCTACCTTCGATTTTCCAGCATTTGCAGTTCCTTCTTAAACACTACAATTTAATGTTACTGGATGTATGGTTAGGGATAAAAAACAAAAGGCTTGCATTTCGATAAAACTTATGACACCGCAGATGCTTATGGAAAATCAAAAATAAACAAGCACTTTTCTCCACCTTCGATTTTTCCAGCATCTGCAGTTTCCTTCTTAAATTCTTGATCAGTTATGGGGAGAATGGGGTTAGTAGGGGGAGAGATAGATCAACTATGATGGGCCGAAGGGCCTAATTTCTTGCTCCTGTCACTTGTGAACATTTGGGTTTCGGCCCGAAACGTTGCATATCTCCTTCGCTCCATAGATGCTGCTGCTGCACCCGCTGAGTTCCTCCAGCACTTTTGTCTACCTTCGATTTTCCAGCATCTGCAGTTTCCTTCTTAAATTCTTGATCATTTATGGGGAGAAGGCAGGAGGATGGGGTTAGTAGGGGGAGAGATAGATCAACTATGATGGGCCGAATGGCCGAATTTCTTGCTCCTGTCACTTGTGAACTTATGAAGAATCAAGTTATGAAGAATCAAGTTGGCCGGCCAGGGGGAGGGGATGAGGGGTAGGGGGGGGGGGAGGGAAGAGAAGCCGCCTCCATCCCAGTCCCCCCGTCCCCGCTATTACAACCGTCGCCATCCCCCTAACCATCGGGACGTCTCCTTCAATATAGCCCCGCAGAATTAGATCGGGCTCCCCCCCGCTCGGTCACGGTGGTTTGGCGTCGGATGGAGGCGGTTTGGGGGGCGGATGGCGACGGATTACACTCACCATGGCCAAACGCTGCGGCTCCCACAATGGCGGATCAGAGAGAGGGAGAGAGAGGGGGAGGGGCTTCAGAGGTCTCCGCGCCGGGCCTCAACGTAGGTCCCTACACAGATGCCGCTTGAATCAAACAAAATAAACAAAACTTCATCTTTTAACCATCACATCAGCTCTGTTGGCATATGTTTTAGGGGATACACCAGTGTATAAATTAATGTTCTTGAAAAATAATTTTATAAAAGTAAATTGATTAGTATGGGTGCCAGCCAGGGGTTAAAGGGAGAAGAGAGCAGGGGAGAGATAAGACTTTGCCTTCCATCACAGTGAGGAGCAATGATCCTATAGCAGCTATAAGATCTTTGGTGAGGAGGAGATTCGCAGTGATGGATGCTTGTGTAAATTATGTTGTGTCTTGGTTCTTTTTCTTGTTTGTATGACTGCAGAAACCCAATTTCGTTTGAACCTTGAGATTCAAATGACAACAAATAAATTGTATGGTACACAAAAAGTTGGAGAAACTCAGCGGGTGCAGCAGCATCTATGGAGCGAAGGAAATAGGCAACGTTTCGGGCCAAAACCCTTCTTCAGATAAATTATATTGTATCATTGTAGAAGGTAGACAAAAATGCTGGCCCAAAACGTTGACTATTCCTTCTCTCCATAGATGCTGCCTCACCCGCTGAGTTCCTCCAGCATTTTTTGTCTGCCTTCGATTTTTCCAGCATCTGCAGTTCTTTCTTAAACATGGGGTTGAGAGAGATCATAATTGATAGAATTAGGCCATTCATCCCAATGTACTCCGCCATTCAATCAGAGTTGATCTATCTCTCCCTCCTAACCCCATTTTCTTGCCTTCTCCCTGTAACCCCCGGCACCTGTATTAACCAAGAATCTATTTATATCCACCTTAAAAATATCCATTGACTTGGCCTTCACAGCCATCTGCAGCAATTAATTCTTGGGAAAGATGGATCAGCCATGATTGAATGTGTGGGAAGAGACTGCAGATGCTGGTTTACACGGAAGTTAGACACAAAATGCTAGAGTAACTCAGCAGGTCAGGCAGCATCTCTGGAGAAAAGGAATAGGTGACATTTCAGGTCAAGACCCTTCTTCAGACTGAGAGGGGGAAAGAGAAATGAGCGATATAGACGATGATATAGAGAGATCAAGAACAAATGAATGAAACATATGCATAAAAAGTAACGATGATCAAGGTGGAACTCACAATGGTCCATTGTTGGCTGTGGCTGGGTGAAAACGAGTTACAGAAAATGAAACCCACCACGGCGACAGTGAAACTGGTACAACAACCAGGGTGGTGGAGGGACAGAGAGGGATGTGATACAAGGGTTTCCTGAACGTAGAGAAATCAATAGTCATACTGATATTCATAGCCATGATAGAATGGCGGAGTTGTCGCGATGGCCTAATTCTGCTCCTTCACTTATGAACTTATATATACACGTGTGTGCAGGAGGGAACTGCAAATGCTGGTTTAAACCGAAGATAGACACAAAAAGCACGAATAACTCAGCGGGTCAGTCAGCATTTCTGGAGAAAAGAAATAGGTGACATTTCGGGTCAAGACCCTTCTTCAGACTATATACTACATATTTTTTAGATATGTTCGTCATATGAGCAGAATTAGTCTACTTGGCCATTCAATATATATATTATATATACTATTATTATTATTATATATTACACCACACAGAGAGTGGTGAATCTGTGGAATTCTTTGCCACAGAAGGTAGTTGAGGCCAGTTCATTGGCTATCTTTAAGAGGGAGTTAGATGTGGCCCTTGCGGCTAAAGGGATCAGGGGGTATGGAGAGAAGGCAGGTATAGGATACTGAGTTGGATGATCAGCCATGATCATATTGAATGGCGGTGCAGGCTCAAAGGGCCGAATGGCCTACTCCTGCACCTATTTTCTATATATTATACAAATTCTGCTCATATGACATGAACATATCTGGAAAAAAATATATATACACATAAAAACAAGCAATAATAAGGCAAAACATGTTTATAGAAACAAGCACACATACATATACACAAGTAAAAACAAACAAACATTGATAGTGCAAAACTTATGAGTTTATAAAAACAGGCACAACTGGGGATGGTGACGTGCGACGAATGATACGGAAGGACCCTTCCTGCGGTGGTCGCGCCTCGTTGCCTGGCGCCAAGAAGAAAGGAGGGAGAAAGAGGGAGAGAGAGAGAGAGAGAAGGGAGGGAGAGAGAAAGGAGGAGAAGAAAGGGAGAGAGGAGAAGAGAGAAAAGGGGAGAAAGAGAGAAGAGGAGATAGAGAGAGAGAGAAGAGAGGGAGAGAGAGATAGAGAGAAGAGAAGAGAGAGAGAGAGAGAGAGATAGAGAGAAGAGAGAGAGAGAGAGAGAGAGAGAGAGAGAGAGAGAGAGAGAAGAGAGAGAGAGAGAGGAGAGAGAGAGAGAGAGAGAGAGAAAGGGATAGAGAGAGAGAGAGAAGAGAGGAGAGAGAAGACGGGATCTGGAGCAGTTGGTGGAGGGACTCGGGTCAGGTCCATCGCCGGTGAAGCTCTGCCTCTGCCACCGCTATGTCGGTCAACGAGCTGTTCGGCGCAGTCCAGGCCTCTCTGGCCGCCGACCAGGACGTCAGGGAGGTGGGTGTCCCCAGCGACCGGTTTGTCCTGAACGCGAACCCTGCCTTTACATTAGCGCCCTGGCTGTTGCCGCAGCCTGAGCCCCCTCCTCCTTGCCGAACACTTACTCTCACCTAGTCCCATCTGCCTGCACTCAGACCATAACCCTCCATTCCTTTCCCGTCCATATACCTATCCAATTTATTTTTAAATGATAAAATCGAACCTGCCTCCACCACTTCCACTGGAAGCTCATTCCACACAGCTACCACTCTCTGAGTAAAGAAGTACCCCCACATGTTACCCCTAATCCTTTGTCCCTTAATTCTCAAATCATGTCCTCTTGTTTGAATCATCCCTACTCTCAAAAGCGTATCCACGTCGACTCTGTCTATCCCTCTCATCATTTTAAAGACCTCTATCAAGTTCCCCCTTAACCTTCTGCGCTCCAAAGAATAAAGACCTAACTTGTTCAACCTTTCTCTGTAACTTAGGTGCTGAAACCCAGGCAACATTCTAGTAAATCTCCTCTATCTCTAAACTAACCTACATACCTCGATATCTTTGAGGTGTGGGAGGAAACTAGAGCACCTGGAGGAAGCCCACAGGGTGACAGGGAGACATGCAAACTGCTCACAGACAGCATAAAAGGTTGGGATTGATCCGGGTTTCTGGTGCAGCGAGGCTGCAGCTGTGCCACTGTCACCCTTTGTAAATGGTGGCTTGGTGGGCAGTTTGGTCTGTGTGATGAACTGGGCTATGCCTACTATTCCCTGCAATTGCTTACAATCTAATCTAGCAGAGAGGAGTGCGTTTGGCCGAACGCACTATGGGAACTTCACTCACCCCTCTGCAGGAACTATACATCAGGAGGTGCAACTCCAGACCCAATAAGATCATGGGAGACCCCTTCCACCCCTGCAACGGGTTGTTCCAGCTGCTACGTTCAGGCAAATGCCTTAGTTGCCATGCTGTGAGAACGGAGAGGTTGAGAAGGAGTTTCTTCCCAGAGGCCATTAGGACTGTAAACTCCTATCTCACCAGGGACTAACTTTACTGTACCACTCTACTGCTTTTAAAAGAAATTGCCGTTTTTTTTTCCCTGTTTCCTTCCGCCCACAATATTTAATATGTAAAAGAATATGTGATTCTGTTCCATTCTGTTTGTAGTTTGTTTGTTTGTCTGTTTTTTTTTTTTGCAAAAAGTCTGCGAGCATTGCCGCTTTTCATTTCACAGCACATCTCGTATGTGCATGTGATGAATAGACTTGACTTGACTTGAGTTTAATAATAATAATATATTTTATTGTCATTGCACATATGTACAACGAGATTTGGTATGCAGCTTCCATCCGATGTCATAAGCAACTAATAAAATTTAGATTTAGATACCCCGAGAACATGGTTCATAAAAAGAACAGTAAAACAGTCAAAACAGTCTAAAGTGCAAATGTGTCTGTGCCGGGTCGATGTGCGACGTGACCATCCGAGGGAAACAGTTCATGGGGGTGGGGGGCACTCAACAGGGCCGGTTCAGAGCAGCTATAGCTCAGGGATGAAGCTGTTACTGAGTCTGGAGGTGCGGGAGTAGAAGGCCTTGTAATGTCTGCCGGAAGGTAGGAGCTCGAACAGTCCATTACAAGGGTGTGAGGAGTTTTTGTGGATGCTAGAATAGAATAGAATAGAATTTAGAATAGTTTCTTTATTGTCATTGTAACATGAACCATGTACAACAAAATTAAAAAATGCTGACGGCCTTTCTGAGGCACCGTGTTTAGTAGATATCCTCCAAGGCTGGTAGCTGTGTCCCAATATTCTTCTGCGCTCTGTGCATGACGCGCTGAAGAGCTCCCCTCTCCGCCTCCATGCAGCTGAGATACCACACACAGATGTCATATGTTAACATGTTAGTAATTTAGAGATAGACAATAGGTGCAGTAGTAGGCCATACAGCCATTCAGGCCAGATGCAGCGTGGAAACAGGCCTTTTGCCCTGACCAGACAGTCCGCACTGACCAGCTATCATCCTTCCACGTATGTTCTATGTCTTACACACCAGAGGCAATTTACCTGCAAAACAGCACGTCTTTGGAATGTGTGGAGGAAACATGAGCACCTGGAGGAAACCCACACGGTCACGGGGAGAACATACAAACTCCACACAGACAACACCTGTAGTCAGGACCAAACCCAGGTCTTGACGCTGTGAGACAGCAGCTCTACCGCTACGCCAACGTGCCGTACAAATCTAATTCTTATCTGAGAAATAAATCTGACTTTCCTCACAGTGCTCTATGTTCAGTCTTTCTCTACTCTCCTTATCATCTGCAGGATATACGAAAAGTGGTTCAAGTCCTTGAACAAACAGCTCGTGAGATTCTAACTCTGCTGCAGACTGTCCACCAAATATCCGGCTTTAAAGAAAGTAAGTATCACAGTGGAAGAAAGATTGAAAAGACTAGGCTTGTATTCACTGGAGTTTAGAAGGATGAGGGGGGATCTTATAGAAACTTGTAAAGGACTGGACAAGCTAGATGCAGGAAAAATGTTCCCAATGTTGGGCGAGTCCAGAACCAGGGGCCACAGCCTTAGAATAAAGGGGAGGTCATTTAAGACTGAGGTGAGAACAAACTTTTTCACCCAGAGAGTTGTGAATTTATGGAATTCCCTGCCACAGGGGGCAGTGGAGGCCAAGTCACTGGATGGCTTTAAGAGAGAGTTAGATACTCTAGGGGCTGGTGGAATCAAGGGATATGGGAAGAAAGCAGGCACGGGTTATTGCTAGGGGACGATCAACCATGATCACAATGAATGGCGGTGCTGGCTCGAAGGGCCGAATGGCCTCCTGCACCTATTTTCTGTTTCTATGTTTTTAAAGCTGAAGTAGTAACTTTTTCCACTGATAGACACACATTCCTGGAGTAACTCAGTGGGTCAGGCAGCATCTGGAGAAAAATGATGGGTGACATTTTGGATCGGGGCTCTTCTTCAGACTGAAAGTTGGGGGTGGGGGGAGGGAGTGAATGGAGCTGGATGTGAGAAAAACACTATTCAAGGCCAGCCACAAAAAAAAGGCAGGGCAGTGCTTGGTAAGTCCACTGTTGGCTAGGGAAGGTGGGATCTCAAGAGGGAAACAATGTAGAGGACTACGGTGCTGGTTAAACAACTAGGGTGGAGGAAGGGGGAGAGTGTAAGTAGAAGTTACAAGTATTTAAAATTAGAGCATTCAATAGACAATAGGTGCAGGAGTAGGCCATTCGGCCCTTTGAGCCAGCACCGTCATTCACTGTGATCCATTCCAGCACTCCATTCTGCCTTCTCCCCATATCCCGTGACTCCGCTATCTTTAAGAGCTCTATTTAACTCTTTTGAAAGCATCCAGAGAACCAGCCTTCACTGTCTTCTGAGGCAGAGAATTCCACAGATTCACAACTCGCTGGGTGAAAAAGTTTTTTTCCTCGTCTCCGTTCTAAATGGCTTACCCCTTATTCTTAAACTGTGGACCCTGGTTCTGGACTCCCCCTATGGACTCCCCCCCCCCCCCCCCCCCCCCCCCCCCCCCCCCCCCCCCCCCGGTTCTGACTTCCCCTCCCCCCCCTCGCGGCCTAACAACTTGGATTGGTGCGGCCTTTTCCCGGAGCCGGGTCCAGAGCTTCAGCAGCAGGTGCAGCTTGGACTTTCTATCGCGGAGCCGAGCGTTGACAGAAGAAGTGCTCCGATCGCTGGCCCGCGGACTACGACATCCTGAAGCCGCAGTCTGTGGAGCTTCTAGCCGCGGGCGCTGCGTGGACTTTCAATCGCGGAGCGGGCGAGCCGTTGCCGGGGGGTCGCCAGAAGAAGAGCTCCGACCGTCAGCCTGCGGCCCATCAGATCGTGAAGACCCGGTCTCCGGTAGGAAGTGGCCGATTCGGGACCTCCAAGCCGCGTAGTGTCCGTCCGGACCGACGTCGGAGTTTCGAGCATCCCAACGAGAGGGTCTGCACATCAGGCTATCCATAGCGGCAACTGCGGAGGGTTCATGGCCCCGACCACGGATGAACAAAGGAGGAGGACTGACAAAGTTATTGCCTTCCACCACAGTGAAGAATGGTGAACCTCCACCGCCCACTGTGGTGGATGTTCATGTTATATTCTATTGTGTATTGTGCTCTTTTGTTTGTATGGCTGCATGGTAAATCAAATTCCACTGTACCTTAATTGGTGCATGTGGCAATAAATGTGAACTTGTATGAACATTCAATGTTCATACCACAGGGTTGTAAGGTGTCCAAAAGACATTTCCTTTGCCCCCCTCCTTTCACCCATCCCCGCAATGTCTGAAGAAGATCCTCAACCCGAAACATCAATGATCCATGTCTTCCTGAGAAGATGCCCGACCCACTGAGTTACTCCAGCACTCTTAAGCGTCTTTCTTTTTTAACCCTACAAATGCACACGTCTTTAGGATGGGGGAAGAAACCCTCGTGGTCTCGGCCAGAATGTGCAAACTCCACATAGACAGCACCCAAGGTTAGGACAGAACCTGGCTGGGACATTAGTGCTGTGAGGCAGCAGCTTTACCCACTGTGATTTAAAAACTTGTATCGGTCTTAATTGTTGATTTTGTATTTTCTTGTTAGTACCGAACAAGTGCCAAAAAGCACGGGAACATTTTGATACAGTGAAGACGCACCTGGCAGAACTGAAGACCAAGTTCCCTGCAGATCAGTACTACAGGTCAGTGTTGAAAACTAAATTATAAGTACCTGAATTGAAAAATGAAGTGCGGAAGAAAGGAAAGGATAGTCTTCCCTGAGTTACTCCAGCAACTGTAAAGAGAAGATACAGGGGTCTGAAGAAGGGTATAGACCCGAAACGTTACCCATTCCTTCTCTCCAGAGATGCTGCCTGTCCTGCTGAGTTACTCCAGCATTTTGTGTCTACCTTCCATACAGGGGTCAATGCTTGGGTTATAGACCTTGGAGCACACCTCAAAGATCACAGGCATGTGGACACAAGGAACAACAAGTGCTGGTTTACCAAAAAAAATAGACACAGTGCTGGAGTAACTCTGCAGGTCAGGCAGCATCTGTGGAGTATAGGAGGCGTTTTGGGTCATGACCCTTCTTCAGACAGGTACAAGGATAGGAAAGCTTTAGAAGGGGAAAAAGACACAAAGTATGGGAGTAACATAGAAAATAGGTGCAGGAGTAGGCCATTCGGCCCTTCGAACCTGCACCATCATTCAATGTGATCATGGCTGATCATCCAACTCGGTATCCTGTACCTGCCTTCTCTCCATACCCCTGATCCTTTTAGCCACAAGGGCCACATCTAACTCCCTCTTAAATATAGCCAATGAACTGGCCTCAACTACCTTCTGTGGCAGAGAGTTCCATAGATTTGCCACTCTCTGTGTGGAAAAACGTTTTTCTCATCTAGGTCCTAAAGGATTTCCCCTTTATCCTTAAACTGTGACCCCTTGTCCTGGACTTCCCCAACATCGGGAACAATCTTCCTGTGTCTAGCCTGTCCAACCGCCTTAAGAATTTTGTACGTTTCTATAAGATCCCCCCTCAATCTTCTAAATTCTAGCGAGTACAAGCCAAGTCTATCCAGTCTTTCTTCATATGAAAGTCCTGCCATCCCAGGAATCAGTCTGGTGAACCTTCTCTGTACTCCCTCTATGGCAAGAATGTCTTTCATCAGATTTGGAAACCAAAACTGCACGCAATACTCCAGGTGTGGTCTCACCAAGACCCTGTACAACTGCAGTAGAACCTCCCTGCTCCTATACTCAAATCCTCTTGCTATGAATGCCAACATACCATTCGCTTTCTTCACTGCCTGCTGCACCTGCATGCCTACTTTCGATGACTGGTGTACCATGACACCCAAGTCTCGTTGCATCACCCCTTTTCCTAATCGGCCACCATTTAGATAATAGTCTACTTTCCTGTTTTTGCCACCAAAGTGGATAACCTCACATTTATCCACATTATACTGCATCTGCCATGCATTTGCCCGCTCACCCAGCTTATCCAAGTCACCATGCAGCCTCCTAGCATCCTCCTCACAGCTAACACTGCCCCCCAGCTTCGTGTCATCTGCAAACTTGGAGACGTTGCATTCAATTCCCTCGTCCAAATCATTAATATATATTGTAAATAGCTGGGGTCCCAGCACTGAGCCTTGCGGTACCCCACTAGTCACTGCCTGCCATTCTGAAAAGGACCCGTTTACTCCTACTCTTTGCTTCCTGTCTGCCAGCCAGTTCTCTATCCACATCAATACTGAACCCCCAATACCGTGTGCTTTAAGTTTGTAAAGTAATCTCTTATGTGGGACCTTGTCGAAAGACTTCTGAAAGTCCACATATAACACATCCACTGGTTCTCCCTTATCCACTCTACTAGTTACATCCTCGAAAAATTCTATAAGATTCATCAGACATGATTTACCATTCATAAATCCATGCTGACATTGTCCAATGATTTCACCACTTTCCAAATGTGCTGCTATCCCATCTTTAATAACTGACTCTAGCAGAGTAACTCAGCGGGTCGGCAGCATTACTGTATAGGTGAGGTTTTGGGTCAGGACCATTCTTCAGACAGCTACATGGATAGGAAAGGTTTAGAGGGGAAAAGGCACAAAGTAATTCAGCGGGTCAGGCAGCAACTGGAGAACATAATTTAGATTTTGGGGAACTGTACAGACAGTGTTTTGGTTCGGGATCCTTCAGCAGACTGATGGCTTTTTGGTACCCATGACAATTCTTAACCCAAATTTAGTTTAGTTTAGAGATACAGAGCAGAAACAGGTCCTTCGGCCCATTGAGTCCGCACCGACCAGCGATCCCCATGTGCTAGTGCTATCCTACACACTAGGGACAATTTACATTTTTTACCAAAGCCAATTAGCCTACAAACCTGTAAGTCTTTGGAGTCTGGGCGGAAACTGGAGCTCCCAGAGAAAACCCACTCGATCACGGAGCGAATCTACAAACTGTGTGCAGGCAGCACCTGTAGACAGGATAGAACCTGGGAATCTCATGTAGATAGTGTAAAGAAGTGTTATCAACACACTGTGACTTTACTTCCTTTATTCATACTGTGGCATTACAGAAAGCACTAGCTGTACGTGGTCTGTCACGGAAACTAGAGAGCGATATGTGTGTGGGAAGGTTGTAATTATACTTGCGATATGGGGAGTGGTTAGTAGGGATGAGGTAACTATATTAAGGGTCACATGCATATGTCATCTACAGATAGGGTGGTAAAGAAAGCTTTTGGTGTGCTGGCCTTTATAAATGAGAGCATTGAGTATAGAAGTTGGGATGTAATGTTAAAATTGTACAAGGCATTGGTGAGGCCAATTCTGGAGTATGGTGTACAATTCTGGTCGCCAAATTATAGGAAAAATGTCAACAAAATAGAGAGAGTACAGAGGAGATTTACTAGAATGTTGCCTGGGTTTCAGCACCTAAGTTACAGAGAACGGTTGAACAAGTTAGGTCTTTATTCTTTGGCGTGCAGAAGGTTAAGGGGGGACTTGATAGAGGTCTTTAAAATGATGAGAGGGATAGACAGAGTTGACGCGGATAAGCTTTTTCCATTGAGAGTAGGGAAGATTCAAACAAGAGGACATGATTTGAGAATTAAAGGACAAAAGTTTAGGGGCAACATGAGGGGGAACTTCTTTACTCAGAGAATGGTAGCTGTGTGGAATGAGCTTCCAGTGGAAGTGGTGGAGGCAGGTTCGATTTTATCATTTAAAAATAAATTGGATAGGTATATGGACGGGAAAGGAATGGAGGGTTATGGTCTGAGTGCTGGTAGATGGGACTAGGTGAGAGTAAGTGTTCGGCACGGACTAGAAGGGACGAGATGGCCTGTTTCCGTGCTGTAATTGTTATATGGTTATATGGTCTGGTGCTGTACGGTAGCAACACTACCGCTGCGCCACCGTGCCGCCCCTTATCTAAACATTATAACCATATAACAATTACAGCACGGAAACAGGCCATCTCGGCCCTACAAGTCCGTGCCGAACAACTTTTTTCCTTTAGTCCCACCTGCCTGCACTTATACCATAACCCTCCATTCCCTTCTCATCCATATGCCTATCCAATTTATTTTTAAATGATACCAACGAACCTGCCTCCACCACTTCCACTGTAAGCTCATTCCACACCGCTACCACTCTCTGAGTAAAGAAGTTCCCCCTCATGTTACCCCTAAACTTCTGTCCCTTAATTCTGAAGTCATGTCCTCTTGTTTGAATCTTCCCTATTCTCAAAGGGAAAAGCTGATCCACATCAACTCTGTCCATCCCTCTCATCATTTTAAAGACCTCTATCAAGTCACCCCTTAACCTTCTGCGCTCCAGAGAATAAAGACCTAACTTATTCAACCTTTCTCTGTAACTTAGGTGTTGAAACCCAGGCAACATTCTAGTAAATCTCCTCTGTACTCTCTCTATTCTCGGGATTGTCAGTCCAATTACATGATCACTGTTCGCAATGTACTGCCTGCGTTGAGGATGTGACACTTGAGTATTTCTATCCAGGTTCAATGAGCACTGGCGGTTCGTACTGCAGCGCCTGATCTTCCTGGCTGCGTTCGTGGTCTATCTGGAGTCGGAAACCCTGGTGACACGGGAAGATGTAGCCGCAATACTGGGAAGTACGTTACGCCGCTGTGCCTTAATTCTGTTTTTGCTTTGCTGGCGTGGCAATAACTCTTAGGGCCAGCCTGTCGGAGAAATCAGTCGAGGACTCGGAGAGCGAGACTTTATTACGTGATATCACGGAGGAACTGCCCGAGGAGACAGCTCCTCAAGAGCACAGACAGCACGGGTTTAGATACTGCCGTACAAACAAGTGTATGTGCAGACTAGCCCAGTCCTGAGTTCCTTAAACAGCTTAGTTGGGGCGTTGCGATTTGTTCAAAGCTGCCTAAATGACATTACTCAGACCTGTACATACCCGTGCATGATGTTATTATCTGTTGGTTTTGCAGATAACAGATAATAACATCAGGCACAAAGAAGCACCCAGCAGCAATGCACAATCATTTGACCAAGGCTTTCATAAATTCTCTCACAATCCCTCCTTTTTGATCATACATGATCAACCTATTCCCTGGGGTTTAGGAACTTATAGCCCTCAGGCAAAGATCTCATCTTGAGACAATAGGTGCAGGAGGAGGCCATTCGGCCCTTCGAGCCAGCACCGCCATTCAATGTGATCATGGCTGATCATCCCCAATCAGTACCCCGTCTCTGCCTTCTCCCCATAACCCCTGACTCCACTATCTTTAAGAGCCCTATCTAGCCCTCTCTTGAAGGTATCCAGAGAACCTGCCTCCACAGAGAATTCCACACTCACAACTCTCTGAGAAAAAGTGTTTCCTCGTCTCAGTTCTAAATGGCTTACCCCTTAATATTAAACTGTGGCCCCTGGTTCTGAACTCCCCCAGCATCGGGAACATGTTTCCTGCCTCTAGCGTGTCCAAACCCTTAATAATCTTATATGTTTCAATAAGATGCCCTCTCATCCTTCTAAACTCCAGAGTGTACAAGCCCAGCCGCGCCATTCTCCCAGCATATGACAGTCCCGTCATCCCGGGAATTAACCTTGTAAACCTACGCTGCACTCCCTCTATAGCAAGAATGTCCTTCCTCAAATTAGGGGACTAAAACTGCACACAATGTTCCACGTGTGGTCTCACTAGGGCCCTATACAACTGCAGAAGAACCTCTTTACTCCTATACTCAACTCCCTATAAAGGCCAACCTGCCATTCGCTTTCTTCACTGCCTGCTGTACCTCCTTCTTGGGATGGTATGCACAGCCTAAAGTTGTAGGACTGTTCTATTTGATCTTATTTGATTGTGCACGCCGGGTTAATTGCATTCGTCGTAACAGGGCAGACCACATGAAGGTTGCAATCTCCCACCCCCCTGCATGCTTACTTTCATTGACTGATGGACAAGGACCCCCGGACCCCGTTGTACTTCCCCTTTTCCCAACTTGACACCATTTAGATAGTAATCTGCCGTCCTGTTTTTGCTACCGAAGTGGATAACCTCACATTTATCCACATTAAACTGCATCTGCCATGCATCTGCCCACTCACCCAACATGTCCAAGACACCCTGCATAACCTATTCCGCTAAATCGATTTTTTTTTTTTAAAGCCAGACAAGAATGAGAAATTAAAATTATTTTTTGTTTTTATGGTTGCGATTCAGTTCAAGTGAAGAGACACAAAGGGTTCCATCTCGATATCGAGGATTACCTTTCAGGACTTCTGATTCTCGCCAATGAACTGGTAAGCTACAGTAAGGTTTATGGACACGTGATGCAATTGTTGATCAAGCTGCTGCACGAATCTGTCCGCACATTCACGCGACTTAATGGTGGGCTGTAAAATATCGTCTCTCAATCGCGTTCTTCACAAAACCTTGCTGTGTGAACCCCTTGAATGGCGCTCGTCCAATTCCACTTTGTGTAAAATTGCCCAGCGTTATGAGCCTCTCCCAATCTCCCATCTACACAGGATCTTTATTCTCTAATCCTCTGTAAATCCCCTTCAGTACATTGGGACGGCCCGCTGGCGCAGCGGTAGAGTTGCTGCTATACGGCGCCAGGGACCCGGGTTCGATCCTGACGACGGGCGCTGTCTGTAGGGTGTTTGTATGTTCTCCCCGTGACCTGCGTGGGCTTTCCCCGGGCGCTCCGGTTTCCTCCCACACAGTCCAAAGACGTGCAGGTTTGTAGGCTAATAGGCTTTTGTAAAATTGAAAATTGTCACTAGAGTGTGTAGGATAGCATGAGTGTGTGGGGGTCGCTGGTCGGCGCGGGCCGGAGTGCCTGTTTCCGCGCTGTATCTCTAAAATAAACCCCTTGCCACATTCTAAGATCTCTGAGCTTGAATTTTAGCTTCTTGAGCGTGTAATTGCTCCACCGCCGGAGATCCGCTGTCCACGCACCCTCCCTCCAAAACCTCCCCACCCACACTCCTTAATCCAACCTCTTTGACCCTTGCCTTCTTCCCTGTCCTAATATATGGCAGATCACCAATTCTTTGTTTGCAACGGCTCCTGAGCAATACCTTGCCATGTTTCCTTGCAATGTTGGTTCTTTGTGGAAACAGGAATGGCTCATTAACTCTCGCTCCGCTTCCTCCCTCATTCCCTTTTACTTTTCAATCAATCAATCAATCAACCTTTATTGTCACCTTGCAAAGCAACAGTTGTACAGTGCAAAATGAGAAGACGTTTCCCAGGGAATAGCGGAGCATCGCACATAAAACCTAAACATTTCACACATAAAATAAAAACAATCCAGTCCCTGATAAAAACAATATGAATAGTATCCTGTACCTGCTTTCTCTCCATACCCCCTGATCCCTTTAGCCACAGGGGCCACATCTAACTCCCTCTTAAATATAGCCAATGAACTGGCCACAACTACCTTCTGTGGCAGAGAATTTCACAGATTCACCACTCTCTGTGTGAATTTTTTTTTTCTCATCTTGGTCCTAAAACACTTCCCCCTTATCCTCAAACTGTGACCCCTTGTTCTGGACTTCCCCAACATCGGGAACAATCTTCCTGCATCGAGCCTGTCCAACCCCCTTAAGAATTGTGTAAGTTTCTAATAAGATCCAGTACTGATGTACTGTTGTATTCTCGATGTTAATTGCAGCAAGTGATCAGATTGCAATAATTAACCCCCCCATCGTTTCCCCTTGGTTCTCCCCGGCACAGTCGCGGCTGGCTCTGAACAGCGTCACCGCGGGCGACTACACGCGGCCTCTGCGCATCTCCTCCTTCATCAACGAGCTGGACTCGGGCTTCCGGCTGCTCAACCTGAAGAACGACTCGCTGCGCAAGCGCTACGACGGCCTGAAGTACGACGTGAAGAAGATAGAGGAGGTGGTGTACGACCTGTCCATCCGCGGGCTGGGCAAAGGGGACGCGCCCAGCGAAGGCAAGGTGCAGGACAAGTAGCTCCTCGTCATGCTCTTCCTCCTCCTCCTCCTCCCCCATCGGTGGAGGCCATGGGTGTGTGGCGTGGAGGAGGGGAGCGAGTCGGTTGCTGGATGGCACAACACGCTGGAGTAACTCAGCAGGTCTGGCAGCATCTCTGGAGAACATGGACAGGTGACGTTTCTGGTCTGGACCTGTCTTCAGACTGATTGTGGAGAGGGGAAAGGAAGGTCATACATAAGTGAAAGCAGAATTAGGCCCTTCGGCCCATCAAGTCTACTCCGCCATTCAATCGTGGCTGATCTATCTTACCCTCCCGCATTCTCCTGCATTTTCCCCCATAGCCTCTGAGAGCTGGAAGAGAGGAGGGTTCAGTTTCCAGCTTTATCCCCCCCTTTCCCCCCCCCCCCCCCCCGATCATAATCACGCTATGTCCTGCCTCCCCTCTCTTTCCTCAGTCGCTCGCTTCCCTTTCCCCGATACTTAGTCTGAGGAAGGGTCTCGACCCGAAATGTCACCCATTCCTTCTCTCCAGAGACGCTGCCTGTCCCGCTGAGTTACTCCAGCACTTTGTGTCTATCTTCGGTGTAAACCAGCATCTGCAGTTCCTTCCTGCACCTAATACCCCCAAGTCCATTCTGGTAAACCTCCTCTGCACCGTCTCCAAAGCCCCCACATGCTTCCTGTAATGGGGGAGTGTTCTAAAACTAGAGCAAAACTCGTCTCCTCAGTTCTCCCGCCTATCGGCTCTTGCTCCTCACAGGGGAGGAGAGGGAAGGGGAGGTGAGGAGAGGAGAGGAGAGGGGGGAGAGGGGGGAGAGAAGAAGGGAGGAGAGGGAAGGGGAGGTGAGGAGAGGAGAGGAGAGGGGGGAGAGAAGAAGGGAGGAGAGGGAAGGGGAAGAGAGGAGAGGAGAGGAGAGGGGATACACTTGTGTATCTCCTCTCTTCTAGCTTTCTTCCCCCCCGCTCCCCTACAATCAGTCCAAAGTAGGGAGGCAATGTGAATCGTCACCCATCCATGTTTTCTCCAGCGATACTGCCCGACCCGTCGAGTATCCGCAGCTCCGTGTTTCTACGAGTTATTGGTTGTTGTGGTTGCAATGGAAATGGAGAGCATGTTATTTATATTCCTGCTCTGGCACGGGTGAAATAATGTTTGGACCAAGTGTTTAAAGAGCGACGATGACCTCCAGTGAGATCAGTATTACGCAGGTTTGCGCAGGTTTATCTCTTTCCAAACCACCCATGGCTTGTTTTATTGTCGGTGTTGAGCTTCTGTGCCGATGTACCACTCATCCCCCGCACTCCACTCTGTGCTCAACCTGTCATTTAATTTCCACTTTATCCCTTGACGAGCTGCAAAGAAAATAAAAAATAGATATTACTACTTGCTTGTGGTATCATTTTGAGCAAAGTCCTAAGCACAATTTGGCACGGTGGCACAGCGGTAGAGTTGCTGCCTCACAGCGCTTGCTTGCAGCGCCAGAAATCTGTGTTTGATCCCAACCACTGGTGATGCCTGTACGGAGTTTGTACGTTCTCCTGGTGAGCGGGTGGGTTTTCTCTGAGACCTTGGGTTTCCTCCCACGCTCCAAAGACGTGCAGGTTTGTCGGTTAATTGTCTTGGTATGTTTATAAATTCGCCCTAGTGTGTGTAGGAAAGTGTTAATGTGCGGAGATCGCTGGTCGGTGTGGACTCGGTCAGTTTCTGCACTGTATCTCTAAAGTAAACTAAAACTAAAAATGTAATTGAATGGTAAAAATAGAAAATAGGTGCAGGAGGAGGCCATTCGGCCATTCGAGCTAGTACCGCCATTCATTGTGATCATGGCTGATCGTCCCCTATCAATAACCCGTGCCTGCCTTCTCCCCATATCCCTTGACTCCACTAGCCCCAAGAGCTCTATCTAACTCTCTCTTAAATCCGTCCAGTGACTTGGCCGCCCTCTGTGGCAGGGAATTCCATAAATTCACAACTCCCTGGGTGAAAATGTTTTTTCTCACCTCAGTCTTAAATGACCTCCCCTTTATTCTAAGACTGTGGCCCCTGGTCCTGGACTCGCCCAACATTGGGAACATTTTTCCTGCATCTAGCTTGTCCAGTCCTTTTATAATTTTACATGTTTCTATAAGATCCCCATCATCCTTCTAAACTCCAGTGAATACAAGCCTAGTCTTTTTAATCTTTCTTCATATGACAGTCCCGCCATCCTAGGGATCAATCTCGTGAACCTACGCTGCACTGCCACAATCACAAGGATGTTCTTCCTCAAATTAGGAGACCAAAACTGAGCCCTATACAATACTAGACTAAGTGGGACCCGTTGGGTCCCATGTTCACACGGGAGGGCTGGTCCCCCGACGCAATATCCCACCTCTCCACCAATTCCAATATTGGTGGCCAGAGGGGGGGCTTTCTGGAGCGCTGGTATGGGTTCTTGGGGTGGCAGCTCAGTCACTCAAGCATGATCTGCTGGCAGCTCACTCACGGCTTGTGGGCTGGCAGTTGACTCATGACTATTACTTGAAATTCCATTTCAAGCAGGGTGCAAGGCCACCAAATTCAAGTGTAGTTTCATACCACTTCAAGCAGGGTGCAAGGCCACCAAATTCAAATGCAGCTTCATACCATTTCATGCAGGGTGAAACCACCATAAAACCCACACAAAACACCAAACTCACAGTTCAGAAGACATTCAGTGTGTTCAGTTGATTCACAGCTCAGGCAGTCATGACCTCTCCCTCCCCCATCATGCAGAGACTGAGCCACACCCACACTTCCGGATTTTATAACCCCTCCCCCTCCCACCGGAACTGGTGTGGCTTTCAGGGCGTGATTGACAGGAGAGAGATTCTCAACATTTTTTAAACACTAATAACACTTTTATTTTTAATTGATGGGAAGAATTCTCTGCACCTGCTCAGCGGAGGGGGGACTGAGTAAGATGGCCAAAAATCACAGCCGTAAGTGTAGCGTTTTATCTAAAATCAATATACAGTGCAAACAGGAAGTAAGTGCATTTGCAGTAAGTAGTGCCTTTCAACTTCAAGCCAAAGCACCCAAGCCACCATTTGCAGTAAGTAGTGCCTTTCAACGTCATGCCACCATTTGCAGTAAGTAGTGCCTTTCAACCTCAAGCCAAAGCACCCAAGCCACCATGTGCAGTAAGTAGTGCCTTTCAACTTCAAGCCAAAGCACCCAAACAACCATTTGCAGGCAGTGCCTTTTAACTTCAAACAAACCTCAAAGACCTCGGCATTGAAGGCTCTGCACTCAGCTGGCTCCGTTCCTACCCTTCCAACAGATCCCACTTCATCTCTCTCCACAACCACACCTCTGCTACAGCCACAGCCACTCAAGGCGTTCCCCAAGGCTCCGTACTCGGCCCCCTCCTCTTCATCATCTACATCCTCCCCCTTGATCAGATACTCCGCCACTTCAACCTGGACTTCCACTGTTACGCTGATGACACCCAGATCTACCTCGGCACCAAATCCCCCCCACAACCCCCACCTCCCATATCCAATATCCTGCTTGTCAGCTATAAAAACCTGGATGCAACATAATTTCCTCAAACTCAACAGCGATAAGACAGAATTCCTCCTCATAGGGTCCAAAGCCACACTCAACAAAATCAATAACCCCACACTCACCATCGACAGCACCACTGTCTCCCCATCTCCTCAGGCCCGCAACCTTGATGTGATCTTTGATTCCACCCTCTCCCTTGAGCCTCACATCCGCCATGTCATTTAAAACCTCCTTCTTTCACCTCCGCAACATCGCCAAACTCAGACCCTCTCTCACACCTCCCGCTGCTGAAAGACTCATCCATGCCTTCATCTCCTCCTGACTGGACTATTGTCACTCACTTCTCCTTGGCATCAGCTCCACCTACATCAACCGACTCCAACTGGTCCAGAACGCAGCCGCCCGACTCATCACCCACACCAAATCCTGGCATCACATCACTCCAGTCCTCTAACAACTTCACTGGCTTCCCATCTCCCACCGGATCACCTACAAAATCCTGGTCCTCACCTACCGCCTGCCTCAACTGCCTCCTCTAGCAGCTCGACCCATAAATTGCCCTTCTCACCTTGAACATGAGTCCTCTTGTTTTTGATTCCCACTGCCCTGGATAAGTGACTACATTCTCCCCATCTGTCTATTCATCCCATGATTTTATACACCTCTATTGTATTTGAAACTCTGTTTACTAAAAGGATTTGAGTAAAGGAGCAGGGAGGTTCTACTGCAGTTGTACAGGGTCTTGGTGAGATCACACCTGGAGTATTGCGTACTGTTTTGGTCTCCTAATCTGAGGAAAGACATTCTTGCCATAGAGGGAATACAGAGAAGGTTCACCAGACTGATTCCTGGGATGTCAGGACTTTCATATGAAGAAAGACTGGATAGACTCGGCTTGTACTCGCTAGAATTTAGAAGATTGAGGGGGGATCTTATAGAAACTTACAAAATTCTTAAGGGGTTGGACAGGCTAGATGCAGGAAGATTGTTCCCGATGTTGGGGAAGTCCAGAACAAGGGGTCACAATTTAAGGATAAGGGGGAAATCTTTTAGGACGGAGTTGAGGAAAACATTTTTCACACAGAGAGTGGTGAATCTCTGGAATTCTCTGCCACAGAATGTAGTTGAGGCCAGTTCATTGGCTATATTTAAGAGGGAGTTAGATGTGACCCTTGTGGCTAAATGGATCAGGGGGTATGGAGAGAAGGCAGGTACAGGATACTGAGTTGGATGATCAGCCATGATCATATTGAATGGCGGTGCAGGCTCGAAGGGCCGAATGGCCTACTCCAGCACCTATTTTCTATGTTTCTATTAGATCACCCCTCAGCTTCACACCATCCAAGGAATAAACACCTAGCTTGGCTAATCTTCAGGCCTCCAAGGAGCTGGCCACTTGCTTGTAAACCTCTGCAAGGAAAAGATTTACAGCTTGATGGCATCCTTCCGACATCAGGTTGAAATAATACTCCAAAAAATGATGGGGGGAAATTGTGGCAAGGAGAACTCCCACCATAAGAGGGCGCACACGCCCCACACTGCAGAGCACCAGTATCTTATCTCTGTATGCTTCGTTGTCAGTTTCCCCTTGCTAACAATGTTCTATTCTATCTTTTCCTTGAACTCCATCCCCTTTGATGTTTCGTTTTCACACCTTGCCCATTCATATCTCTGTGTCTCCCTCTCCCCTGACTCTCAGTCTGAAGAAGGGTCTCGACTCCTAAACCAGCATCTGCAGTTCATAGAAACATAGAAATTAGGTGCAGGAGTAGGCCATTCGGCCCTTCGAGCCTGCACCGCCATTCAATATGATCATGGCTGATCATCCAACTCAGTATCCCGTACCTGCCTTCTCTCCATACCCCCTGATCCCCTTAGCCACAAGGGCCACATCTAACTCATTCTCACACTTCCTGTCCACTTGAACCCTTATGAAGTCGGGGTTAGATTCCACAGCAGAGAGGAGTCACACAAAATGCCGGAGTGACTCCATGGGTCAGGCAGCGTCTCTGGAGAAGAGAAATGGCTGACGTTTCAGGTCAACACCCTTCTTCAGACTGTTGACTTCCATTCGACAAAGGCGTGGAGGTGATGGAAGAAAAGCTCTCTACGTTGTGGCGGAACTGGAACTCGTTGAGGTAGGAGCGGAGGGGAACCAAGGTGAGGCCTTTGTTGTGGGCCGACAACTCCGACCAGCCTGTCTTGTTCAAGAAGGAACTGGACTGCAAATGCTGGAAAATCGGAGGTAGACAAAAATGGTGGAGAAACTCAGCAGGTGGGGCAGCATCTATGGAGCGAAGGAAATAAACAATGTTTCGGGTCGAGACCCTTCTTTTGTGTACCTTACTTACAATGGGGCTCAGAACTGATCGTATTTCAGAGGGAAAATGTTTCCTCTGTTTCTTTGGGGTATTGTGTATAGTTTTAGTCACTCTGCTATAAAATGGTGGACGAGCGAAGCCTAAAATGGCATTTTCTAGAAATGTTAACATCGAGAGAGCTTTTTCTGGAGAACAACAAATGTTTCCTCTGTTAGAAAGGTCAGGAGTCTGTGGATCAGTAGCTGGAAAGGACGTAAGGGAGAAGCTTTTTGTCGTCATAGGGAATATTTGGCATTTAGAATGCACTGCCTGAAATGTTGGTGGAAGCAGATTCAATAGAAACTGTTAGATGAATTGAATCAAAATGTGAAGAGGAGAAAATCTCTTGTGAGTAGGAACACTTGGATAGGTCTTCTGCAGTTGTATAGGGCTCTGGTGAGACCACATCTGGAGTATTGTGTACAGTTTTGGTCTCCTAATTTGAGGAAGGACATCCTTGTGATTGAGGCAGTGCAGCGTAGGTTCACGAGATTGATCCCTGGGATGGCGGGACTGTCATAGGAGGAAAGATTGAAAAGACTAGGCATGTATTCACTGGAGTTTAGAAGGATGAGGGGTTATCTTATAGAAACATATAAAATTATAAAAGGGCTGGACAAGCTAGATGCAGGAAAAATATTCCCAATGTTGGGCGAGTCCAGAACCAGGGGCCACACAGTCTTAGAATAAAGGGGAGGTCATTTAAGACTGAGGTGAGAAAAAAACGTTTTCACCCAGAGAGTTGTGAATTTATGGAATTCCCTGCCACAGAGGGCAGTGGAGGCCAAGTCACTGGATGGATTTAAGAGAGAGTTAGATAGAGCTCCAGGGGCTAGTGGAGTCAAGGGATATGGGGAGAAGGCAGGAACGGGTTATTGATTGGGGACGATCAGCCATGATCACAATGAATGGCGGTGCTGGCTCGAAGGGCTGAATGGCCTCCTCCTGCACCTATTTTCTAAGTTTCTATGTCTACCAGGGAGGCAAGCACGTGAGAAAATAGGGGATGCCTCCAAGCCATTCAACCCTCGAACATTCAAATTGAAGACGGCTGATCTGCCACCAATCTCAACTCCCATGCTGGTCTCACGGAGCTTTCCATTCCCCAGTCGAAGGCTCAACGATCTGGCTTCCAGCGGCACTGTCATGTTCAATCATCTTCATAGATCCCAGGAGCAGAATTAGGCCATTCAGCCCATTGTCTACTCCGCCATTCAATCATGGCTGATCCATCTCTCCCTCCTAACCCCATTCTCCTGCCTTCTCTCCATAACCCCTGACACCCGCACTAATCAAGAATCTATCAATGTCAGTCATGAAACATTGAGAAACAGGCCCATCGGCCCAATGTGCCAACATCGACGAAGATGTCCTGTCCACACTAGTCTCACCTGCCGGCGTTTGGCCCACATCCCACTAAGCCTTTCCGATCCATGTACCTGTCATAGAAACATAGATAGAAACATAGAAAATAGGTGCAGGAGGAGGCCATCCGGCCCTTCATTGTGATCATGGCTGATCGTCCCCAATCAATAGCCCGTGCCTGCCTTCTCCCCATATCCCTTGATTCTACTAGCCCCTAGAGCTCTATCTAAGTCTCTCTTAAATCCATCCAGTGACTTGGCCTCCACTGCCCTCTGTGGCAGGGAATTCCACAAATTCACAACTCTCTGGGTGAAAACATTTTTTTCTCAACTCAGTCTTAAATGGACATTTGGACAAAAAGGAAGAAAGGCTGACACAAGAGACTGCGGATACTGTAATCTCGAAACAACAAAGTGCTGGAGAAACTCAGTGGGTCGGGCAGCACTCAAATTTGAGGTTACACAAAAAAGCCGGAGAAACTCAGCGGGTGCAGCAGCATCTATGGAGCGAAGGAAATAGGCAACGTTTCGGGCCGAAACGTTGCCTATTTCCTTCGCTCCATAGATGCTGCTGCACCCGCTGAGTTTCTCCAGCTTTTTTGTGTAACCTTCGATTCTCCAGCATCTGCAGTTCCTTCTTAAACACTCAAATTTGAGTTTGAGTTTAGACAATAGGTGCAGGAGTAGGCCATTCAGCCCTTCGAGCCATCCCAGAGAATTTACCACTGAGCCAGAGACAGTAAAATCTTCCCACTAGGATTTTTAATTACAATTCTGGGGATCAAATTCTGTTTTTTTACATGAAAACTTACCATGAAACGTGCAAACACCCCAAAGAAAGTACATGCAGATACGTCTTTTAGAATGGTTTTTATTTAATCATTACAATAAGATCCACAATAATACACTGTACACATTTCGTCATTGTTTTGCTCACATTTTTAATAGGATTCTTCCTCGGCTATGGTACAAAAGATTATGGAAGAGAAAAGAATAAATTACAAAGTTAAAACACAGCTCATGGGTTAGTTTCTCATGAGTTTTGAGGTTTCAAGGATTAAGTGTCTATCGTTGCAGTACACCACTGCTAACTGGAGTCCAAATCTCTGCTGAAGATTTGGTAGGCGATACTTCAAAGTTTGTGTGGAAAGGGATGCGGCCATGACTCAGATATTGGGGTCTGGTGAAACTTACAAGTGTCTAATGGACTTACAGGCGCCCAAAATGCAGACCAAAATTTTTCTAAAACAAAAAATCACGAGTAGGTTCCCTTTCGCATGCATGTTGAGTTGCAATAGGTACAAGTTCGGGAGGAAGGTACAGAAGGAATGAGGACGATTTGGCCACAGAAGCAAAGACAGATGCAGTTCAGCTAAGGGTCAGCCATGTACTAATGGAACATTGCCATGGGCTCGACAGGCTGGTCAATCACCCACTATTCCTCAATTCACTCGAGACCCTCGGGCTATGATCGGCCTGGTTAGTGTAGATGTGGAGACGATGTTTCCACTAGTGGGAGAGTCTGGGACCAGAGGCCATAGCCGCGGAATAAAAGGATGTTCTTATAGGAAGATTAGGAGGCATTGCTTTAAGGGTGGTGAATCTGTGGAATTCTTTGCCACAGACGGCTGTGGAGGCCAAGTCAATGGATATTTTTAAGGCAGAGATAGATTCTTGATTTTTTTTAAGGGATTATAGGGAGCACAGGGGAATGAGGTTTGGGGGAAGATAGATGATTGAGTGGCAGAGTAGACTTGATGGGGCGAATGGCCTAATTTTGCTACTATCACTTATGGACTTTATCTTGCACTAAACATTACTCACATTATTTCGCTTCATCATGTATCTGTACAAGATAACTCGATGTAATCATGGAGTGATTCGATTGTAATCGTGTATTGCCTTTCCGCTGACTGGATAGCACGCAACAAAAGCTTTTCACTGTACCTCGGTACACGTGACAATAAACTAAACGCAAACATCGAGATAGAAGTTCTTTGCAGGGGGGAAAAAAAATGGACGATAGCAGTGGAGAATTTTTGATCACCTTCTAAAGGAAGAAATCATTATATTTACCATTGCAGGATCATGCAGTGAGCATTGATGCTGGTGTTAAAGGTGGTCCTAATTTATGGCGACTGCAGTTTGTGCAGGTGGGTTCATGGTTTACATAGAAACATAGACAATAGGTGCAGGAGGAGGCCATTCACCCCTTCGAGCCAGCACCGCCATTCATTGTGATCAGGCTGATCGTCCCCTATCAATAGGTGCCTGCCTTCTCCCCATATCACTCGACTCCACTAGCCACTAGAGCTCCATCTAACTCTCTCTCAAATCCATCCAGTGACCTGGTCTCCACTGCCCTCTGTGGCAGGGAATTCCATAAATTCACAACTCTCTGGGTGAAAACGTTTTTTCTCACCTCAGTCTTAAATGACCTCCCCTTTATTCTAAGACTGTGTGGCCCCTGGGTCTGGACTCGCCCAACATTGGGAACATTTTTCCTGCATCTAGCTTGTCCAGTCCTTTTATAATTGTATATGTTTCTATAAGATCCCCCTCATCCTTCTAAACCCCAGTGAATACAAGCCTAGTCATGGTTTCCCATGATCTGATGCAGGGAATCTTCAGACACAGGGTGAAAAGCAAGTACTTGCTTACCAAGATGGCGCCCAGGCCAGGCGACTATCTGAGTGCTAGCCACAGAAGCAGATCTACAGACTCACATTACAATAGTTCCACCCTCTTAAATCTCTACTCCTACAGCAACATTTCTTACCCTCGGACCATCCTTTGCTGGCTTTACCTTGCACTAAACGTAATTTCCTTATCCATGTGTCTATACGCTCCAAGTGGCTCGATTGTAATCATGTATTGTTTTTCTACTCAGTGGATAGTGCGCAACAAAAGCTTTTTACTGTACCTCGGTACACGTGACAATAATCAAACTCACAAGCTGCGGAAGCAAATGATACAGTTAATTTGCTTCTAGTGGGCGTGACTAATTTTGACGGGGGGGGGGGGGGAACCACCTTTGTTATTTTGTTTGCACTGATGCAGAACTTTTTCTGAATGCAGGGAAATGTGCTGGAGAGGTTGGGCTGTGCGCCTGGGTAGAGCCTGCATTGCTCAAGGCTCTGATGGAATAATCTGCTCCTGAAACTCAAGCTTCGATCAATTATGCAGCTGTCTGTGTTACCTGGTCAATGTAACATGGCCTCCTGTGCTCATATCTTATTTCCCTTGATATTCAGCCCGTCGATTCTTTCGAAGATCTCAATCCCATTCCCAATTACCTAATTTGTGCCCATACATCTGCAGTTCCTTTGTTACACATTTTGTCTGCATGTCTATTATTGCCTCTGGTAGCTTGTTGCACATGCCCACCATTCTATGTAAAAACCTGCCTCTCAAATCCCTTTGCCCCTCTCACCAACGCCCTCTAGTTGAAAACTCTACCTTAGGAGAAAGACTGTGACCATCCGCTCCATCTCTGCTCCTCATGGTTTTGCATATCTCATTAAAGGTCAACTCCAGTTTATCCAGTGTCTCATGTTCCGCTCGGGTAGCTTACAGCCCAATGATTTGAGCATTGGATTCTCCAATTTTACTTCACTTCTAAGTCTCCTTTCTCCCTTCAAATGCCTCACCTGGGCTCACACCAAATTCTCCCCTCCACCTACATTCCTTGCTGTGGCTTCACAAGTTGCAACTCTTCAACCCTTCGGTCTCACATCTCTGGCCTTTGTCCTACCATCTGCCTATCAACTCCCCCCCGCCCCCTCCCCCTCCCCCTCTTGCTTCTGTTTACCCATTGACTGCCTTGCTTTGTCTTGCCTCCAAGTTCCCCACAATCGGTCTGAAGAAGGGACCTGACCCCAAACCCTCTCCGATCCATGTTCTCCAGCAATTGTAGAAAACTACAGATTTGTAAGAAACAGACAATAGGTGCAGGAGTAGAGGCCATTTGGCCCTTCGAGCCTGCACCGCCATTCAGTATGATCATGGCTGATCATCCAACTCAGTATCCTGTACCCGCCTTCTCTCCATACCCCCTGATCCCTTTAGCCACAAGGGCCGCATCTAAATCCCTCTTAAATATAGCCAATGAACTGTGGCCTCAACTACCTTCTGCGGCAGAGAATTCCACAGATTCACCACACTCTGTGTGAAAAATGTTTTTCTCATCTCGGTACTAAAAGACTTCCCCCTTATCCTTAAACTGTGTGACCCCTTGTTCTGGACTTCCCCAACATCGGGAACAATCTTCCTGCATCTAGCCTGTCCAACCCCTTTAGAATTTTGTAAGTTTCTATAAGATCCCCCCTCAAGAAGGAACTACAGATGCCGGTTGAAACCAGCATGGTAGATACCAAGATGTACACAAAGTGCTGGAGTAACTCAGCGGGTCAGGCAGCATCTCTGGAGAAAAAGGATGGGTTAACGTTTCAGGTCGGAACCCTTCTTCAGACTGAGAACTTCTTCAAAGCAGGTCTTCCTTGAGGCAATTTGCCTAGAGCAGACAATATGTGTAGAAAAAAGCTGCAGATGCTAGTTAATTCCAAAGATAGACACAAGGTTCTGGACTAACTCAGCGGGTCAGGCAGCATCTCTGGAGAAAAAGGATGGGTGGCATTTCAGGTCGGAACCCTTCCTCAAACTAAAAACATCTGCAGTTTATTTTGTCCACTCTCAACAGAATGTGTTTCCTGTTCTACCAAGTTCCAAAACTCCAGGTAACTTTCTGGTGAGGGGGGGGGGGGGGGAATCTGAGCAGTAACTTTGGTGGTAGGTGTATGGAACCAGCTGCCGGAGGAGGTAGTTGAGGCAGGTACTATCACAGCGTTTAGACAGGTACAAGGATAGGCCAAGTTTCGAGGGATATGGGCCAAACGTAGGCAGGTGGGACTAGGTGTAGATGGGACCTGTTGGCTGGTTTGGGCACATTGGGCCTAAGAACCTGTAAGACTCTATGACTCCAGCGGACTCCAACCCTCTGAGTTACTCCAGAACTTTTTGTCTTTTCCAGCTTATCCAATCTCATCTTATAACTCAACCCATCCAGTCCTACCAATATCCTTGTGAATGCTTTCTACCACCCTATCCACCTTGGGAAGCATAATGCCTGAACTTGGATGTGTGTCACCTTTTACCATCAGACAAGTAGCAGACAAGTACCTTCATAGAAACATAGAAAATAGGTGCAGGAGTAGGCCATTTGGCCCTTCAAGCCAGCACCGCCATTCAATATGATCATGGCTGTTCATCCAACTCAGTATTCTATACCTGCCTTCTCTCCATAACCCCCTGATCCCTTTAGCCACAAGGGCCACATCTAACTCCCTCTTAAATATAGCCAATGAACTGGCCTCAACTACATTCTGTGGCAGAGAATTCCACAGATTCACCACTCTCTGTGTGAAAAATGTTTTTCTCATCTTGGTCCTAAAAGACTTCCCCCTTATCCTTAAACTGTGACCACTTGTTCTGGACTTCCCCAACATCGGGAACAATCTTCCTGCATCTAGCCTGTCAAACCCCTTAAGAATTTTGTAAGTTTCTATAAAATCCCCCCTCAATCTTCTAAATTCTAGCGAGTACAAGCCGAGTCTATCCAGTCTTTCTTCATATGAAAGTCCTGCCATCCCAGGAATCAGTCTGGTGAACCTTCTCTGTACTCCCTTTATGGCAAGAATGTCTTTCCTCAGATTAGGAGACCATAACTGTAGGCAATACTCCAGGTGTGGTCTCACCAAGACCCTGTACAACTGCAGCAGGACCTTCACCAAAGTAGCAGCTGTGGCTGACGAAGGATGCTCGCCATCAATTAGGGGTGGGCAATAAATCCTGGCCTTGTTGGCAACACTCAGATCCCCAAATAATGTGAGAAAAACATTGTTAACACTCAGCAGTTAGACTCTAAAAAGAATGTGGAACTTGGATGAGATAGTGAGGATAAGCCCGCCTGATTGTACTTGAACTTGGTAGAACAAAGTGCAAACTCTTCTCAGTAGACAAAGTGAACTGCAAATACATAGAAAATAGGTGTAGGAGGAGGCTATTCGGCCCTTCGAGCCAGCACCGCCATTCATGGCTGATCGTCCCCAATCAATAACCCGTACCTGCCTTCTCCCCATATCCCTTGATTCCACTAGCCCCCTAGAGCTCTATCTCTCTCTTAAATTCATCCAGTGACTTGGCCACCACCGCCCTCTGTGGCAGGGAATTCTATAAATTCACACTGGAATGGTGGAATCTTACGCAGAACACAAAGTGCTGATGCAACACAATGCGTCAGGCAGAATCTCTGGAGGACATGGAGTGGCGACGTTTCAGGTGGGGACCCTTCTGTGGAATTCTTTATTGTTTTGAGCATGATTTAATGCATTATAAGATCAATGCACATTAATAAATGCATTAGTTATGCATTTGGAGATTTGCTCGGGATTTAAAAATATGTTATTGCACATGACCTTTTGTGCTCTTGTGTGCAAAGGGAATTTTATCATCTTCCATATAAATTCTGAAGTTCACGTATAAGGCATAAATTGTTGCAATCTCGTGATTTTCTTTAGATACATTTAGAAGGATGAGGGGGTTTCTTATCGAAACATATAAAATTATAAAAGGACCGGACAAGCTAGATGCAGGAAAAATGTTCCCAATGTTGGGCGAGTCCAGAACCAGGGGCCACACAGTCTTAGAATAAAGGGGAAATGATTTAAGACTGAGGTGAGAAAAACTTTTTCACCCGGAGAGTTGTTGTAATTTATGGAATTCCCTGGCACAGAGGGCAGTGGAGGCCAAATCACTGGATGGATTTAAGAGAGAGTTAGATAGAGCTCTAGGGGCTAGTGGAGTCAAGGGATATGGGGAGAAGGCAGGCACGGGTTATTGATAGGGGACGATCAGCCATGATCACAATGAATGGCGGTGCTGGCTTGAAGGGCCGAATGGCCTCCTCCTGCACCTATTTTCTATGTTTCTACGTTACATTAAAGTTCTGATTTAAGTTCTTGTTGAACCCCGGTGCAGAAAGTCATCTGGATTTGACTCTGGGAGTGTAGTGGACACATCACTGAACTAGTAGCTGGAGCCATGGACCATTGGACTGCCGACAGGAGTTTCAATCCCACCAGTGAAGCTGGACATTTAAACATTAAATCCATTTTGAAATCATGAAAGTAAAATTAGTCTCAGGTACCCAGTACAAAACTACTGGATTGTTGTAAAAACCCATCTGATAATCTTTCGGGAAGGATATCTGCCACCTCATCTGGACAACCTTCCCTCTGGCTAAAGAGGTTCCTCCACATCTCCATTCTAAAGGCGCGTCCTTTTATTCTGAGGCCGTGCCCTCTGGTCCTAGACTCTCCCACGAGTTGGGAGTGAGGTTCAGTTACGTAAATCAGCCCAATCTGTCTACCTCTTTGCCATTAAGAGAGCACTGCCCTGCTTGACTTGGAGAAAACATTACGGCATGGTGGCCTACCGGTAGAGTTGCTGCCTCACAGCGCCAGAGTCCCGGGTTCGATCCTAACTACGGGTGCTGTCTGTAGTATGTACGTTCTTGCTGTGACCGCTTGGGTATTCACCGGATACGCTGGTTGCCTCCCACATTCCAAAGAAGTCGGTTCATTTAGCTTTGGTAATTGTAAATTGTCCCAAGGGTGTGGGATGATGCTAGTGTACGGGGATCGCTGGTCGGCACGGACTCAGTGGGCAGAAGGGCCTGTGTCTGCGCTGTATCTCTAAACTACAATAGGGTCAAAGTGCCTGATTGTGAATGATTTTAGACCCCACCCCACCCTAATCGTCCTGCTGGTTTCACTGTTTCAATCGTCTCCTCCACAGCCAACAATGGACCATTGTGGGCTTGTTGGTCATCGGTGCCGGCGGCTCTGATTTGTTCTGTACCTTTTCATACATCTAGTCTCCCCCTCTCCCCCTGACTCTCAGTCTGAAGAAGGGTCTCAACCTAAAATGTCGCCTGTTCCTGTTCTCCAGAGATGCTGCCTAACCTGCTGAGTTGCTCCAGAATTTTGTGTCTATCATGAGAGATGGCACCCGCTTGCATTGCCATAGACAATAGGTGCAAGAGTAGGCCATTCGGCCCTTCGAGCCTGCACCGCCATTCAATGTGATCATGGCTGATCGTCCCCAATCAGTACCCCGTTCCTGCCTTCTCCCCATCTTCTGACTCCGCTTTCTTTAAGAGCCCTATCTAGAAAGTATCCGGAGAACCTGCCTCCACTGCCCTCTGAGGCAGAGAATTCCAGACTCACAACTCTCAATGAGAAAAAGTGTTTCCTCACCTCCGTTCTAAAATCTTAAACTGTGGCCCCCTGCACAAATGATACTTAAGTTTGTGATATTTATAGATAACACTGGCCATTTTTCTGCGGCTTTCTGTGGCGATTCAGGTCTGGAGCATGAGTGAAACTCTTTTAGTTCCCGACCTAGACTGTGTCCATCAGACTTCTGCAGAAAATGGTTAAATTGTTAAACACTAACACAGATCGGTAACATTCAGAGATCATGTTGTAAAATATAAATTAAACCGTTTAACAACATGGGTGAATAAACAAAGATAGACTATAAAATATTGGAGTAACTCACAGTGGGTCAGGTGGCATCGCTGGAGAAAATGGATCGAGAACATTTCGGATTGGGATCCTTCTTCAGCTTGAAGGGCCCCAACTTACACATGTTCTCCAGAGATGCTGCCTGACCCACTAAGTTACTCCACCATTTATTGTGTCTATCTTTGGCCTAAACCTGCATCTGCAGTTCCTTTTTATTACATATTGGATAAACTAGCAATCCAAATATTGTTGTGCTTTTGGTGCCCAGTTGTGGCAAGATGGAGTTATATTAAATTGAAGTCAAATACTGATGAAAAGACACAAAGTGCTGGAGTAACTCAGCGGGTCAGCTAGCATCTTCGGAAAAACACATGGATAGGTGATGTTTTGGGACGGGATCCAGCTTACGAGGCAGGGTCCCCTCTCCATATTCACCAGGGATGCTGCCTGCCCCGCATTAAGCCCAGCAGTGTGTCTTTTTTTTTTTGTAAACCAGCATGTGCAGTTCCTTGTTTCTTCAAATACTGATGATTTGCAGCCATATTAATGCAAGCAGTTGAAATAAACCATGTACTCCTGCAAGGATGACACTCCTGGAGCAACGGCGCGGACAGAACGTTCAGACGTTGAATACACACAAGGTATGATTTTTGTGAACAACCACTCTGGAACAGTTGAGTGCACAGACAAGGAACACAGTGTTCAAAGCCGAGCTGTGCGGTACAACTTGTGTAGTGGCAAGTTTATATCCAGGATACTCGTTCACGATCCAACACGCCTTTTATTCCTTCCCCCAAGTTTATCCCCAAATCCATTTCCCAAACCATGTCTCCCCCATCCCACATTTGACATTCCCAATCCACCTGAATCTGGAGTCTCCAGCAATTGAAGGTTAATTACGGAAACGCGGATAGGGGACGTTTCGGGTCGGGGACCCCGTTTCGTAACAAGGATCCCGACCCAAAGCGTTACCTGTCCATGTTCTCCAGGGATGCTGCCTGATCTGTTGAGTTACTTTAGGACAAGCTAAATCCAGGGAGGAAAAGAATCATTAAAATTCATTTTCAAAAGGTGCGGCACTGTGGTGGAGTTGCTGCCTTTACGGCGCCAGAGACCCGGGTTTGATCCCGACTATGGGTCACTTCCAAATGATGGGACACGACCTTAAACCATCATCACACAATTCTTCTATTCCCCATCTCTCTCTCTCTGACCATGTCTTACGTATTGGTCGCCCATCCTGTCAACAACATGTCTTCCAAAGGCGGATGGACTCCATCTTATCTGATTGAGGGAAGAGGTTAAACCAAGGAGACGTTCTCCGATAACTTTGCAGCAGCAAACTGGGAGTGGGTTCAAAGACATTTTCTTGAATTATGAGGTTTTTTTCCCCAGCAAGAAAGACTGGATGATTAAATCTTAATTCCTGGAGACTCCTGGCGCATGCAGAAGATTGAACCTCTGATGGTTCGGAAGGAGAAACCTCGGAGAAAAACCTCACCCACAAAACTCCTTCCGCCCCTATCATGCCCTCTCCCCTTTCAGTCTGCAGTGAGTTACCATTCACTGCTCCATTCTATCAACGTATGACAGTCCCACCATCCCAGGAATTTTACCGAAGTCAATTAACCTACAAATCATAGACCAAGGCCAATGTCCGCAATGGGATGGACGTGAATGGGACAATGCTGCTGTTGGTGTTGGGTGGAGAGGGGGGAGAGTCACCCCCCCGGTTGTGGACTCAGGACCGGCCGTAGGTGGCGTTGATCATGATGTTGGGCAGCGCGTTGCGTCTTTTGCGCCAGGAGCCCAGGTCCTGGGAGTAGCGTTTGATCAGCCGGAACCAGTGGCGGGTCCGCGGGCGGTCGGCGTCGCGGAAGACGAACGCCTCCTTGGGGATCTCCAGCAGCTCGAAGGTGTCCTCGCAGTCAGGGTCCGAGGACACCACGCAGTTGCCCAGGTGGATGGGCCGCCGGAACAGGGAGAACTTGCCGCCGCTCTTATCCCGCATCAGCACCAGCGCGGCGTCCCGCACCAGCACCGCCGCCTCCTCCGCTGCGGCGTCTCCAGCCGCGGGCTCCGGGTCGGGCCGGAGAGCCTTGTTGACCACCAGGAGGGCGTGGAGGTTGTGGAACTTGAGGGACCTGCTCCCTTTCTTGGCCCACTGGCCGTCGCTGGGCTGGGACGACTGCAGCGTGCCCTCCATGGCGAAGCGCGTCTCCTCCCGCGGCCAGCCCACCGCCCGCACCGCCACCTCCCTCATCTCCACCTCCGCGGCCGCCGCCTCCCGGTGCCGCCGGCTGCCGCGGCGCAGCGAGCGCAGGGGCCAGGGGGGCGCGCCCTCCTGCCGGCTCTTCATGTTGATGTGCCCCAGGTGCGACTCCACCCGGCTCTTGGCCTCCCGCAGGCCGCGGTGGTCCGGGTGGTACTCGGGCGTCGAGCTGCTGATCCGGCTCAGCAGCAGCGGGTACTTGGTGACTCGCTGCAGCGGCGCCATCAGGAACGAGCGCAGGTTCATGCGGCGGAGCGCCGTGTTGTCATTCTGCGACACGTCCAGGAAGATCCTGAAACAATCCAAAAGGAACGCTCGGTTAAGGGATGCAACACAACACCAGTCCCTGTACCTCCTCCTCCCTCGACTCTGAACAGAGACACCAACAGTCCTTTCAAGTGAGGCAGAGGTTCACTTGCACCTCCTCCAACATCATCTACTATATCCGTTGTTCAAGATGTGGACTCTTATACAGCTGTACAGGGTCTTGGTGAGACCACACCTGGAGTATTGCGTACAGTTTTGGTCTCCAAATCTGAGGAAAGACATTCTTGCCATAGAGGGAGTACAGAGAAGGTTCACCAGACTGATTCCTGGGATGGCAGGACTTTCATATGAAGAAAGACTGGATAGACTCGGCTTGTACTCGCTAGAATTTAGAAGATTGAGGGGGGATCGTCTAGAAACTTACAGAATTCTTAGGGGGTTGGACAGGTTAGTTGCAGGAAGATTGTTCCCGATGTTGGGGAAGCCCAGGACAAGGGGTCACAGTTTAACGATAAGGGGGAAATCCTTTTGGACCGAGATGAGAAAAACATTTTTCACACAGAGAGCGGTGAATCTCTGGAACTCTCTGCCACAAAGGTAGTTGAGGCCAGATCATTGGCTATATTTAAGATGTGGCCCTTGTGGCTAAAGGGATCAGGGAGTATGGAGAGAAGGCAGGTACAGGATACCGAGTTGGATGATCAGCCATGATCATATTGAATGTCGGTGCAGGCTCGAAGGGCCGAATGGCCTACTCCTGCACCTATTTTCTATGTTTCTATGTGTGTGTAGGACAGTGTTAGTGTGCGGGGATCGCTGGTCGGCACGGACTCGGTGGGCCGAAGGGCCTGTATCTTTAAACCCAACGACCAAACCCTTACAAAAGGCAACACTCCCATTCCTGGGATCGGTCGTGTCAACCTTCCGAGAACTGTTCCCAAACACACCAACACCCTTCCTTAAATAGGGAGAGCTGCACTGCACACACACTCCACCTGGGATAACTCTGGAGCCTTATATAACTGAATCCTAACATCATTATTACGTTCAAACTCCTGACAGTAAACACAGCCACACCAACAGCTGCCCTGCCGTTTGCTGGCTTGGACAAGAGGTTGCCCAGCACTCTGTCGCGATTAGATACAAATGAGAATCGCAGAGTGATACAGCACGGAAACAGGCCCTTTGGCCCAACTTGCCCACACTGGCCATATATTTCTATATTATGCATCGGCGTGACCAAACGTAGATTGGGCGATCGTTTCGCTGAGCACCTTCGCTCAGACCGCCTGGACCAGCCTGATCTCCCGGTTGCTTTAATTCTCCTTCCCATTCCCACAGACCTTTCCGTCCTCGGTCTCCTCCATTGTCAGAGTGAGGCTAAACGCAAATTGGAGAAACAGCATCTTATATTTCACTTGGGCAGCTTACAGCCCAGTGGTATGAATATTGATTTCTCTAATTTCAAGTAACCCCGGCATTCCCTCTCTCTGCATCCCTCTCCCACACAATTGAACCAGCGTCTCGTTCTCACCTAGCAAACAGCCAACAATGGCCTGTTTCTTTTATCACTGTTACTTTTTTTTCCCATATCTTTCAGGAATGGGGTTCTGATCGTGGATGATCAGCCATGATCACAGTGAATGGCGGTGCTGGCTCGAAGGGCGGAATGGCCTAATCCTGCCCCTATTGTTATTTACTGGATCTCTCTACATCGTCGTCTATGTCTCTCGTTTCCCTTTCCCGTGACTTTCGGTCAGAAGAAGGGTCTCGACCCCAAACGTCACCAATTCCTTCTCTCCTGAGATGCTGCCTGTCCCGCTGAGTTACTCCAGCATTTTGTGTCTACCTTCTCGGTTAAGGGAGAAGGGTCAGCTGTTTGGAAGGGGAGAGGACGTGAATAGCTTTGATCCAGAGCCATTTCTTACTTTCTACCTATTGAATACGATAGGTGTAACTGTTAAATGAAAACCTACTCATGCAGGTGTAAGCCTGGGGATGTAAAGACATCACATATTAGCTTAGAAGAACAGTTTAACAGAACCCTTTTTGGCTGATATTCCTGCTATCATCATTTATGTTGATAGCAGACACTTCGTAACAAATGCTTTACACTATACCTCGGTACACATGACAATACACTTAACTAGCTAATAATGACCATAGAAACATAGAAATTAGGTGCAGGAGTAGGCCATTCGGCCCTTCGAGCCTGCACCGCCATTCAATATGATCATGGCTGATCATCCAACTCAGTATCCCGTACCTGCCTTCTCTCCATACCCCCTAATCCCCTTAGCCACAAGGGCCACATCTAACTCCCTCTTAAATATAGCAATATCAGCATCGGTAACTAATTGAAGTAACAAAGTGTAGGAGTAATAGACACAAAATGAGTTACTCCGTCTATCCTCGGTGTAAACCAGCATCTGCAGTTCCTTCCTACTTGGGTCCCTGGCGTTGTGGGGTAGCAGCTTTAGACTGCTGTAAACAGGCCCTTCGGACCACCGAATCCGCGCCGACCTGCGATGACCCCGTACACTGGCACTATCCTACACACTAGGGACAATTTACAATTTCACCAAAGTCAATTAACCGACAAACTTGCACGCCTTTGGATATTGTGGGAGGAAACCAGAGCACCCGGAGAAAACCCACACAGGGATCGTGCAAACTCCGTACAGACAGCATCCATAATCAGGATCAAACCCGGGTCTCTGGTGCTGTAAGGCTGCAACTCTACCGCCCCCTAGCTCTATCAACTGCTGCTCTTGCATTCACTCTAGGGGTACAATACCCACATTATTTCTTATACATCCATAGAGACTCTTGCTGTTTGTTTTGGTTTCTCACCAGTTTTCTCTCATAATTAATATGCTCCCTTCCTATTACATAGAAAATAGGTGCAGGAGGAGGCCATTCAGCCCTTCGAGCCTGCACCGTCATTCATTGTGATCATGGTTGATCACCCCCAATCAATAACCCGTGTCTGCCTTCTCCCCATATATGTTGATTCCACTAGCCCACTAGAGCTCTATCTAACTCTCTTTTAAATCCACTCAGTGAATTGGCCTCCACTGCCCTCTGTGGCAGGGAATTCCACAAATTCACAACTCTCTGGGTGAAAATGTTTTTTCTCACCTCAGTTTTAAATGGCCTCCCCTTTATTCTTAGACGATGGCCCCTTGTTCTGGACTCCCCCAACATCGAGAACATTTTTCCTGCATCTAGCTTATTATATAAGCATTTAGCCTTTTATAATTTTATTTGTTTCTATAAGATGCCCTCTCATCTTTCTAAATTCCAGTGAATACAAGCTCAGCCTTTCCAATCTTTCCTCATATGACAGTCCCGCCATCCTAGGAATTAACCTCGTGAACCTACGCTGCACTGCCTCAATTGCAAGGATGTCCTTCCTCAAATTAGGAGACCAGAACTGTACACAATACTCCACATGTGGTCTCACCAGGGCCCCGTACAACTGCAAAAGGGCCTCTTGACACCTATACTCAAATCATCTTATCCCTAGTGTGTGTAGGATAGTGCTAGTGTGCAGGAATCGTTTGTCAGCACGGACTCGGTGGGCTGAAGGGCCTTTAGCCTTTGAGGCTGCTTCTCTAAATTAATTTAAAAATTTGAAAAAACAGAAAATGCTGAAAACAACCAGCCTATCATGCAGCATCTGAGAAGGGTTAACCCTTGTCTCTCATGATCTACCATAACAAAAATATATCCATCAGTAAAAGAAAATATGTTTAAAAAATGCTGGAAAATGCCAAGAACATTCATCAGACAGGGGAGCATCTGAGGAAGGAGAAATACAGACATTATTTCAGGTGTAGGACTCTTACTTTGGTGAGGTTAATTCTGGAGTAGGGTGTACAATTTTGGTCGCCAAATTATAGGAAAGATGTCAACAAAATAGAGAGAGTACAGAGGAGATTTACTAGAATGCTGCCTGGGTTTCAGCAACTAAGTTACAGAGAAAGGTTTAACAAGTTAGGTTTTTATTCTTTGGAGCGCAGAAGGTTAAGGGGGGGACTTGATAGAGGTCTTTAAAATGATGAGAGGGATAGACAGAGTTGACGTGGACAAGCTTTTTCCATTGAGAGTAGGGAAGATTCAAACAAGAGGACATGACTTGAGAATTAAGGGACAGAAGTTTAGGGGTAACATGAGGGGGAACCTCTTTACTCAGAGAGTGGTAGCGGTGTGGAATGAGCTTCCAGTGGAAGTGGTGGAGGCAGGTTCGATGTTATCATTTAAAAATAAATTGGATAGGTATATGATATGATATGCCATTTATTGTCACTATACATGTACAGTGAAATTGAAAGCTGCTCGTACTCAGTGCATACATATAATTTAGTACAAACAAGAAACAGAAAAAAAAAAAACAGAAGGGAGAAGGGGGGGGGGAGATAGGTGCACAATTCTGCGGCGCTATATACATATATACAGATGGAAGTCCGGGTGTTGGGCTGTGAAGTCAGTGCATGTGTGAATTTGAATTAAGAGTAGTTATAATTTTCGGAAAGCAACTATTTCTGAGTCTATTTGTCCTGGATTTGATGCCTGTACTCCTATAGCGCTTTCCAGAGGGCAGCAGGTCGAACAGTCCAAACGCAGGATGGGAGCTGTCTTTGATGATATTCTTTGCCCTGCTAAGGCAGCGGGAGGTGTAGATATCCATCAGGGAGGGGAGAGGGCAACCAATGATCTTCTGTGCTGTCCTAGTTACCCTCTGAAGCCTCTCCCTGTCTGCCATGGTGCAGCTGCCATACCATGCTGTAATGCAGTATGTCAGCAGGCTCTCGATGGACGAGTGGTAGAAGGTCAGCAGCAGGTTAGAGTCCAGGTTGTGCTTCCTGAGGACCCTCAGGAAGTGCAGCCGCTGCTGAGCCTTCTTGATGACCGCTGTCGTGTTGTCTGTCCAGGAGATATCAGCAGCGATATGGACGCCGAGAAACCGGAAGGTGTTGACCCTCTCCACACACTCACCGTTGATGTGTAGGGGGACTAAGTCGGTGCTGTGCCTCCTGAAGTCGACAATGAGCTCTTTTGTTTTCCTGGTGTTCAGAGCCAGATTGTTTTCTGAGCACCAGGTTGTCAACTTCAGGACTTCCTCTCTGTAGGCTGCCTCGTCTCCTTTTGAAATAAGTCCGACTACAGTAGTGTCGTCAGCAAATTTGACGATGCGGTTGTTGTTGTGGGCCGGACTACAGTCGTAGGTGTAGAGACAGTATAAGAGGGGGCTTAGCACACAGCCCTGTGGGGAGCCGGTACTCAACCTGCGAGTGGAGGAGAGGTGGGGGCCGAGTCTCACAGTCTGGGGCCGGTTGGTGAGGAAATCTTTTATCGGACAATTATACGGACGGGAAAGGAATGGAGGGTTATGGTCAGAGTGCAGGTAGATGGGACTAGGTGAGAGTAAGTGTTCGGCACGGACTAGAAGGTGCTGTAAATGTTATATGGTTACTCACAAGCTGATGGACCTGAAAATGTTTATAATGTTTCTCTTACCAGATGCTGCCCGACCTGATGGGTATTCCTGGCAGTTTCTGTTTTCATTTCAGATTTGTAGCATGTGCAGATGTGTTTTTTTTAATTCATTTTGCAGATGAATATATATTTTGCGATGATAGGTGGCAAGGAACAAAAACTAACTTTCATACAAATTTGGATTGAGGTAAAAATCCACTTAAGCGGCTTCATTTAGTTTAGATTTACTGCGTGGAAACAGTCCCTTTGGCCCAACGAGTCCGTGCCGATCGTCGATCACCCATTCACACTAGCTCTGTGCTATCCCGCCTTCTCGTTTACTGCATGGAAACAAGGCCTTTCATCCCACCGTGTTTAAGAAGGAACTGCAGATGCTGGAAAATCGAAGGTAGACAGAAATGCTGGAGAAACTCAGCGAGTGCAGCAGCATCTACGGAGCGAAGGAAATCGGCAACGTTTCGGGCCGAAACCCTTCTGGAAATAAGCAAATTTTCGGGCCGAAATCCTTCTGGAAATAGGCGACGTTTCGGGCCGAAACCCTTCCGGGTTTCGGCCCGAAACGTTGCCTATTTCCTTCGCTCCATAGATGCTGCTGCACCCGCTGAGTTTCTCCAGCATTTTTGTCTACCTTTCATCCCACCAAGTCCATGCTGACCATCAGTTACCCATTCACACTATTTCTAGATTCATACTATTTTCTCATCGACTCCCTAAACACAAGGGATAACTTTACAGAGGCTAATTAACCTCCAAACCTGTACGCCTTTGGGATGTGGAAGGAAACCGGAGCGCCCGGAGGAAACCCACGCGGTCCCAGGGAGAACATGCAACCTCCACACACACACACACACAGACGGCACCCGAGGTCAGGATCAAACTTGCATTGTGAGGCAGCAGCTCTACTGCGCCACCTTTGTAAAGCGGGCTGAATTCCCAGCGTCTCATGCCTTCACCTCCAGAACAAGGGGTCACACAGTTTACGGATAAGGGGGAAATCTTTTAGGACCGAGATGAGAAAAACATTTTTCACACACAGAGAGTGGTGAATCTCTGGAATTCTCTGCCACAGAAGGTAGTTGAGGCCACAGTTCATTGGCTATATTTAAGAGGGAGTTAGATGTGGCCCTTGTGGCTAAAGGGATCAGGGGGTATGGAGAGAAGGCAGGTACTGGATACTGAGTTGGATGATCAGCAATGATCATATTGAATGGCGAATGGTGCAGGCTCGAAGGGCTGAATGGCCTCTACTGCTGCACCTATTGTCTATGTTTCTATGTTAAGTTGCCCAAGTGGAAAGAGCGGTGGGTATGGTTTACCTGAGAAGCTCCTTTTCCTTCTCCAGAGAGTTGAGTAGGTTGATGGAGGAAGACTGGTGGATGCAGTAGGTCTGAAAGGCTGGCAGCATGTTGACGAATTCCAGGAACATCTCACCAATGCACACGGTCAAAAAGTCCTCATCATTCTGGCAACGCGTTGGAACGAAAGGAAGGGTTGGGAAACAACAACAAATGTTATACGTAGAGCATGGAACAGTACAGCACCAGCCCTTCCGCCCACAATGTCAGGACCGAACATGATTCCAAATTAAACTAATCACTTCTGCCATCATTATTAGGCCATTCGGCCCATCAAATCTACTCTGCCATTCAATAGTGGCTGATCTATCTTTCCCTCTCAACCCTATTCTCCTGCCTTCTCCTTATAATTTTCGACACACTTAATAATCAAGAACATGTCAATCTCCACTTTAAAAATACCCTGTGACTTGGCCTCCACAGCCGTCTGTGGCAATGAATTCACAGATTCACTACCGTCTGGCTAAAGAAATTCCTCCTCGTCTCCTTTCTAAAGTACATCATGTACCCATCTAAAGGCCTCTCAATACCCACTATCATATCTGACAATAGACAATGGGTGCAGGAGTAGGCCAGTTGGCCCTTCGAGCCAGCACTGCCATTCAATGTGATCATGGCTAATCATCCCCAATCAGCTTCTGCTTCTGCCACGCGGCAGTGTATCAAAGGCACCCACCATTCTCTTTAAAAAAAAACCCACCTCCTTTAAACGTTTTCCTTTTGCCTTAAAGCTACGCTCTCTCGTACTTGAAATTTCCCCTCTGAGTTAGGATAACTTGAAGGCAGTACAATGAAATTCACCAGGCTAGTTCCAAGGTGGAGTGAATTCATTGAGAGCCAAGAGCGATTAGATAGTTTGGGCCTGAATTCCTTATAGTTTGGAAGAATGAGGAGGGGGGGGGGGTGTGACCATATTCAATCATGTATGATCACAAGGCAGTTTGACAGGATAAATATGGAGAATATTATCACTAGTGGGAGAATCTCAAACAATGGAACATGGTTACAAGAAGCTGGTCATTTAAAACTGAGGTAAAACCGACGGCACAGCTGATAGAGCTGTCGCCTCACAGTGCCAGACACACGGGTTTGATTCTAACCTTGGGAGTTGTGAGTGTTTTAGTTAGTTTAGTTTATTATTGTCATATGTACCAAACTACAGTGTAAAACATTTTTGTTGGGTGATATCCAGTCAGTGAATTTAAAAGACCTCTATTAAGTCCCCCCTTAACCTTCTGTGCTCCAAAAAATAAAGACCTATCTTGTTCAACCTTTCTCTGTAACTTAGATGCTGAAACCCAGGCAACATTCTTGTAAATCTCCTCTGTACTCTCTCTATTTTGTTGACATCTTTCCTATAATTTGGCGACCAAAATTGTACACCATATTCCAGAATTGGCCTCACCAATGTCTTGTACAATTTTAACATTACATCCCAACTTCTATATTCAAGAGACAAAGTCTAATGATTGATTAAGGGTGGCCCCACAGTGGCGCAACGGTAGAGTTGCTGCCTTACAGACCTGGGTTCGGTCCTGACCACTGGTGCTGTCTGTACGGAGTTTGCACGTTTTCCCCATGACCCTGTAGGTTTCCTCTGTGTGCCCTGGTTTCCACCCACATCCCAAAGATGTACAGGTTTGTACGTTCACAAGTCATAGGAGCAGAATTACGCCATTCAGCCCATTGAGTCTACTCCGCCATTCGATCATGACTGACCTATGTCACAAGGTCATGTGACATAGGATCATAAGGTCTTAGGATCAGAGTTAGGCCATTCGGCCCATCAAGTCTACTCCGCTATTCAGTCATTGCTGATATACATGTCCCTCGCAACTCCATTCTCCTGCCTTCTCTCCGTAACCTTTGACACCCTTACTAGTCAAGAACTATTCCCTGCTTTAAATATACCCAATGACTTGGCCTTCAGAGCACGTTAATTGGCTTTGGTAAAAATTGTAAATTGTCCCTAGTGTGTAGGCTAGTGCTAGTGTATGGGATGACCGCTGGTCGGTGCAGACTCAGTGAGACGAAGGGCCTGCTTCCGCGCTGTATGTGTAAAGTGTGAAGTCTGAAGCCTGCTGGGGGGCAGAGGTGAATGAGTCTTTGGCCCTCTGCTCACCTGATCAAATGCCTGCTCCGTGGATTCCTGCAGCCTCTCCAGGAACTTCTCGTTGACCTCGATGAGCTGGTGGATGTTGCTGAAGATCACGGCCAGCTGCTCTGGAGTGAGGAGCCCGGCCGCCTGCATGGGCAGCTGGAACTCCTCCCTGATGATGCGCAGGTCCTCTCCGTAGCTGGACTCGGTGTTGACGAACTCCAAGATGGCCTCCTTGCGCTCCCTCCTGCGCTTAGCGCACCGGCCGCACAGGCTCTCCCGCCGCCTGCCCGCCGCCGCCGCCACCGGCCCGGCCTCCGTGGTGTCCCTCTCGCCGCAGTCCACGCACGGCTGGTGCGTCACCCAGGCCTGCACGGAGCGCGCCGTCTCCTCCACCCGGCTCCGCCACTTCTTGGCCGTGCCCGGCCCAATGCCGCTGTCCGCCCTCTCCACTTCGCCCGGCCGGCTCTTCCGCCCCCTGTCCTCTCCCCCTTCCTCCTCTTCCTCCTCCTCCCTCTCCTCGTTGCGGTCGTTCAGTCCCACCACCCCACTGTCGGTGCTCAGGTTACTCCAGCGGTGCTTGGGCCGGTGGGAGGAACCAGGGTGAAGGCGGGCGCCCCGGGGTTCAGAGGTGGGCGAGGCATCCCCTACCCTGCTGGCCGAGTTCAACAGCGGACCTGCGCAGAAGGTCAAAAGTCATTAGGTCATAAATGAGGCCATTTGGCCCATCAAGTCTACTCCGCCATTCAATCATGGCTGATCTATCTCTCCCTCCTAACCCCATTCTCCTGCCTTCACCCCATAACCACTGACACCCGTACTAATCAAGAATCTATCTGTCTCTGCTTTAAAAACATCCACTGACTAGGCCTCCACAGCCTTCTGTGGCAAAGAATTCCACAGATTGACCACACTCTGACTAAAGACATTTCTTCTCATCTCCTTCCTAATATTCTTTAATTCTGAGGCTATGACCTCTAGTCCTAGACTCTCCCACTAGATGGAAACATCCTCTCCGCATCCACTCTATCCAAGCCTTTCACTATGCAGTAAGTTTCAATGAGGTATACCTTTGGTGTAAACCAGCATCTGCAGTCCTTTGTTTCTTAAACAAAAAACCTCATTTACAATCAGCAGGTTTTATTTTTGCTTTCTTTATTCCCTACATGGGACCTAACACGGGTTGTAATTTTTTTGTCTCTTATGGGCGTCTCGGTGGAACAGCAATGGCAGGAATTTCTGGGAATAATCAGTACACACATGACTGTGTGGAAAGGTTCAGCTCCAACTCTATAATCAAGTTTGCTGATGACACTGTGGTGGTGGGCCTGATCTTCGATAACGATGAGAAGACTTACCGGGAGGAGGTGGCTGATCTAGCACTCTGGTGTCAGAACAACAGCCTCCTCGTGAATGCCAAAAAAACAAAGGAGCTGATCGTGGACTTTAGGAGGGCACAACATCCAACGACCTACACACCACTGAAGATAAATGGGGATACTGTGGATAGGGTGAGCTGCTTTAAATACCTGGGAGTCCACATCTCAGAGGATCTGACATGGACATCACACGCTGCCACACTGGCGAGTAAGGCAAGGCAGCGCCTTTACCACCTCAGGCAATTGAGGACATTCAGAGTGTCTCCGAGGATCCTCCAGTGCTTCTACTCAACGGCTGTGGGAAGCATCTTGTCTGGAAATATCACAATTTGGTTTGGGAACTGCTCTGCCCAGGACAAGAAGGCTCTGCAGAGAGTAGTGCGTTCGGCTGAACGCACTATGGGAACTACACTCGCCCCCCCTGCAGGAACTGTATATCAGAAGGTGCAAATCCAGAGCCAACAAGATCATGGGGGACCCCTTCCACCCCTGCAACGGACTGTTCCAGCTGCTACGGTCAGGCAAACGCCTCCGTTGCCATGCTGTGAAAACAGAGAGGATGAGAAGGAGTTTCTTCCCAGAGGCCATCAGGACTGTAAACTCCTATCTCACCAGGGACTAACTTCACTGTACCACTCTACTGTTGTCTGGTGTCTTTTTAAATTGCTGTTTCTTCTTTTTGTTTTCTCCCACAAATATGTCATTCTATTTCTGTTCCATTCTGTTTGGTAGTTTTTTTGGACAATCATTGCCACTTTTCATTTCACTGTACATCTCGTATGCGTATGTGACGAATAAACTTGACTTGATGTTTCGGGTTGGGACATTAAGAGCGAGTCTGAAGAAGGGTTCCCACCCAAATCGTCGCCCATCCTTTTCCCCCCCCAAAGATGCTGCCTGACCTGTTGAGTTACTCCAGCACGTGGTGTCGTTATTCACTTTATTCCCTTTATCATGCATCTGTACACTGTGGAGGGCTCGCTTGTAATCATGTATTGTCTTTCCGCTATCTGGTTAGCACGCAACAAAAGCTTTTCACTGTACCTCAGTGCATGTGTCAATATACCAAACTAAATAAACTAAACTGCTGAGTTCCTCCTAAGTTTTTTTTTGCTTTAGATTCCAGCATCTACAGTCTCTTGTGCTCCATTACTGCTCAGCTTTTCTCCTTAGCAAGACAAATAAGCTTAACTTAATGTAAGCATTGCATTAGAGAAGTGCTTCTTAAACTATTTCAGTGTCATTCACCCTTGTGTCTTTATCACAAAATTTCATTCACCCTCGACTAAATTTTCTTATGTTTTTTGGTAATTTCCGTCTTATTTTCCCTTGTGTATGATTTTATATATATGGTAAATGGAAGCAAATTGAGGAATGCAGTTGAACAGAGGGATCTAGGAATAACTGTGCACAGTTCCCTGAAGGTGGAATCTCATGTAGATAGGGTGGTAAAGAAAGCTTTTGGTGTGCTGGCCTTTACAAATCAGAGCATTGAGTATAGAAGTTGGGATGTAATGTTAAAATTGTACAAGGCATTGGTGAGGCCAATTCTGGAGTATGGTGTACAATTTTGGTCACCAAGTTATAGGTAAGATGTCAACAAAATAGAGAGAGTACAGAGGAGATTTACTAGAATGTTGCCTGGGTTTCAGCACCTAAGTTACATAGAAAGGTTGAACAAGTTAGGTTTTTATTCTTTGGAGCGCAGAAGGTTAAGAGGGGGACTTGATAGAGGTCTTTAAAATTCTGAGAGGGACAGACAGAGTTGACGTGGATAAGCTTTTTCCATTGAGAGTAGGGAAGATTCAAACAAGAGGACATGATTTGAGAATTAAAGGACAAATGTTTAGGGGTAACATGAGGAGGAACTTCTTTACTCAGAGAGTGGTAGCTGTGTGGAATGAGCTTCCAGTGGAAGTGGTGGAGGCAGGTTCGATTTTATCATTTAAAAATAAATTGGATAGGTATATGGACGGGGAAGTAATGGAGGGTTATGGTCTGAGTGCAGGTAGATGGGACTAAGTGTTCGGCACAGACAAGAAGGGCCGAGACGGCCTGTTTCCGTGCTGTAATTGTGATATGGTTATATGGTTAATTAATTTTATCACATGAGAACAAAACATAAATTAACTCATTCACCCCAAAATAATTTCATTCACCCTTGGGTGAACCATTCGCTAGTTTAAGAAGCACTGCATTAGAGTATCATGAAATTCCCATTCTATCTATCTATCCCTCACCTCTCCTACTAAGTACAACTACAAAAAGTAGTAAACACTGCCCAGTCCATCATCGGCTCTGACCTTCCTTCCATCGAGGGGATTTATCGCAGTCGCTGCCTCATAAAGGCTGGCAGTATCATCAAAGACCCACACCATCCTGGCCACACACTCATCTCCCTGCTACCTTCAGGTAGAAGGTACAGGAGCCTGAAGACTGCAACAACCAGGTTCAGGAATAGCCGCTTCCCCACAGCCATCAGGCTTTTAAACCTGGCTCAGACAAAACTCTGATTATTAATAACCACTTTCTGTTATTTGCACTTTACCAGTTTATTTATTCATGTGTGTACATATTTATATCATGGTATATGGACACATTTATCTGTTTTGTAGTAAATGCCTATTATTTTCTGTGTGCTTAAGCAAAGCAATAATTTCATTGTCCTATACAGGGACACATGACAATAAACTCACTTGAACTTGAACTTGAACTAATTTATTCCTCTCTTTCCCAGTTCTCCTTGATGTGAAACACTGACTGTTTTTCTTTGGGAGCACATACCCAAGTCTGCATCAACGGGTATGATGTGGAGATCGTCGAGAACAACCAACAATCAATCTCACTAGGTCCAACCACATCAATGGCATGGATAAGAAAGCACACCAATACCGTAACTTCCGCAGAACACCAAGGAAATTCAGCATGTTCACAATACCTTTTACCAATTTCTACAGATGTACCAAAGAAAAAGTCTCATTGGCATGTCTGAAACATAGTAAGGAGTAGGCCATTCAGCCCTTCGAGCCAGCACCGCCATTCAATATGATCATGGCTGTTCATCCAAAATCAGTACCCCGTTTTTGCTTTCTCCCCATATCCCTTGATCCCTTAACATATCAGTTAGCCCTAAGAGCTATATCTCTCTCTTGCATACATAGAAAATAGGTGCAGGAGGTGGCCATTCGGCCCTTTGAGCCAGCACCGCCATTCATTGTGATCATGGCTGATCGTCCCCTATCAATAACCCGTGCCTGCCTTCTCCCCATATCCCTTTACTCCACTAGCCCCTAGAGCTCTATCTAACTCTCTCTTAAATCCATCCAGTGACTTGGCCTCCACTGCCCTCTGTGGCAGGGAATTCTATATATTCACAACTCTCTGGGTGAAAAAGTGTTTTCTCACCTCAGTCTTAAATGATCTCCCCTTTATTCTAAGACTGTGGCCCCTGGTTCTGGACTCGCCCAACATTGGGAACATTTTTCCTGCATCTAGCTTATCCAGTCCTTTTATAATTTTTATATGTTTCTATAAGAATCCCCCTCATCCTTCTAAACTCCAGTGAATACATCTTGTAGAAGTGGAAACATCCTCTCCGCATCTACTCTATCCAGGCCTTTCATTGTTGCTTATTTATACTTCAACCTCCAGCACTACAGTAAAAACCAAACCAAGTTTTTCCAACCTCTCCTTGTAGCCAATCTCCTCTATTCCAGGTAAACCTCTTCTGCCCCCCCCCCCCTCTCCAAAGCCCCCACATCCTGTAATGGAGTGACCAGAATTGGTCATCTCCTTTGTAAAGGTGCTTCTTTTTATTCTGAGGCTGTGCCCTCTGGTCCTAGACTCCCACTAGTGGAAACATCCTCTCCACATCCATTCGATGCAGGCTTTTCATTTTTCATCATTGTACTATTATCAGGACGCCCTTCATACATCAGCCATGATCATATTGAATGGCGGTGCAGTCTCGAAGGGCCGAATGGCCTACTCCTGCACCTAATTTCTATGTTTCTATGTTTCTATACCTACGGCAGTTCTGTTCCCCTCATTACAAAAAATAAATCTTGTAAGAACCGCACCCAATACTGCAAAAGCGGCTTCACCGAAGTTTTACAGAGGATTTAAGGTGAAGGTGGAAAGATTTTTAAGGTGAAGGTAGCAAGATTTTATGGGAACCTGAGCGGTAACTTGTTCACGCAAAAGGTGGTGGGTGTATGGAACGAGCTGCCGGAAGAGGCAGGGACTAATGCAACGTTTAAGAAGCAATTAGGCAGCTACATAGATAGGAGAAGTTTGGAGGGACATGGCCCAAACGCTGGCAGGTGGGAATAGTGTAGCTGAGACATGTTGGTCAGTGTGACCCTATGATTGCACTCAAAGATTGTCCTTTGTTTCTGAGCTTGGGGATAGAGCTGACTCAGGGGAGGATCATAAGATCATGTGATAAGAGTAGAATTAGGCCATTCAGCACATCATGGCTGAATCTGTCTCTCCGAACCTCATTCTCCTACCTTCTCCCCGTAATAAAAGGACTGGACAAGCTAGATGCAGGAAAAATGTTCCCAATGTGGGGCGAGTCCAGAACCAGGGGCCACACAGTCTTAGAATAAAGGGGAGATCATTTAAGACTGAGGTGAGAAAAAACTTTTTCACCCAGAGAGTTGTGAATTTATGGAATTCCCTGCCGCAGAGGGCAGTGGAGGCCAAGTCACTGGATGGATTTAAGAGAGAGTTAGATAGAGCTCCAGGGGCTAGTGGAGTCAAGGGATATGGGGAGAAGGCAGGCACGGGTTATTGATAGGGGACGATCAGCCATGATCACAATAATGGTGGTACTGACTCGAAAGGCCGAATGGCTTCCTCCTGCACCTATTTTCTATGTTTCTATGTCTACCAGGGAGGCAAGCACGTGAGAAAATAGGGGATGCCTCCAAGCCCTTCAAGCCTTGAACATTCAAAATGAAGACGGCTGATCTGGCACCAATCTCAACTCCTGTGCTGGTCTCACAGAGCTTTCCATTCCCCAGTCGAAGGCTCACTGATCTGGCTTCCATCGGCACTGTCATATTCAATCATCTTCATAGATTCTAGGAGCAGAATTAGGCCATTCAGCCCATCGTCTACCCCGCCATTCAATCATGGCTGATCTATCTATCTCTCCCTCCTAACCCCATTCTCCTGCCTTCTCCCCATTACCCCTGACACCCGCACTAATCAAGAATCTATCAATCTCAGACATCGCCACCTCCTGCACCTATTTTCTATGTTTCTAACCTCTGACACCCGTACTATTCAAGAGAACAAGGGGGTGGGGTGGGGGGGCTGCGCTCTGAGGAAGGACATTATTGCCATAGAGGGAGTGCAGAGAAGGTTCACCAGACTGATTCCTGGGATGTCAGGACTGTCTTATGAAGAAAGACTGGATAGACTTGGTTTATACTCTCTAGAATTTAGGAGATTGAGAGGGGATCTTGTAGAAACTTACAAAATTCTTAAGGGGTTGGACAGGCTAGATGCAGGAAGATTGTTCCCGATGTTGGGGAAGTCCAGGACAAGGGGTCACAGCTTAAGGATGAGGGGGAAATCCTTTAAAACCGAGATGAGGAGAACTTTTTTCACACAGTGAGTGGTGAATCTCTGGAACTCTCTGCCACAGAGGGTAGTTGAGGCCAGTTCATTGGCTATATTTAAGAGGGAGTTAGATGTGGCCCTTCTGGCCAAGGGGATCAGAGGGTATGGAGAGAAGGCAGGTACGGGATACTGAGTTGATGATCAGCCATGATCATATTGAATGGCGGTGCAGGCTCGAAGGGCCGAATGGCCTACTCCTGCACCTAATTTCTATGTTTCTAACAGTTCCACTGCTTCACTCACATTCGCCACTTTCTTTGTCCTGGCGTCGCTTCTGCCCGAGGCCCCAGGCCGCCGCGGCGATCCTCATCTCCAGCTGCTTCCGCTTCGCTGCGTCCGCTGGCATGGGGTCGCTGAAGTGAGGACGCAGGCGACATTCCCGCTGGGCCTTGGCGGTCTCAGTGGTCCCGTACGCCGCGTCGGAGCTGGACCTCCGGCAGCTGGGGAGGGAGCGCTGAGGAGATGGGGGGGGGGGGGGGAAGGGAAAAAAAATCCATCAAGGTAAAATATAAAATATAAATTTTGAAATGCACGCGCTGGAATCTTGTGTGGAACACTAAGTGCTGGAGCCACTCGGCGGGTCAGGCAGCATCTGTGGAGAGTCTAAAGAAGGGTAGCAAACCCAAAACATCATCTCTGCACGACCTCCAAATGACAGATAGCACAATGACAGATAGATACGACAGATAGCACAAAGCGACAGATAGCACAATGGGCTAAGAGTTCGGCTGGCGACCGGAAGGTAGCCGGTTCAAATCCCGCTTGGAGTGCATACTGTCGTTGTGTCCTTGGGCAAGACACTTCACCCACCTTTGCCTGTAATGGAATGTACGGCGGCAGGCGCGGGCACACCGCGACGCCCTGTGTCTCCCTTTCAAGGGAGATGCTAAAAATGCATTTCGTTGTCTCTGTACTGTACACTGACAATGACAATAAATTGAATCATTTCATTTCATTTTTTTTTTCATGCCCCCTGACCCACTGTGTTAGTCAGACCACGGAAACAGGCCCTTTGGCCCAGCCTGCCCGTGCCGAGGCTTCCAGCCTCCACCCAGGAGGTATCAATCTCTGCCACTTCTGGGACCTGGTGCCAACAAACACCCTGCTTCCATCTCAGCAATCCCCAACCCACCGTTCCTTCCACAGCACCAGGGCAGGAACACAGCTGGGAATGGTTTGTTGGAATATAATCCAGGTACAGGCAGTTTTGGTTCGATCAGAATAGGTCGGTAACTTGGTCGGCATCACGCTGACCGCCTTAGCGGCCTCTTCTGATACGGAATAATTTACAAGCCCGTTTTTTTTTCACTGGAATCCATATCCGAGTCACAAGAACTGCACATTGCTCCCAAAATGTACAAACAAGGAGCCGCAGATGTTGGTTAATACACAAAAGAGGCACAAAGTAACACGAATATCACTTAATTGGTACATGTAACAATAAACTGACCTTGAAACCTTGAGTAACTCAGCAGGACAGGCAGTGTCTCTGGAGAATATGGATAGGTGACATTTCAGGTTGGTCCTCCAGAGATGCTGCCTGACCTGCTGAGTTACTCACGCACTTCTGTCCTTTCAAGCTGCTCTCACTTTGCTAAACACCAGTCATTGGCAACAGTTTTCCTGTTAGTCCTCCATTCCACTGGTGTCCATAAGGTAGAAGAACAGAATTAGGCCGTTTGGCCCAGCAAGTAATCCATTCGATTATGGGTGATCTATTTTTACCCCTCACTCCCATTCTCCTGCCTTCTCCCTATAACCCCTGACGCCCGTACTAATCGAGAATCTGTCAATCTCCACCTTAAAAATATCCATTGACGTGGCCTCCACACTCTTCTGTGGCAATGAATTCCACAGATTTACCACCCTCTGACTTTTGAAATTCCTCTTCGTCTCCGTTCTAAAGGTAGGTCCTTTTTATTCTGAGGCTATGGCCTCTGGTCCTAGACTCTCCCACTAGTGGAAACATCCTGTCCACATCCACTCTATCCAGGCCTTTTCTGACTTGCCCACTGTTGTTTCCTGACTTGCCTATTTAAGACTCCCCCGCCTTCCAACCCATTGAAGATCTGCCAATTTGTTGCATTTCCTCTGATAGTCAACTTCTGTCGGGCTGACACTCTACCAATTCTCTAACAATTCAAATGCTGGAAGGTTATTTATCTTGAAACATTAATTTTGTTCATCTCTCCACAGATGCTGCCTGATCTGCTGATTATTCCCTACATTTTTGTTTATTTTTAAATTATTTTTGGATTTCCAGCATTATGTTTACTTTTATTCTACATCAAGGCTCTTCGATTAATCTAACTGCACCCTCAATTGGATTTCAGTCGGCAATTCACTCCCGGTAGCTTTTATTTCCATAGAGAAACCACTCAAACCTCAATTAGATTCCAGCCTATAACCCACTCAAGCGAGCATCCTTTATTCTGTCTACAAATCATTTAACCTCTTAGCACGGTGCCCCTTGCCTCCTGTGTGGGTCATCGGTTGACTAATTCATAGCAATTGATTATTTTGATTATCCACATTGCTCTCTGAAGCAGGTACCAGATGGTGACAGGAACCAGAGTGGCTCCTTGCTACGTCCCCACTGCAGTCACTCCCAGGAGGTCAATATCCCAGAGCCTCCGCTTCTACGCTGCTAACATGGAGGAGAATTGTCTCCCTTCAGACTGTGCGGGGATGAGTCACGAACGCCCCCCCCCCCCCCGTCTTATGCCTCTTGTCCGTGCGGTCATTCGTCAATGCTCAAGAGCACGGTGGAAAGATAAGAAAATATTGAGCTTATTTACACAGTCCTGCTGGCGAGGTCCTCCTCCGACAGGCTGCGGGATGCTGCCGTCCGGGGTTGCCGTGGAAACCGGGCCTGATCGACTGCTCCTCTCATTGACAGTGATGTCATCCAGCTGCCGCTGCTGATGCGCCGCTTCTGTGGCTGCAGAATCTGCAGTGCAGCTGTTAAAGGAAGCAGAACAAATTGATCAAAACAAAATCAGATCGGCCAGCGCTTTAATTGCAGCCCTTTTAGCAAGCGGCTCGACGGCTTCAGTCACAACTCTCGACTCACACAGGGTAGAACTGCGCTGTCGCTGCTGGGACGTTAGTTGAGACAATGACGGAATAAAAATATATTTTTGCCTCGGGGACAGACACCAAACAGCTGGAGTAACAGCGGGTCAGGCAGTGGGGAAAAGGAATAGCTGACGTTTCTGGTCGAGACCCTGCTTCAGACTGCGTCAGCGAAAAGGGAAACGAGAGATAGGGACGGTGATATAGAGCGATATAAAACAAATGAATGAAAAATATGCAAAAAAAAAGCAACGATAATCAAGGATGTCTCGAGGTTGGGTGGGGTTCCTTTTTTTGCACATTAGATGATTCAATTTGAATAAAATATAACCTATAAATAAGGGACTTACTTGTATACAGGGTGATTTTCCTTGTGGATATTCCATGCAAGTCTAGACAAAAGCAATTGACTCCAAGGCTGCGTGACACCTTTCTGGTCACCTCAAGGATTTTTATCCATCTGCCAACTGCAGATTATTCATGTAGAGGCATCACTTAAAGGGGACTTGTCTGCGCAGATCACAGGTTGTGGTCGGTTGCCGGGAACCCACTTCTCCACCACCACCACGATCTCTTCAACAGAGATAGACATTAATGCTGGTGTAACTCAGCGGGTCAGGCGGCATCTCTGGAAAAATGGAATAGGTGACGTTTCCGGTCGGGACCCTTCTTCAGACTAAGGGTCAGGTGAAGAGGGGAACTAGCGGTCATTCGTCAATGCTCAAGAGCACGGTGGAAAGATAAGAGAAAATATTGAGCTTATTTACACAGTCCTGCTGGCGAGGTCCTCCTCCAACAGGCTGCGGGATGCTGCCGTCCGGGGTTGCCGTGGAAACCGGGCCTGATCGACTGCTCCTCTCATTGACAGTGATGTCATCCAGCTGCCGCTGCTGATGCGCCGCTTCTGTGGCTGCAGAATCTGCAGTGCAGCTGTTAAAGGAAGCAGAACAAATTGATCAAAACAAAATCAGATCGGCCAGCGCTTTAATTGCAGCCCTTTTAGCAAGCGGCTCGACGGCTTCAGTCACAACTCTCGACTCACACAGGGTAGAACTGCGCTGTCGCTGCTGGGACGTTAGTTGAGACAACGACGGAATAAAAATATATTTTTGCCTCGGGGACAGACACCAAACAGCTGGAGTAACAGCGGGTCAGGCAGTGGGGAAAAGGAATAGCTGACGTTTCGGGTCGAGACCCTGCTTCAGACTGCGTCAGCGAAAAGGGAAACGAGAGATAGGGACGGTGATATAGAGCGATATAAAACAAATGAATGAAAAATATGCAAAAAAAAGCAACGATAATCAAGGATGTCTCGAGGTTGGGTGGGGTTCCTTTTTTTGCACATTAGATGATTCAATTTGAATAAAATATAACCTATAAATAAGGGACTTACTTGTATACAGGGTGATTTTCCTTGTGGATATTCCATGCAAGTCTAGACAAAAGCAATTGACTCCAAGGCTGCGTGACACCTTTCTGGTCACCTCAAGGATTTTTATCCATCTGCCAACTGCAGATTATTCATGTAGAGGCATCACTTAAAGGGGACTTGTCTGCGCAGATCACAGGTTGTGGTCGGTTGCCGGGAACCCACTTCTCCACCACCACCACGATCTCTTCAACAGAGATAGACATTAATGCTGGTGTAACTCAGCGGGTCAGGCGGCATCTCTGGAAAAATGGAATAGGTGACGTTTCCGGTCGGGACCCTTCTTCAGACTAAGGGTCAGGTGAAGAGGGGAACTAGAAATATGATAAGTTACAGAACTGATCAAAGCCAGCACCGATGACCCAGGAAAGGTGGAGCTCATTATGGTCTATTGTTGGCTGTGGAGGAGGTGATAACGATAGGATACGAACTATGAAACTAGCAGGATGATAGGGTGGGGGGGGGGGGGGGGGGGGGGGGGGGGGGATGGAGGGAGCAGGGCTGCAAGGGTTACTTGAAATTAGAGGTCAATATTCATAATACACTGGGGCTGTAAACTGTCTGAGCGAATTAGGAGGTGCTGTTCCTCCAATTTGCATTTGGCCTCACTCTGACAATGGAGGAGGCCCAGGACAGAAAGGTCAGTGTGGGAATGGGAACGGGAGTTAAGGGGAGTCAGTATGGAAATGGAAAAGGGATGTTTTACACAAACTAGAGTTGGAAATAGAAACAAAGAATGGCAAATGCTGGTATACAAAAGATAGACACAAAGTGCTGGGTCAGGCAGCATCTCTGTAGAAAAAGGATGGGTGACGTTTTGGGTCGCGACCCTTCTTCAGACTTCAAACTACAGTTGTTTGTCTTGTAATTTGTATAGTTAAGGGCCTGTCCCACTTACGTGTCCTTGGCACGCAAATTACGCAACCTCGTGGTCACTTGCACTCTGTTCCCAAAGTACCCTAACCTCAGTAGAGGCCCATTTTTCATGATCCCTGTAAACCCACTGTTGCCCTTTAAGCTCATCAGATCCACTGAAGAAGGGACTCACCCCATTCTCTCCAGAGATGCTGCCTGCCCCATTGAGTTACTCCAGCATTTTGTGTCTGTTTTTGTAATCCAGCATCTGCAGTTCCTCGTGTCTCAACCAAAATCTTTATTACATAAGTGTGGAACACCTCAAAACCACTGAATTAAAAGTATCCATTTGGCCTCCACAGCCATCTGCGACAATGAATTCCACAGATTCACCACCCTCTGACCAAAGAAATTCCTCCTCATCTTCCCTTCTGAAGGTACGCCATTGTATTCTGAGGGTATGGACTCTGGCCCTAGTCTCTCCCACTAGTGGAAACATCCTCTCCACTAGACATATCCATGCCTCTCACTTTTGGGAAAGATTGAGGGATACCTATAGTTGAGAGCACCCAGCATAACTAACCCCTGCCCCCCTACCCTCCTACACCCCTATGAAATGGAGTCACGAATCCAGAACATGGGACAGAGAGCACAGTAGAATTAATGAACTGTGCCATCTCTGGATTTACACTGGATGGGCAGCGAGTGACAATAAACGCTTTAGGATGAGACGTAGCCACGACCTTTCAGCAGTCCCTATTCCTAATTCATGAGCTCCGCTGCATAACTCCACAGGTGTGAAATATTTATGAGCCAATAAACTTTCCTGGTGTCTAATGGTCTCAAAGCCTCAGTTTGTGTGTGGTGTTTCTCTGTTTGTAAGCATGAGCAACTGACTGTGTGTGTGTTGTGCTTCTGTCTTTGCGTATAGTTGTGTGTGGTGTGCGTGCATATAAGCTAGTGTGTTTATATGCTTGTGTGAGTGTTTATGCGTTTCTGTGTGTGTGTCCGTCTGCGTTTCTGTGTGTGTGTCCGTCTGTGGGGAGTGTGTGTGTGTGTGTGTGTGTGTGGTGTGTGGGTGTGTGGTGTGTATGTGTTGTGTGTGTGTGTGGGGTGTGTGGGGGGGGGGGTGTGTTGTGTGTGTGTGTGGGGGGGGGGGGGGAGTTGTGTTGTGTGGGGGGGGGAGTTGTGTGTGTGGGGGGGGAGTTGTTTTTTTATGTGTGTTGTGTGGGGGGGGAGTTGTGTTTTGTGTGTGGGGGGGGAGTTGTTTTTTTGTGTGTGTGTGTGGGGGGGGAGTTGTTTTTTTTGTGTGTGTGTTTGTGATGGGGGGGTTGTGTGTGTGTGGTGTGTGGGGTGAGTTTGAGTGTGTGTGTGTGTTGTGTGGGGTGGGGGGAGTTGTGTGGTGTGTGTTGGGGTGGGGGGGGAGTTGTGTGGGGTGGGGGTGTTAGTGTGTGTTGGGGAAGTGTGTGTGTGTGTTGTGTGTGTGTGGGGGGAGTTGTGTGTGGGGTGGATGTTGTGTGTGGGGGGGGGGGGAGTGTGTGTGTGGTGTGTGTGTGTGGGGGGGGGTTGTGTGTGTGTGGGTGTGTGTGTGTGTGTGGGGGAGTTGTGTGTGTGTGTGGGTGGGGGGTGTTGTGTGTGTGGGGGGGAAGTGTGTGTGTTGTGTGTTGTGTGTGGTGGGGGGGGGGGGGTGTGTGTGTGGTGTGTGTGTGTGTGTGTGTGGGGAGTTTGTGTGTGTGGGGGGGGGGTTGTGTGTGTGTGGGGAGTTGTGTGTGTGTGTGTGTGTGTGTGTGTGTGTGGGTTGGTGTGTGTGTGTGGGTTGTTTGTGGTGTTTGTGTTTTTTTGTGTGTGTGTGTGGGTGTGTGGGGGGGGGTGTTTGTGTGTGTGGTGTGTGTGTGTGTGTGCGGTGGGTGTGTGTGGTTGTGTGTGTGTGGGTGTGTGTGTGTGTGTGTGTGTGTATGTATATGTGTGTGTGTATATGTATACGTGTGTGTGTGTGTTTGTGTGTGTCTCTGGGGGGGTGTGGTGTGCGTGTGTGGGTGTGTGTGTGTGTGTGTGTGTGGGGGTGGGTGTGTGTATGTGTGTGTGTGTGCGGGGGTGGGGGGAGTTGTGTTGTGTAAGTGTGTGGGGGGGGGGGGAGTTGTGTGTGTATTGTGTGTGGGGGTGCGGGGGGGAGTTTGTGTGTGTGTGTGTGAGGGTTGGGGGGAGTTGTGTGTGTATGTGTGCGGGGGGGGGGGGGAGTTGTGTGTGCGTGTGAGTATGTACACACACACTCTAAATTAGTGGTGTTCCCACCTCGGGTGGTGAAGGTTCTCACTTCGATGCATAGCAGCCAAATCTCGAGCATGTAATCTAAGCTGACATCTCAATGCGGCATTTGAAAGTACAGCAGTGTCCCTGGGGCACCCAGTGCGGTCTCTTCAACTGCAGACACTCAGATCTCAGTGTTAACGGGTATGCAGGAGCAGTGCAGGGACATAGGGTCAGGGATATGGCCCCTCCACAGCTAGATTCAAGAATGGGGACCTCTACAGCAAGTACAGATGGGGGGAGCTAACAGCATCTCAATCTCCTCTCAGAAGAAAGGTCCTGCCCGCAAAGTCACCCATCCATGTTCTCCCGAGATGTTGCCTGACCCATTGAGCTACTCCAGTGCTTTGTGTCGTTATTTGTAAACTAGCATCTGCAGTTCCTTGTTTCTCCAATGAATTAGTACTGAATGCCTGTGACATCAATAAAAAGAGAGGCCCTGCTCCATCCTCCATCAAAATCCCTACAAAACAGATTGTCTAATGTTTAAGAAGGAACTGCAGATGTTGGAAGAAATCTAAGGTAGATAAAAATGCTGGAGAAACGCAGCGGGTGAGGCAGCATCTATGGAGCGAAGAAATAGGTGATGTTTTGGGTCGATACCCTTCTTCAGTGATGTGGGGGTGGTGCGGGCGGGAAGTAGAAAGGAAGAGGCGGAGACAGTGGGCTGTGGGAGAGCTGGGAGGGGAAAGAGGGAGAAAGCAAGGACTACCTGAAATTGGAGGTGAATGATCTAATGTGTCTAGAACAAACTGGTTGACCTGGTTTCCATGTTACAAAGACACCTGGGGTTTACGGGTTGTCTTATGGAAAGGTAATAGAAATAGAGTTATGTAGCACAGAAACAGGTCCTTCGGCCCACTGTGTCTGTGCTGACCATCAAGTACACTAATCACATTTACCAGCACTCGATCTATAGCCCTCTTACCTCCTGAGACCAAGGATTCAGTTCCCCGGTCCACCATTCCCCTTCTTATCCTCAAATCCCTCACCCCTCTTTCTCTCCCCTCCTTTCACCCCACCCTTCAAATCACCCTGACCTTCCCCTAACAAATCTCCCTCTGCCCTTCTTCAATCCATGGTAGACAAAAATGCTGGAGAAACTCAGCGGGTGAGGCAGCATCTATCGAGCGAAGGAAATAGGCAACGTTTCAGGCCGAAATCCTTCTTCAGTTTCGGCCCGAAACATTGCCTATTCCCTTCGCTCCATAGATGCTGCTGCACCCGCTGAGTTTCTCCAGCATTTTTGTCTACCTTCGATTTTCCAGCATCTGCAGTTCCTTCTTAAAAACTTCTTAAATCCATCTTTCATCCACCCCTCTCCTTTCCTTCATTTCACCCTTTCCCTCGCCATCCCTCCATCTTTGAAACTCTGCTCCTTCCTCTCCTGTCTACCTCCTCCCCATCCAATCGTCCTCTATTCTCCCTATCCACTCCATCTCTCTCTGATCCCTTTTCCATCCCTGCTTTTAACCCTTGAAACCCCATGTTCTCCCTCTACCATCCCCACAATCACCTCCTCTCCCACTACCTTCCCCCCCTCATTTCTCCTCTCACCAGCCTCAACCTTGCTAGCTCAGCCTTCAATAGACTTCATCCTGACTGCCGATGTTTTAATGCTGTGCTGTTAAAATTCTGTGAGCAACAGAAAACAGGGCCCATCACAGATGAATAGAGTGCCTCTGTGTCAGCATTTCTGGTTTCCCATCAGTCTCAGATGAATACAACGTCCTGGCTATGCTGCTAGGATTGGAATTGCTGAATCACATTTTAAATCGTGTATATCAACAAGGGCTCAGCAGCGATTTCTGCCTCCTTCCGACTCAGACGGTTCTGGGTTCAAATCCCACTCCCAGCACAAAAACATGGGCTGTCATTCCATTGTGCTATGCCTCACCTATCAGAGGTGCTACAAAGATGCAGTGGGTAGTGCTGCTGCCGCACAGGTCCAGTGACCCAGGTTTGTTCCTGACCTTTGGCACTGTATGTGTGGAGTTTGCATGCAGTTTAAGGGGGAATGGGATCGATGGGAAAGCTGTGAGACCCAGCATAGATTCGATGGATTGCATGACCTTCTGTGTCACGAGAAAATATCAGCATAGATATAGTAAATGCACATTCTTATTCCAGGTGCTGATGAATCAAAAGCTAATGGACATAAGTTGAAAGTTTTAATTGACCACCTGCTCAACTTATCAACATAGACCAGTGCAGCAAAGGAATTGGCACTTCGACCCACCATGCCTCTGCTGACCATAACCTTAAACTAATTAATCCCACCTGCCTGCACATGATCTGTATCTCTCCATTCCCTTGTTTACCAAGGAACTGCAGATGCTGGAAAATCGAAGGTAGACAAAAGTGCTGGAGAAACTCAGCGGGTGCAGCAGCATCTATGGAGCAAAGGAAATAGGCAACGTTTCGGGCCAAAACCCTTCTTCAGACTGATGGAGGGTGGGGCGGGAGAAGAAAGGAAAAAGGAAGAGGAGGAGCCCGAGGGCTGAGGGAGAGCTGAGAAGGGGAGGAGACAGCAAGGGCTACCGGAAATAGGAGAATTCAATGTTTATGCCACTAGGGTGCAGACTGCCCAAGCGGAATATGAGGTGCTGTTCCTCCAATGTCCGGTGGTGCACACTCTGGCCATTCTCTCCATTCCCTGCCAGGTCTCAATGATCCCACAACCTATGCTCTTTAGTATTTGACATTTCATCCATGTTCCCTTATTAGATACTTTAACCACTTAGTGGAAAAGCATAATAACATGGTGTCAATGCCAGCAAGCTGAAGGAGCTAGTTAATGACTTCCGGAAGCTTGGCAGAGTCACCAGTTAGCATTAATGGTGCCAAAGTAGAGATATTCGAAAGCTTCAAGTTCATTGACATAAACAATCACCAATAATTTGTCCTGGACTAGTAACCACATTGGAAAAACGATTGAAACCAAGAAACCACATTAATGGCTTTACTTCCTCAGAAGACTAAGGAAGTCCAGCGGTATGAAAGTTGATTTTTCTGATTTCAAGTCACCCATGCATTCTTTCTCCCCCACCCCAGTCATCCCACTAGTTCCACTGTTTGCATCTTTGTATCCCTTTGTTATCATCTCTTCCCCAGCCAACTATGGACCATTATGGACTCCACCGTTCATAGACACATAGAAACATAGAAATTAGGTGCAGGAGTGGGCCATTCGGCCCTTCGAGCCTGCACCGCCATTCAATATGATCATGGCTGATCATCCAACTCAGTATCCCGTACCTGCCTTCTCTCCATACCCTCTGATCCCCTTAGCCACAAGGGCCACATCTAACTCCCTCTTAAATATAGCCAATGAAATGGCCTCAACGACCCTCTGTGGCAGAGAGTTCCAGAGATTCACCACTCTCTGTGTGAAAAAAGTTCTTCTCATCTCGGTTTTAAAGGATTTCCCCCTTATCCTTAAGCTGTGACCCCTTGTCCTGGACTTCCCTAACAGCGGGAACAATCTTCCTGCATCTAGCCTGTCCAACCCCTTAAGAATTTTGTAAGTTTCTATAAGATACCCTCTCAATCTCCTAAATTCTAGAGAGTATAAACCAAGTCTATCCAGTCTTTCTTCATAAGACAGTCCTGACATCCCAGGAATCAGTCTGATGAACCGTCTCTGCACTCCCTCTATGGCAATAATGTCCTTCCTCAGATTTGGAGACCAAAACTGTACGCAATACTCCAGGTGTGGTCTCACCAACGACCCTGTACAACTGCAGTAGAACCTCTCTTCTCCTATACTCAAATCCTTTTGCAATGAAAGCTAACATACCTTTCGCTTTCTTTACTGCCTGCTGCACCTGCATGCCTACCTTCAATGACTGGTGTACCATGACACCCAGGTCTCGCTGCATCTCCCCCTTTCCCAATCGGCCACCATTTAGCTAATAGTCTGCTTTCCCGTTTTTGCCACCAAAATGGACAACCTCACATTTATCCACATTATACTGCATCTGCCAAACATTTGCCCACTCACCCAGCCTATCCAAGTCACCTTGCAGTCTCCTAGCATCCTCCTCACAGCTAACACTGCCCCCCAGCTTAGTGTCATCCGCAAACTTGGAGATATTGCCTTAATTCCCTCATCCAGATCATTAATATATATTGTAAATAGATGGGGTCCCAGCACTGAGCCTTGCGGTACCCCACTAGTCACTGCCCTGTGCCATGTGAAAAGGACCCCGTTTACTCCTACTTACTCGTTGCTTCCTGTGTTTGCCAGCCAGTTCTTATCCACCAATCAATATGAACCCCAATGCCTTGTGCTTAAGTTTGTATACTAATTCTTATGTGGGACCTTGTTCGAAAGCCTTCTGGAAGTCCAGATACACCACATTCCACGGTTCCTCCCCTAGCCACGCTCGTACTAGGTTACAATCCTCGAAAAATTTCTATAAGATTCGTCAGACATGAGTTACCTTTCGTAAATCCATGCTGACTTTGTCCCATGATTTCACCACTTTCCAATGTGCTGCTATCCCATCTTTAATAACTGACTCTAGCCGTTTCCCCACTACCGATGTTAGACTAACTGGTCTGTAATTCCCCGTTTTCTCTCTCCCTCCCTTCTTAAAAAGTGGGGTTACGTTTGCTACCCACCAATCCTCAGGAACTACTCCAGAATCTAAAGAGTTTTGAAAGATTATTACTAATGCATCCACTATTTCTGGAGCTACTTCCTTAAGTACTCTGGGATGCAGCCTATCTGGCCCTGGGGATTTATCGGCCTTTAATCCATTCAATTTACCCAACACCCCTTCCCGGCTAACCTGGATTTCACTGCAATTCCTCCAAACTCCATGACACGCCGGGCCCCTGCTATTTACACGGCGGGCAAATTATGTGTTTCCTTAGTGAAGACTGAACCAAAGTAGTTACCTCTCAATTGTCCGCCATATCCTTGTTCCCCATGATCAACTCACCTGTTTCTGTGACTGTAAGGGACCTGGTCATCTGTTGCCGGCCCTGATTTGGTTCTGTCCTTTTTCAGAACAATCGTCACACAACTCACGCACTCAATTTCATACCTCCCCACCCCCCTCCCCCTCCCCCCGCCCCCCCTCTCCATCTCTAACAACGTTTCTCCACACTTGGTGTGTATGTGGTTTGTATAGTACCAGCATCTTTGTATTGTATTGTTTGTATAGACCAGCATCTGCAGTTCCTTTTCTACTCAAGAAATGTCTATCTTCACCATTATCATGTACTGTTTTTACCCCTGGGTTATTCCCTCTTATCCCCTCTCACATCGGACAGAAGATATTAAAAAATCCTGTAGGCATGTGTCACCAGATTCAGGAACAGTTCCTTCCCTGCTGTAATCAGACTACTTAATGGTCCTCCCACAAGATAGAATGTAATCCTGATCTCCCAACCTACCTCATAGTGGACTTGCACTTTTTCTGTGATGTTGCAATTTTGTACTCTGGTGTTGTTTTCCTCTTTGCACTACATGTTGTACTTGTGTAAGGCTTGATTGCACTCCTGTATATTAGTATGATTTGCCTAGATAGAAGCATGTAGGCAACATTTTAAAAACGATTTCTGTCAAAAACACAGTAGCAATAATAAACCGGTAATAATAAACAATCAGGCCTTAAATGAAGTATGTCTTACGTTAATCGAGCAATTACGCACATACAGTAAGTGTTTATTCCCAGGCTCTCGTTTTTAATGGTAGAGCTAGTTCTTGTTCCAAGTCTCTTCTAATACTGTTGGTTGAAGGTATTTCTATATTTAAAATAGTGGTTATATAAACCTGATATCAAGTTTGCTGATTCGGCCTTTGTCTTCATTGCCTCGTCCAGTAAGTCTGGAGGCATATTATGATAATCTTTTGTATATTTTTTCAGATAGTCACATATTCAAAATATTTGGAATGTTGATTATTTCTCAAATTATATGTCAATTGTAATTGTTGGAATGATAGTAATTTTCCAGATTCATACAAGTCTCCAAGCGCTTTGATTCCCATTCTTTCCCATTGTATAAATGATTTTTCTATAATAGAGGGTTTAAACGATGGATTATTAACTATTGGAGATAAAAGAGATACATTTCTCAATTTTAGATTCTGTTTTATTTGTTTCCAAGTTCTAATTGTGCTCTGTATAATTGGATTTTTATTGTAATTTGTGTTATTCAGATTCATTGTTGAGAGGAGAATCGCTCCTATATTACGCGGGGAGCAGTCCTCTCTCTCCATTACAATCCAGTCCACCCGCTGGGCACAGTTGTCAAGCAGGTGAATCATATTTTTAATATTTACTGACCAATTATAGTAAATAAAGTTAAGGAGTGCTAAACCACCCAGCTCTTTGGGTTTGCTCAGATGTGTTATTTGTATCCTGTGGGATTTATAGTCCCATATAAAATTTGTGATGTCTGAGCCCAGTTTGTTGAAAAACTTTTTTGGAAGGTCTATAGGGATTGATTGAAATAGATATAGAATTCGTGGTAGAAAGATCATTTTTATAGCATTTATTCGACCTATTAAAGACATCGGAAGCGTTTTCCAGAATTTGATTAAAGTATTTAATTTCTTAAGTAGGGGACTATAATTGGCATTAAACATAGCTTGATATTTTCTAGTAATTTCAATTCCCAAATATTAAAACAAGAGGATATGACTTCAGAATTAAGGGACAGAAGTTTAGGGGTAACATGAGGGGAAACTTCTTTACTCAGAGAGTGGTAGCGGTGTGGAATGAGCTTCCAGTGGAAGTGGTGGAGGCAGGTTCTTTGGTATCATTTAAAAATAAATTGGATAGGCATATGGATGAGAAGGGAATGGAGGGTTATGGTATGAGTGCAGGCAGGTGAGACTAAGGGAAAATAATTGTTCGGCACGGACTTGTAGGGCCGAGATGGCCTGTTTCCGTGCTGTAATTGTTATATGGTTATATTTAAATTTTTCGAATAATTCAAAAACTAAATTAAATAAAATCTTCCCTAATGTTTCACCAATCTGTGATAAATGTCTGTGCCAAGAAGCTACCATAGCGCACTCTTTTGTTTTTTTGTACAAAAATCCCAAAATTCTGGTATGAAATATTTGATATTTTTTCAAAATTAATCAAAATAAAACTGGTACCAAAACCAGAATGGATTATTTTTGGAAATATCGGAAGGTGTACCCTGACCTAAACGTGTTTCAGAAAGAATTTATTTCATTACGGGGCTAAATAATGGGAAAAAAGCCTATACGTAAATTCTGGAAAAATGCGCCCACAACCAAACAATAAAAATGTGGATATCAAATATGTTTGAAACAATTACATCTGGAAGAGATGAGTTTCCTGGATTAGCAGGACTAAAGTAGACCATTCCAAAAGGACGTGGTCTATGTTTCTGGACCTATTACAAGTATGAGGTGCAATAGTAATTTTCCAAATAAATAAATAATAAATGGGATCCGGACCTGGTACCGGGAACGTAAAACAACAAAAACAGACTTGGTTGGTTGTCCCCTTTCTGCGGGCGTTTAATGTTATAATAGAGCAATTGTTTCCTATGTTCTTTTTCTTGTTTTTCTAGGGTCTTACTTTCTCACGTTACTTCCTTCTCTAACTTCTTTTCTAAGGGGCTTTCTTTTCCCAACACTTCTTGCACTTCACGACTCTTGCTCACTTGCGAAACCTCTTAATTATATCATTGTCTTCAAGCTCAAAAAAAAAATGAAGCTGGTACAAAAAGTGGTCATAAGATATAGTGTTGTGTAGTAGTAATAGACCCATACTGGGGGGGTCTGAATGAGGAAAGATCACAGCTCTGTGTAGATCATCTTTGAATTCGTTACAGTGGGGCTCGAATGCCGATGAGCCTACTCCTGCAACCTATTTCGATGTTATCTATTCGGCCCTTCGATCCCTCGGTCCACAAGCACACGAGCCACCGCCCTTAATCGTCCCTTGGGGACCTCTTACTTCTTGGGGGGGTCAGTGGGCTCCCATACAACCATCCCCATTTATCCCATATTAGCCACTCTACCTCCTCATCGCATGCACGCGCGCCCGAGCAGTTGACCCCGCCTTATAGTGCCCAATGGCCCATCTTACTTTCCCCCCCTTAAATATAGCCACTGAACTGTGGCCTCAAACCACCTTCTGTGGCTATAGAGCTATCTCCACAGATTCTCCACCCATCTCTGTGGTAAAAAACATAGTTTTCTCATCCGGTCTTCTAATAGACCTTTCTCCAATCTTATCTCCTCTAATACGTGACCCTCCCTTTCGCCCTGCATCGTACTTCTCCCTAACATCGTGGAACAGTTTTCTCTGCAATCTATCCTGCCCACCCCCTTGGCAAAGGACCCCTGGCTAAACTATGTGCACAAATGTCCATTCTCCTCATATATTATAGGAGAACCTAAACCACTGTACGCCTACGCCAGGTGTGGTTCCCCCACCAAGACCCTGTACCATTGCCAGATCTATGAAGCCTCCCCTGTCTCCGGTACTACTCAAACTCCTCTTTTAGCTATGACATGGTCTTAACCATGCCATTTGCTTTCCCTATCGTTTTGTTCACAAAATCCTAGCAAAAACATAGAAACATAAAATAATCGAGTAGATCCCGTCACTTTGATCATGGCTGATGCACCCCCAATCAATCAAGTCAACCGAGTATTAGTTGTCATGTGAGCACTAGATAGAACAATGAAAGTCTTGCTCGCGCACACACAGAATACTGTAGCACAAGCACAGACCACATTTCAGTGAGAATATACAAAATAAATCCAGCAGGATTAAGTGGCAAGATAGGCAGATAATGTACGCCCGCCCCTGGATGCCTTTAGCAATATCGTCATATACTGATATGTAACTCTCTGTGACATACCATCCAGTGAATTCGGCCTCCACTGCCTTCTGACTGAGCACTGAGAGGTTTCATACGTTCACAAACTCCATGATGTTGTGGCGAAACATTTTTGTTCCTCATCCAGTTCTAAATGGTCTACCAATTCATACCAAGCCCCACACAGACCCGCTTAAACTGTGTATCCCCTCCTTTTCTTAACTGTGACCCTTGGTTCTGGAACTCCCCGCAACATGGGACAGTTTGCCTGCATCCAGCGGTCCCATCCTCTAGATTTTATATTTTTCTATAATCCCTCTCTTCCCTAGAAATTCCAACCGAACACAACGCCACACCCATTGTTTCCTCTTCATGGGTCAGTCCGCCATCCCTGGACTTAACCTGAGTGAACTTCGCTGCACACCCTCAACTAAGCAATATCTTTCCTCACATTAGAGACCAAAACTGCCACAACTACTTCAGGTAGCGTTCTCATCAGACCTGTACAACTGAATAGACCCAGAAGTTTCTCCAAACCCAACATCCGCCTGCAATGGACTCACATGCCATCGCTTTCTCACCCGCATGCGTTGTTATAGCACGCTTCCTTTCACTTGTCTAGTGACTATTGACGCAAGCCATCCACGTCGTCCTGCATCACTTATCCAACTGTACTCCGAAATAACTGCCATTCAGAAATACTCGTGCCTACCGACATCATTCACCTCCCCACTCAGCGCGCGTTCGCTTCGCAGAACCAACCTGATAGCCTATCCTGCGGTGGCTCACGCCGCACTTGTCACCATCCCTCGTTCCGTCCACCATCCAAATCTGACCTTTCTGTCCCTGGCCGGTGTAGTTCCCTCCATTGGTCCGCGCAATAGTGCCCAGGTATCCACCTCGGACTTGGGAGGCGCAGCACCTCATATTTCGCTTAGGTAGTTTGGCACGAAAGATACTAGAGGAGCAAGATAAATCGGGGGCTAAAAATCCGTAGTTGCTGATTCAACTGTGGCTAAAGTTCGGTTTCACACGATTTGGGCACAAATATCGATTTTATTTTGAATCGGCTCTGTCTATGGCTCCTCTAGTATCTTTTTTTGCTCCCCATCGTATAGACATTTGCCCTCTCTTATTTCGGGTAGTCTCCTTACTTTCTCCTCCCAATCTCAGCTCTCCCCCACTCAGTCCACAGGCTCCACCACTGTTTGCCAAATGCGCTGCTATGACCTTTAATAATCGACTCCATCATCTACCCCTCTACCGATGTAAGGCTAACTGGTCTATGATTCCCTGATTTCTCTCTCCCACCTTTCTTAAAAAGTGGAGTTACATTTGCTACCTTCCAGTCCACAGGAACTGATCCAGAGTTGAGAGAACATTGAAAAATTATTCTATAGTCCATAGGTTCTAGGAGCAGAATTAGGCCATCTGGCCCATCAAGTCTAATCCGCCACTCAATTATGGCTGCTCAATCCCTTCCACTCAACCCAACTCTCCTGCCTTCTCCCCATAACCCCTGACTCCCGTGCTAATCAAGAATCTATCTATCTCTGCTTTAAATGTCCATGATTTGCATTCCGTTTAGTGATTACATTTTAATTATTGCATGCCTCGTTGTCACCTTCCTCATAGCTAACAATAAACCATTCTACATTTTCCTTGATCTTTCATTCATTCGTTCTATATCTTTCTATATCTCTAGATTCCCTTTTTGGGAATGTATTGAATTCTTCCATTGCATTTTGCTGTACATTTCTTACCCACTTCTCGCCCCCATCTCTTTCCCCTACCTTCCCACTATGCATGCATATTCCCCCCCCATTCCTTTCCCCTCATTCCCACACATCTCTCATCCATGTCCCCATTTCCCTTTTATTTCTCCCCCACTTTCCCCTGTATGCTTGTGCCCATAAACATGGCTTTACATTTCATTCCACTTCTTCTCTCCTTATCTGAAAGCACTTTGTCTCTAGCCTTTGTCACTACATCCACCCATGTCAAACAAACCCACATCTCTTAAGTCATCTTGCTCCTATCCCCTCCTTCCTACGCTCATCTCCCATCCCCTGATTCCCCAATTTCCTTTTTATCTCTTCCCCGCCTGGCCCCCTTTCCACTCCCTCCTGTCCCCTTCCATTAAAATCTCTCCCTCCGGCAGCACATTTTATTTCTCCTCTCCTAGTATGTTACCCTTTTCACCTCTAGCCTTTGTCACTTGCTCCGCCCATCTGCCAATCGCTCACCTCACTTGTAACCACCTATCACTTGCCAGGCTATATCCCACCCTTACCTCTTTTTTTTTTCCAGCTTTCTCCCCGTAGTTCAGAATCATTGTTAGTCCATTCCCTCCACAGATGTTGTCTGACCCGCTAAGTTCCTGCAGCGCTTTTTGTTTTTATCTGGCAGAAGGCTGCAAGCAAGCAATTCCACTTGTGTAATATAAATCATCTGAATCCGCCGATTAGATTCTTGCATATAATTCTCTGCTGTTAGTACTGAAGGAGTACACAATTCACCAGGTGAAATTGAAATGCAAGTAAGGTAATGTGAGGGAAATCCAAAGATGTTTCATAAAAAGGAAGGGGATTGCAGAGGAATGAGTCAGACGCATCAGAGACGTAATTGATAATGTGTGTGTGTAGGTGGTTCTCATGCGTTTGTCTCCACAAAGGAAAAGGATGAAACAGATATTGCAGTTAAGGAGGAGGTGTGTGATTTTTGGATAGGTTAAACATAGTGGGAATCAGAATAATAAAGGGTTTAGGATCAGTGTAAATAGACAAACTGCTAGAACTATTAGCTCATCGCAGAATCTTAAGAGAATCAAAGGAGGAGATAATTGGAGCTCTGAACCTTTTCCTGTCCTCTCTGGCTACAAATGTCACAGAGAATAGGAGGGTTGCCACTATATAATAAGAATAAAACGGATAGACGGTTTTAACCATAGATTAAATGTGGAGGAAGGAACTGCTGATGCTGGTTTACACTGAAGATAGACACAGCAGAGTAGGCAGCATCTCTGTACAGAAGGAATGGGTGACGTTTCATCGAGTTCCGGTGGGCGGCACGAGCTCTGCAGTCCGTCTGTCTTTGTTAATTTTTGTCCCATTTTAATGTAGTTTTTATTTTTGTGTGTGTGTGTGTGTTTAAAATCTTTCCCCTGCACGGAGAACCCAACCTTTTCCCTGTCGGGTCTCCGTTGTCATTGGGGCTGCAACGTGGAGCGGCCTCCAGCAGGAACGACCTAGGGCTCCAGTCGCGGAGCTGCGGACCTACTCACCATCGTAGAGCTGACGAGGCTTACCGCAGGTTCGGCGGCTCCAACTGCAGGTCCGGTGGACAGTGACACCGGGAGCCCGAGGGTCCCTGCTGGGAGACCGCTTTTCGGGGCTTCCGCAACGGCGACTTCTCCCGCCCGAGTCGCGGGGTCGAAGGAGTGCCTGGAGCGGGGCCTTACATCACCGCCCAGCACGGCTTGGAATGGCTGCAGGACTTTGCTAGCGCCTGCCGGGGGCTCCAACAACAAGACCTGGAGCAGGGCCTTGCATCACCCGGCGCGGCGTTAATGGCCGCGGGACAATTGCCATCGCCCGCCGGGGGCTTTGACTCTGACATTGGGAGGGGAATGGGGAGTGCAGGGGAGAGATAAGTTTTTTTTCCTTCCATCACAGCGAGGAGGAGATGCGCTGTGATGGATGTCTGTGTAAATTGTGTTGTGTCTAGGGTCTTTTTTTCTTGTGTGTATGACTGCAGAAACAACATTTCATTTGAGCCTCTATGAGGTTTCAAGTGACAAATAAATTGTATTGTATATTGTGTGTAGAAACATAGAAAATAGGTGCTAGAGTAGGCCATTCGGCCCTTCGAACCTGCCATTCAATATGATCATGGCTGATCATCCAACTCAGTATCCTGTACCTGCCTTCTCTCCATACCCCCTGATCCCTTTAGCCACAAGGGCTACATCTAACTCCCTCTTAAATATAGCCAATGAACTGGCCTCAACCACCCTCTGTGGCAGAGAATTCCACAGATTCACCACTCTCTGTGTGAAAAATGTTTTTCTCATCTAGGTCCTAAAAGGCTTCCCCCTTATCCTCAAACTGTGACCCCTTGTTCTGGACTTCCCCAACATCGGGAACAATCTTCCTGCATCTAGCCTGTCCAACCCCTTAAGAATTTTGTACGTTTCTATAAGATCCCCCCTCAATCTTCTAAATTCTAGCGAGTATAAGCCGAGTCTATCCAGTCATATGAAAGTCATGTAACACCAGGAATCAGTCTGGTGAACTTTCTCCGTACTCGGTTCAGTTCAGTTTCGGTTCAGTCTGAAGCAGGATCTCAATCCTAAATGTCACCCATTCCTTCTATCCTGCATGTTTCGTTGAGTTACTCCAGTATTTAGTGCCTATCTTAACTATAGACTAGTCAGATTGCTGTTGATGAGGGGCAAGTTTGTAGAATGATCCCGGGATGATTGGGTTAACGCATGATGAGCATTTGACTACACTGGGTCTCTACTTGTTGGGGTTTAGAAGGATGAGGGGGAGTCATTGAGACTTACCGAATAGTGAAAGCCTCGGATAGAGTGGGTGTGGAGAGGATGTTTCCATGTGGGAAAGTCTAGGGCCAGAGAGAACAGCCTTGGTATAAAAGAACAAACCTTTTAGAAAGGAAATGAGGAGGAATTTGCTGGCTTTACCTTGCACTAAACGTTATTCCCTTATCATGTATTAATACACTGTAAATTGATCAACTGTAATCATGTATTGTGTTTCTGCTAACTGGTTAACATGCAACAAAAAGCTTTTCACTGTACCTCGGTCGGAACACGTAACAATAAACTAAACTGAAACTGATTCCGGTCCTGGGCGGCATAGTGACAGAGCTGATAGAGCCACTATCTCACGCCACCAGAGATCCGGGTTCAATCCTGACCTCGGATGCTGTCTGTGTGGAATTTACACGTTCTCCCTGTGACCACATGGGTTTTGTCCGGGTGCTGCGGTTTCCTCATCCATCCCAAAGACGTGGTGGTTAATTGGCCCTCTGCTCCGAGTGTGTAGGGAGTAGGTGAGAAAATTGGACAACATAGAACTAGTGTGAACACCTGATCAATGGTCCGTGCGGACTTGGTAGGCCGAAGGGCCCGATTCCATGCTGTACCTCTGAACCAAATTAAACCAAAACCTGGTCAACATGGTGGGCTGAAGGGCCTGTTTCCACGCTGAATCTTGCAATTACAAAAAAACCTAGTGACAGGGTATGTTTGGTAAAGTGAATGTGAAAGTCGTATCGGAGCAGAGGGATTTGCTGACAGGGCAATATCACACCTCCTCTACGGCTCTCAACCTGTCTAATTCACACTTTCTCACTCAATTCCCAGGGTAGCGACACTTTCCCCAATTCATGTATTTCACATTAACGCACCATCCATCTGCGACTCGATTAGCCCGTCTCGCATGCTCCAGGAACACAGCTCCTTGAGGTAAACTACAAGCTATTAATTGGTCCTTACCTGCAGCAGAGGCAAGAGCTCGTTTAAATATATACAATTTACATTTATATTGCAAGCTAGTGCATCGATAATAACTAGCTAACTCAAAAAATCTAATTACAAATGCAATCAAGGCATTACTAACAGCAGGGACCAGTCTTCAAATTACTTCTATTGAATGTATTGATTGTTACGGCATTGATCAGTGTTGAAATCACTGCGATGTTACTGATGTTACTCAGCAGGGAATGATGTGTTATCTCTTCCGCCTGGTTGAGCTATGAAATCTGCTTCCTCAACTCTTTTCTGGACTCCCAGTGACTCTTTACCCTTTAGACTTTGAGATACAGCGTGGAAACAGGCCCTTCGGTCTGCGCGACCAGCAATCACCCCGTACACTAACACTATGCTACGCACCAGTGACAAATTTTCAATTTTTACTAGCCAAATTAACCTACAAACCTGCACGTCTTTGGAATAACCATATAACTATATAACAATTACAGCACGGAAACAGGCCATCTCGGCCCTTCTAGTCCGTGCCGAACACTTACTCTCACCTAGTCCCATCTACCTGCACTCAGACCATAACCCTCCATTCCTTTCCCGTCCATATACCTATCCAATTTATTTTTATATGATAAAATCGACCCTGCCTCCACCACTTCAACTGGAAGCTCATTCTACTCAGCTACCACTCTCTGAGTAAAGAAGTTCCCCCTCATGTTACCCCTAAACATTTATCCCTTAATTCTAAAATCATGTCCTCTTGTTTGAATCTTCCCTACCCTCAATGGAAATAGCTTATCCACGTCAACTCTGTCTATCCCTCTCATAATTTTAAAGGCCTCTATCAAGTCCCCCCTTAACCTTCTGCGCTCCAAAGAATAAAGACCTATCTTGTTCAACCTTTCTCTGTAACTTAGGTGCTGAAACCCAGGCAACATTCTGGTAAATCTCCTCTGTATTCTCTCTATTTTGTTGACCTCTCTCCTATAATTTGGCGATCAAAATTGTACACCATACTCCAGAATTGGCTTCACCAATGCCTTGTACAATTTTAACATTACATCCCAACTTCTATACTCAATGCACTGATTTATAAAAGAATGAGGGAGGAAATTCTTAAGGGGTTGGAAAATTCTTAAGGGGTTGGACAGGCCAGATGCAGGAAGATTATTCCCGATGTTGGGGAAGTCCAGAACAAGGGGTCACAGTTTAAGGATAAGAGGGTAGTCTTTTAGGACAGAGATGAGAAAATCATTTTTCACACAGAGAGTGGTGAATCTGTGGAATTCTCTGACACAGAAGGTAGTTGAGGCCACACAGTTCATTGGCTATATTTAAGAGGAAGTTAGTTGTGGCCCTTGTGGCTAAAGGGATCAGGGGGTATGGAGAGAAGGCAGGTACAGGATACTGAGTTGGATGATCAGCCATGATCATATTGAATGGCGGTGCAGGCTCGAAGGGCCGAATGGCCTACTCCTGCACCTATTTTCTAAACTGCAGCACCCAGGGAAAACTTGCACTGTTGCAGCGAGAACGTAAAAACTCCATACAGTCAGCACCCATAGTCAGGATCAAACAACTCTCTGATGCTACAAGGTAGCAACAACTCTATTGCTGTGCCACTGTGCTGCCCTGACTCATTCAAATATTGTAACTCCCCCTCCCTCCACCCACTTTGAAAACCACAATGTACTGCAGATATTTACTTAAGTCTTCTCGCGTGGTCTTCTGATTTCCCCCTTTTTTGAAATCATTATTTCTTGGAAAAAAGACTCAAAGTGCTGGAGTACTCAGCAGGTCAGGCAGCATATCTGGAGAACATGGATAGGTGACGTTTCAGGTCAGGATACCATTCTTCAGACTGATAATCCAGGAATCAAGAACCAGAGGACATCGGTTTAAGGTGAGAGGAGAAAGATTCAATCCTCTACAGATGCGCCATAGAAAGCATTTCATCAGGATATATCATAACGTGGTTTGGGAACAGCTCCATCCAAGGCCCTGAGAAATTGCATAAAATTGTGGAAGCAGCCCAGACAATCAGACAAACCAACCTCCCTTCCATTGACTCCATCTGCACTTTACCTTGCCCTGGGAAGGTCGCCAACATAATCAAGGATGAGTCCTACCCCGGTCACTCCCTCTTCTCCCCTCTCCCATCAGGCAAAAGGTACAGAGTGTGAAAACGCATATCTCCAGATTCAGGGACAGTTTCTCCCCAGCTGTTATCAAGCAACTGAACAACCATTGAATTGAGGGACATAGACAGATTAAATGGGAAGTATATTTCAGTTTACAGATATCACTGTAAATTGTCCTTAGTGTACACAGGATTGCGCTAGTGTAAAATATGATTGCTGGTCATTGAGGACTCAGTGGGCCGAAAGGCCTTTTTTCACGCTGTTTCTCCAAAGGTAGATGGTTGAACAAAGGCCAGAGATGAAAAGACAGAAGACGTGAGACAAAATGAGTGTAAAGCTGTGAATTGTGAAGCTAGAGGAAGGAATGTGGATGACAGTGGAGGGGGAGGGAGAAATAGGTGTGAGAAACATAGAAAATAGGTGCAGCAGTAGGCCATTCGGCCTTTCGAGCCTGCACCGCCATTCAATCTGATCATCCAACTCAGTATCCTTTACCTGCCATCTCTCTATACCCCCTGATCCCTTTAGCCACAAGGGGCCACATTTAACTCCCTCTTAAATATAACTAATGAACTGGCTACAACTACCTTCTGTGGCAGAGAATTCCACAGATTCACCACTCTCTGTGTGAAAAATGTTTTTCTCATCTTGGTCCTAAAAGACTTCCCCCTTATCCTTAAACTGTGACCCCGTGTTCTGGACTTCCCCAACATCGGGAACAATCTTTCTGCATCTAGCCTGTCCAAACAGGTATTATCGTTTTCCTTTTCCATAGATATGTTCGATCTAACTGAATGAACCCTATCAAGCTAATACCCTGAATGAGAGGATGCATGAAGCAGAAAACAATGCAGCTAAAGCAAACATTGTTTTTTTTTTTAAACTTTAGAGATACAGCATGGAAACAGGCCATTCGGCCCACCGAGTCCACGCCGACCACCCGTTCACATTAGGTTTATGTTATGCCACTTTGTCATACACTCCCTACATATTAGAGGGAATTTACAGTGGCCAATTAACCTACAAACCCGTACATCTTTGGGATGTGGGAGGAAACATGAGCACCCTGAGGAAACCCACGCGGTCACATGGAGATGACAGATGTCAACTCCACATTGACAGCACCCGAGGCAGCAGGTCTACCAGTTGCACCACTGTGCCACCCATTTTAGAGTGGTGGAATCATACAGCATGGCCACAGGCATCTCGGCCCAACTAGCCAACACCGACCAACATGCCCCATCTACACTAATCCCACCTGCCGGCATTTGGCCCATATCCTCCAAACCAACCCTATTTCACAAAGTCCAGCATGTTTCTCACTTTAAACCAGAAGGTCAACGTGAAATTGAACACCGTTTGTTGCCCTTGCACTTTTTGTGCACAGTACCCCCTTCCCCTTCCTTTGCTGCATGTTATCTTTAGATGTTCTTCCTCTCGCTGCCTGCCTGTGCCCCCCCCCCCCCCCCCCCCCCTCCCTCCTCCCATCCCCGGCGGGGCAAGTCTACACTAAAGTCCACCGTTGCCGTGGAGATATTGACAAGCCGCTGAAGTTAATGTCACTTTGGGGAAGACACAGGGGAGAAAAAGAGATAGCCGTCAAGAAATAGCTGAGAAAGCCGAAGGCAGATCCGTCCACACTGACATCCCGCCTGGGGATAGAGCCTCGGGTTTCGATGACAGGAGCTCGAGTGCGTAATTGTTCCGCGATTCCTTTGTGCTACTCCCAGTAAAAAAGGCTGATGTGAGCGGAGATTAAATGACCACAATAATGGCCCTTGTGAGCCGAGATGCACTCTGTTTCACAAAGCACACCTCACCAATGGGTGAGAGAACTAGCTTAAAGGCATGCGATTGTCAAGCATGGCTTGCATATCAAACTTCAATTAACACGGTAACAAGTGTTGAAGTAATCTGCCATAACCTAAAGGTAAATATATTGTCTGAAGAATTCTCAAACTCTGGTGAGTAAGGTCGTCAAATATTACAGGGAGAAGAAAAACAGGTCAGCATGATCTAATGGTGGAACAGACTTGATAAGCCGAATGGCATAATTCTGTACCTATATAGAATCATAGAGTGATACAGTGTGGAAACAGGCCCTTCGGCCCAACTCGCCCACACCGGCCAACAATGTCCCAGCTACACTAGTCCCACTTGCCTGCGCTTGGTCCATATCCCTCCAATCCTGTCCTATCCATGTACCTATCCAACTGTTTCTGAAACAATAGGATAGTCCCAGCCTCAACTACCTCCTCTGGCAACTTGTTCCATGCACCCACCACCCTCTGTGTTTCAAAATGTTAACTCTCGGATTCCTATTAAATCTTTTCCCCTTCTCCTTGAACGTATGTCCGATGGTCCTCGATTCCCCTACTCTGGGTAAAAGACTCTGTGCATCTACCCGATCTATTCCTCTCATGATTTTGTATACCTCTATAAGATCTCCCCTCATCCTAATGCGCTCCATGGAATAGAGACCCAACCTGCTCAACCTCTCCCTTTAGCTCACACCCTCCTCTAGTCTTAACTAGTCTTAATTAGTCACACCCTCTAGGTTAACAAAAAACTTTTTTTTTTGTTAACCTTTTTCTATGGTTTGGAAACTTATTAGCTATTTTATGTAAAGCACTTTGGTGTCAATGCGAGTTGACTTAAAACGTGCTATATAAATAAAACTTACTAGTCCTGGTAACATCCTCGTAAATCTTATCTGAACCCTTTCAAGCTTGACAATATCTTTCCTATAACATGGTGCCCAGAACTGAACACAATATTCTAAATGTGGTTTCACCAACGTCTTATACAACTGCAACATGACCTCCCAACTTCTATACTCAATATGACTGATGAAGATCAAAGTGTCTAAAGCCTTTTTGACCACCTTATCTACCTGCGACTCGACCTTCAAGGAACCATGCACCTGTACTCCTAGATACCTCTGCTCTACAACATCACCCAGAGGCCTACCATTTACTGTGTAGGTCCTGCCCTTGTTCGACGTCCCAAAATGCAACACCGCACACTTCTCTGTATTAAATTCTATCAACCATTCCTCAGCCCACCTGGCCAATCGATCCAGATCCTGCTGCAATCGTTCACAACCATCTTCACTATCTGCAAAACCACTAACTTTTGTATCATCAGCATACTTGCTAATCTTGCCCTGTGTGTTCTCATCCAAATCATTGATGTAGATGACAAATAGTAACGGGACCAGCAGCAAACCCTGAGGCACACCGCTAGTCACAAGCATCCAGTCCGAGAAGCAATCTTCCACCATAATCCTCTGCTTCCTTCCATGGAGCCAATTTGCTATCCATTCAGCTATCTCTCCTTGGATCCTATGCGATCTAACCTTCCAGAGCAGCCTACCATGCGGAGCCTTGTCGAATGCCTTAATGACGTCCATGTACACAAAATCTACAGCTCTGCCCTCATCAACCTTTTTGGGTACGTCTTTAAAAAAATCAATCCGATTTGTGAGACACGACCTCCCACGTACAAAACCATGCTGACTATCCCCAATCAGCCCTTGCCCATCCAAATGCCTGAATATCTTATCCCTCAGAATACTCTCCAGTAACTTACCAACTACAGATGTTAAGCTCACCGGCCGATAGTTCCTAGCATTTTCCCTGCAGCCCTTCTTGAAAAGAAGTACAACATTTGCCACCCTCCTGTCTTCAGGCACCTCTCCTGTATTTAAGGACGACTCGTAAATTTCAACCAGGGCTCCCGCAATTTCCACTCTAGTTTCCCACAATATCAGATCACGCCCTGGAGATATAAAAAAGCTAATGGGTTTCCAGAGAGGCATGCTAAAAATAGTTAGCGTCCAAAACGTCACGTTCTCCAGAGATGTTGCCTGATCCGCTGAGTTACTCCAGCACTTTGTATCTTCCCTAGCAATCATGATGCTTTTTTGAACATGTGAGCGAGTTGGAATGGTTTTCCCATTCATACCAGTCCTATGGCTTCACAGGCTACAGATTAGAAGGTTGTGTATGATTCTAGGTTAACCCCAGGGGAGATGGGGATTTGGAATGCATATGTGGTCTCATAGAACATGAAACTGTACATAGCACGTCCTTCAGCCCACAATGTCTGTGTCGAACATGATACCAAGATCATCTCTTATCTACCTGTAAATAATCCATGTCCCTCCAAACCCTGTATACCCAGGAGATAGGAAGGGGAAGATAGAGGATTAGGTAGCAGGAAGTGAGAAAGGAGGAGGGAGGAGATAAGAGGGAAGGAAGCATAGGTTCACGAGATTGATCCCTGGGACGGCGGGACTGTCATATGAGGAAAGATTGAAAAGACTAGGCTTGTATTCACTGGAGTTTAGAAGGATGAGGGAGGATCTTATAGAAACATATAAAATTATAAAAGGACTGGATAAGCTAGATGCAGGAAAATTGTTCCCAATGTTGGCCGAGTCGAGAACCAGGGGCCACACACTTAGAATAAAGGGGAGGTCATTTAAGACTGAGGTGAGAAAAAACTTTTTCACCCAGAGAGTTGTGAATTTATGGAATTCCCTGCCACAGAGGGCAGTGGAAGCCAAGTCACTGGATGGATTTAAGAGAGAGTTAGATAGAGCTCTAGGGGCTAGTGGAGTCAAGGGATATGGTGAGAAGGCAGGCACAGGTTATTGATAGGGGACGATCAGCCATGATCACAATGAATGGCGGTGCTGGCTCAAAGGGCCGAATGTCCTCCTGCACCTATTTTTTATGTTTCTATGAAAAGGTAGGAGAGAAGGATGAGGGTGGAGATAGGATGGAGAGGGGTGAGGTAGGAGAGAGGGGTGGGGTTGGAGAGAGGGTGGCATTGGAGAGAGGGAGGGGATGGGAAAGGATTTTGTAGGAAGGAGGAGAGGGAGGAGTAAGATGTAGGTGGGAGGGAGAGGGGGAGGAGGGAGAGAGGAGGGTGGAGATAAGAGAATGGGATGATGGAGAAGGGAGAGAGGGATAAGGGTGAAGATAGGAGGGAGTACAGAGGTAGGATCAACATAGCCACTCATCTCATAGTTTGAGGGTGCACTGTTGTGAAGCCCGTGTCCAGTATCAGTCACTGTTGTTCCTCTGCTGAACAATGCAGCCAGTATCACAATAACACCATTAATGCAGCCACTGCTGGTATTTATAGTTTAGTCTGGCCTTACCTGAAATCAAAGACGGTGGTCGGACAGGTGAGGAGTATTTGATTGCACATTCTCACAGCCGCATGGCCTTGATCGGTTGCAGGATGCTGCCGGGCTGACCTGCGGAGAAGCAGAGACCAAGAGCTGTAGGTGTTTTGCTTCCTGCCTTTGAACGATGGAGTAACCCGAGCTGTATTGTACGCCGAAGGAGGAAGGGCCGGTGAAAGGTAGAGCGCTGAGCAGCAGACAGCAGGGAGTTGTCTGAGGCTGCTCCTGAATGTGGGCAAAGGGAGAGGCCTGGATAGAGTGGACATGGAGAGGATATTTCCACTAGTGGGGGCCGAGAACCCGAGGTCATAGCCTCTGAATTAAAGGATGTTCCTTTAGGAGAGGGATGAGGAGGAATTTCTCTAGGCAGAGGGTGGTGAATCTGTGGAATTTATTGCAGATTCACCACGCTCTGACTAGAGAAATTCCTCCTCATCCCTCTCCTAAAAGAACGTCCTTTAATGCTGGAAGCCAAGTCAATTGATACTTTTAAGGCAGAGATAGACAGATTCTTAATTAGTACGGGTGTCAGGGGTTATGGGGAGAAGGCAGGAGACTGGGGTTAGGAGGGAGAGATAGATCAGCCATGATTGAATGGCGGAGTAGACTTGATGGGTCAAATTACCTCATTCTGCTCCTATCACTTATGAGCTTTTTAAGTAAGTAAGTTTATTGGCCAAGTATTCACATACAGGGAATTTGCCTTGGTGCTCCGCCCACAAGTAACAACATGACATACAGTGACAGTTACGAATGAGTCAGAAAACACTAAACATTAATAATAATAAAACATTAATGATAAAACACCATTGATCAAGCATGTGAACCAGCAAAATACCAGATCGGAGGCTACAGATTTTTGCCTGTTGAGTAGAGCAACTACTCGTGGATAAAAACTGTTGGGCAGAAGGGCCTGTTTCCACACTATATCTCTAAAGTCTAGCGCATTGCTATGATTCTCAGATAATGAGCCAGATTCTTCAGTGCTGTGCCTCCTTTTCTGTGAACTGGAACCACTGCCATTTTATTTTTATTTTTCCGCTTTTGCACTATCTGCAGATAAAAGCTGTTTGCAGGGTTTATTTTTGCTGCCTTGCCTTGCTGGAATCAATTGATCCCCCCCCCCTGTCATCTGAGTCTATGCATTACCTGCAGATTTTCTCCGTCACAGAACGTCCATGTCTGATCCTTCACCTTTCAAGACATGACAGATTTTAATAGGAATCTGAGGGACAACTTTAACACACAGGTGGTGGTGGGTGTACGCAACGAGCTGCCAGAGGAAGTAGTTGAGGCAGTTTCTTCCCAACTAGAGAGCGGCCCTGACCATCTGCCTCGTTGAAGACCTTCAACCTTTCTTTATTCAGACTTTATCTTGCACTAAACATCCTGTATCAGTACATAGAAACATAGAAAATAGGTGCAGGAGTAGGCCATACGCCCTTCGAGCCTCCACCGCCATTCAATGTGATCATAGCTGATCATCCAACTCAGTATCCTGTACCTGCCTTCTCTCCGTACCCCCTGATCCCTTTAGCCACAAGGGCCACATCTAAATACCTCTTAAATATAGCCAATGAACTGGCCTCAACTACCTTCTGTGGTAGAGAATTCCACAGATTCACCACTCTCTGTGTGAAAAATGATTTTCTCATCTCGGTCCTAAAAGACTTCCCCCTTATCCTTAAACTGTAACCCCGTGTTCTGGACTTCCCCAACATCGGGAACAATCTTCCTGCATCTAGCCTGTCCAACCCCTTAAGAATTTTGTAAGTTTCTATAAGATCCCCCCTCAATCTTCTAAATTCTAGCGAGTACAAGCCGAGTCTATCCAGTCTATACACTGTGATTGTAACCATGTAGAGTTTTTTCGCTGACTGGATAGCATGCTTCGAAAAAAGCTTTTCACTGTACCTTGGTACACGTGACAATAATAAACTAAACTAAACCGCACCGCCCCACTTAAACAACATTTAAAATACATTTGGACAGGTACGAGGATAGGAAAGGTTGAGAAGGATTAAACCTGGACCTCTGGCACTGTAAAGGGCTGTCCCACGAGCATGCGAATGCATGCGGTGAGCGCGACCAAACCGGAAGCGGGGGCCCGCGGAGGTCGAGTGACTTGAAGTTCGAGCGAAGGCGTACGGCGTCGAGACACTGCGTACGGCGTCGAGACGGCTGCGGGACGGCAGGCCGTTGCCGAGTGGAATTTTTGAACGCGGTCAGTTTTTCGGAGCCCCGCGCGATGTCGGGACCAGTTCCGCACAACTCTATACGGCTCCGGCGATCGCAGTGGGACCGGCCCCGCGAGGCCTTACGGCTCAAGCAATCACGTTAGGCCGCGCTTGCCGCATGCAGTCGCATGCTCGTGGGACACGCCCTTAAGGCAGCAACTCTACCGCTGCGCCACTGTGCCACCAAGCTCTGAGTTACTCCAGCACTCTGTTCATTTTTTTTTGTTGTAAACCAACATCTGCAGTTCCCTGATTCTACCATGCCATTGCTTGCATTTAAGTAGCAACCTTCCCATCTTCAGATTCTTCAGAGCCACTGATGACGGTAGAACAGCCAACATATTCAAAGACTTGTCCCACCCCGGTCATTCCTTCTTCTCCCTGCTCCCATCCGACAGAAGGTAGAGAGGTTTAAAAGCGCACACCACCGGACTCAGGAATAGCTGCTTCCCCTCTGTTGTCAGGCTTCTGAACGTCCCTTCCTTAAGCTAGGATACTGTCCGATTCACCTCTAACCCATTGCGGACGTTGGACTTTGTGGAACTGATGCGCCACAATGCCAAGAACTATATTCTGCACTCTGTATCTTCCCCTATAGTACTTGGGTTTGTATGACCTCATTGCATTACTATATCTGATCGCTAGAATGCAAAGCAAAGCTTTTCACTGTGCCTTGGTATGCATGACAATAATAAACCGGAACCTAAAAACAGATTTGGTTGAATGCAAAACATAGCACATTAAATAATACCACACTCCTTGGCATTCTGATGGAGCCTCAGAATGAAGTGTATGTATCAAACATGATTACTGCATCTATATTAAGAGCTTTCACTGTGATTAATAGGCTGCACAAGTTTTCACCAAGGAATATACAGGAGTTGTTCCTTTCACACACACTCTCTCAACATTGGATTGCAATGCAGAATTAATGGGTTCCTGGGGCTCAGCAGTTCATTCCTCTGACCTTTCCGGCATTACAATAACATCAGGGCACATTAATCATGATGCAATGTGTTGTGGTGGCTCGAGCAAGCATAAATCTTTGATATCCACAGCTGAGGTTGGCCCACAGGGAGGCGTGGAGTGTAGGAATGGGAGGGGAAAGCTCTGCATTCATTGCACTTCCCACGTCAGTGAAGGGAATGTCCACAGTAGGTGCCTCGGTGTGGCACAGTGGCAGAGTTGCTGCCTCACAGAGCCAGGGACCCGGGTTCGATCCTGACCACTGGTGCTGTCTGTACGGACTTTGTACGTTCTCCCCGTGACCTCATCGGTTTCCACCAGTTCCTCTGGTTTCCTCCGTCTCTCCAAAGACGTGCAGGTTATTTTAGTTGTGTATGTGTGTGGGGGGGGGGGGGGGGAGAAACTTGTTTTAGTCTCTTCCTTCGGGGGGATGCGACCTTTTCTTGTCGTATCTCCCGTCTCCGTCTCTGTCTGCGCTGAGGCCTAATGGCGGAGCTGGCGGCCTCCAACTGGGACCGACCTCGAGGCTCCGGAGGCAGAGCCAGCCAGGACTTACTAATGCGAGGCTGGCCGACTTCGGGGCTGTAGCGGCGCTGGCGACCCGACTTCGGAGCCTCGGCCGCGGGCCCAGTGGACGACATTGTCGGGAGCTCGCAGGTCCCAGGTTGGTGACCTGTTCTCCGGAGCTCCCGCAACAACAGTTTCGTCCGCTGGACTGGAGGGCGTTCGCGGAGCTCGGATTCAGCCGCGGGACTTATTTACCGTCACCCGGCGGGGTCACAACAGCGGAAGCCTGGATCGCCTCAACGCAGAGGGAGAACAAGGAGGGAAGAGACAAGGACTTGTATCTCCTCCAACCTCATCTACTGACCGCTGCCCCTGATTTACATCGGGGGGACTAAGCGGCGGGAGTTTGAAACCGGCTCAGTCCGCATAACCTACTCGGATTCAGCCGCAGGACTTCAACTACCATCACCGCCCTGGGTCTCCTCCATTGCCAGAGTCACAACAGCGGAAGCCTGGGCAGCTTGCATCCTGATGGCATGAATGTTGAATTCTCCCAATTTTGCTAGCCCTTGCTGTCTCCTCCCCTTCTTTAACCCTTGAGCTGTCTCCTCCTATCCCCCCGCCCTCGGGCTCCTCCTCCTCCCCTTTTTCCATCCTCCTCCCCTCCCACCCCCCATCAGTCTGAAGAAGGGTTTCGGCCCGAAACGTCGCCTATTTTCTTCGGATGCTGCTGCACCCGCTGAGTTTCTCCAGCAATTTTGTGTACCTTAGGACTTTAAGACTTTTGCCTTCCATCACAGTGAGGAGGTGCCTGGTAGACTAATTGTGGTGGATGTTAAACTGTGTTAAGTGTGTGTTTTGTTATTTTATTCTATGTTATGACTGCAAGGCACAAAATTTCGTTCAGACTGAAAAGTATGAATGACAATAAAGGATACTTGAGGTTTGTAGGTTTATTGGCTTGGGTAAAACTTGCAAATTATCCCTAGTGTGTAGGATAGTACTAATGTACTAGTATACTGATCAACGCAAACTCAGTGGGCTGAAGGGTCTGTTTCCTCGCTGTATCTTTAAAGTCTAAAGTAAAGTCTCCTGATTGTGTGCCGAATTAGGCCATAGTAATGATGGCTATTCATGTTCATAAGTTATAGCAGAATTAGGCCATTTGGCCCATCAAGTCTGCCATTCAATCAATCTATATTTCCCTCTCAAACCCCATTCTCCTGTCTTCTCCCCATAACCCCTGACACTCTTATTAATCAAAAATCTATCAATCTCCACAGTAAAAATATCCATTGACTTGACCTCCACAGCCTTCTGTGGCAATGAATTCTATGTGAATGAAAGTGGCCGTGTTGATGGAGAAATGGGTTGAATTACTAACTAATAATCCACATGCTAAACTACCAATCCATTTATCCACGATCTAAAACCATCCTATCGGCTGCAGAATGTAATTTCCACCACGTTCCTCAAGGCCCATAATGGATGGAAATCATCTTTCTTTTAGTTTTGAGATTTGGAAAGGATGCAGAGAAGATTTACCGAGGATGTTACCGGGACTTGAGGACCTAAGTTTAGTTTAGTTTAGTTTAGTTTAGTTTAAGGCAACAGTGGAAACAGGCTCTCCGGCCAACCAAGTCCACACTGAGCAACATTTACCCCGATGATCGATGGTCGGCGCGAACTCAGTGGGCCGAAGGGCCGGTTTCCACGCTGTATCTCTAAAAATAAATCTCTAAAAATAGCCTTTCAGGTTGGGACCTTTCTTCAAACTGATTGCAGTGGGAGCTGGAAACGAGGGGGGGGGGCAAAGTATGGCAAGTGATAGGTGGATACAGGTTCTCCCTAAAGAAGCAGGATCATTTCTCCAGAAAGTACAGTGAGTCCGGAAATATCACAATCTGGTTTGGGAACTGCTCTGCCCAGGACAAGAAGGCTCTGCAGAGAGTAGTGCGTTTGGCCGAACGCACTATGGGAACTACACTCGCCCCTCTGCAGGATCTATACATCAGGAGGTGTAACTCCAGAGCCAATAAGATCATGGGAGACCCCTTCCACCCCTGCAATGGACTGTTCCAGCTGCTACGGTCAGGCAAACGCCTCCGTTGCCATGCTGTGAGAACGGAGAGAAGGAGTTTCTTCCCAGAGGCCATTAGGACTGTAAACTCTGATCTCACCGGGGACCAACTTTTCCTGAACCATTCGACTGTTTTTTTTTTAAATTGCTGTTTGTATTTCCCCTTTTTACTTCCACCCACAATATGTAAAAGAATATGTGATTCTATTTGTAGTTTGTTTGCTTTTTGCACAAAGTCCGCGAGCATTTGCCACTTTTCATTTCACTGCCCATCTCGTATGTGTATGTGACGAATAAACTTGACTTGACTTGATATTTCGGGTTGGGACATTAAGAGCGAGACTTGGAGGATAGTCACTTTGAAATTCAATATATAGAATCAACGCTGGTCACTTATTGTGCTGTTATCATGAAGCAGATTTTCCTGGATATCTTCACTCTGGCCTTGCTGTTGTATTATTATCGCATGCTCCTTTAAGGGCCTGTTCCACTTGGGCGACCTAATCCGCGAGTTCTGGCGAGTTTGCCCTCGACTCATACTCGCAGCCTGGTCGACACGAGGTCGTAGGAGGTCTTCGTTACTCTCCTTCATGCTCGAGAGTGGTCTCCGCGTACGCGAGGCCTCAGCTAGGTCGTAGAGTTTTTTTTTCAACAAGTTGAATAATGCCCACGGGTAAAAAAAGGCCGCCGTGGAAAAAATCGATACTTTTGTCACTCGTACGTTTAGTCATAGTGGGTCGTAGTAGGTCGGCATGTTAGTCGTAGGTAATCGAGGGTAGTCGAAGGTAGTCTTCATCATATTCAAAGGGAGGTCGAAGGAGATCGAAGGAGGTCATCTTCACTCTCCATTATTTGGTGTCCAATTTTCCCGAAGTTAGTCGTAGCTAGTCGAAGCTGGACTTCAACATAGTCGAAAGAGGTCTTCAACATGTCATTTTTTCAAACTCTTCTAAACTCGCCAATCAGGTCTCCCAAGTGGGACAGCCCCTTTAAGGTGTATAACATCATGAGGGGAATAAATAGGGTGAATGCAAATAGTTTTTTTACCCAGAGTTGGGGATTCAAGAACCAGTGATCATAGGTTTAAGGTGAGAGCGGAAAGATTTAATAGGAACCTGAGGGGCAACATTTTCACACAGAGGGCGGTGGGTGTATGGAACGAGCTACCAGAGGAGGTAGTGTAAGAGTCAGTGTTACAGGTTGAGGCAGGTACTGTAACAACATTTAAAAGACATTTGATACATGGATAGGGAAGTACATGGATAGGAAAGGTTTAGAGACATACTAGACCAAGTGCAGACCCGTTGGGTCTGCTCCCCCAACGCAGCCATTCCCTACCCGTAGCCCCACGGGACACGTGGTCCTCCAACTGAAGATTCGAGCATTCAGCAGTGTGGCTGTTTTTAAATGGTGCCTTTGAGGCGAGAGGCGGGCGCCAGCAGCCGTTATGGTCGCTGGCCAGCAGGAGGCGACAAAATGAGTGAGTGGGGGTGGGGGGGAAAGGATTTTATTAAAAATGTGTACATAAACACGACAAAATTTAATCAGGAGTGGATACTTGGAATGAAAAGTGAAATCTCTACCGAAATGGAAAAAATCTGGGCGTTTGTGGGTCTGGTGTTGGCGTAGCAACGAATCAAAGGCTGGCACCCACAAGTCAGGCAGAAACTCACACACACACACACACACACACAGTTTTAATATTATATAGAAGATAGATGGGCCAAATGTGGGCAGGTGGGACGAACGTAGGTGGGGGCATCTTTTGGTCAGCATTGGCGAGTTGGGCTGAATGGCCTGTTTCCGTGCTGCACGGCTCCATGCCTAGATGTTATTCAGTTCAATTCACACCCACAGCGACTCATTCGACTGGTGTAGAGGAGCAGAATTATTCAGTTACATTAGTGATTGTGGGTGAAGATCAAATATCAGGGCTCGTTAAATATTCATGTTGCTCTTGTCTAAAGTGGGTTTGGGGAGTGTTGCATAGGGCTCCAAGTTAGGCGGTGGTGCCTTGCGGGAGTCCTGCTTGTCAGAACATAATGTGCCTCAAATTAATGCAGAAAGGCAGAGGCTCAAATGGTCACGGTGGAGAGGGCATGGCAGTTCCGACACGAGTCATGCATTATTCACACCCTTGGGCTCTGCGAATAGCCAATTACGGCCAATGTAGAAGCAGCTGAGCTTCCCTAGGTCCTGATTACTTTCAAACACACTTGGTGGAGAGGGAGAGAGAAGACTCATACACACATGCACAGGCATCTGTGCGCACACGCACGCAGTCTCGCGCGCACAAGCACATGCATCGGTACACACCCGTACACACAGCCACATGCACATGCATCTGTGTATAAACATATACACACACTGCCACATGCATCTGTGTATATACACGCACAGTCTCACGCGCACACAAACATCTGTGCACATGCACACACAGTGTCACACATGCAGTCTCACGCACATGCACACACAGACCCATGCACATCCATCTGCGCGCATACACTACACATTCACACACACATATGCACACAGAAATAAGCAGTCACGCGCACACACACACTAGCATAGTCTTGTACACGCGCACCCATGCACATGCATCTGCGCACATACATATGCACACAGAGATATGCACCTGTACACCACACAAATACACTAAGATATGCACACACACACAGACACATACATCTGTGTACATACACCACACATTCACACACACATACGCACAAACAGAAATATGCAGTCACAAACACACGCGAGCATTGTTTCACACACGCACAGACACATGCACATGCACCTGTGCGTACATACACATAGTAGCGTGTATGTGCACAATAGTGTGAATGGGCGATCGTTGGCCGGTGCAGACTCGATTGGCCAATGGGCCCATTTCCACGTTGTATCTGTACACTAAACTAAACAGGAAAGAGAGAGCTGTCCAAATTGGGAACAGACGAAGGAAATACAGCAGCCGGAAATTTGGAAGACAGTGTGTGTGTGTGCTGCAAACTGGACTAATGGGATCTCTCAGCACTAATGGACAGATCAAAACAGATGTGGTCAGGCCATCCACAGCTGGTGACCCGCTGAATGTATGTTCTCAGATTAACCCGAGTGCCCCCAGTGTATTGAGACAGAGGTGGTGCATCATGCCTTCATTAGTTAGATACCCAACAGACAACGTTTCAGGTTAATTTCTCCTTCCTCTGTGCCCGAAGTTGCTGAAAATGTCCTTCCCTAAACATCTCCGTCATTATTCACTGCTTCAGCAGGCCTGGCTCGCCCCCAGTGGAGCCGGGATCCCGCCTGGAGCCGTCCGTCCGAAGCTCATCCCCTGCTCCACCCCGAAGACCAGGGAGGAGGGCGGAGGAAGCAGCAGCGGCGGCGGCAGACGCTGGGCAAAGGGCCGTTTCCAAGATGGCGGCAGACAGGTGTTGCCAGGACAACGGGCCTTTAAGGCCAGGATAAGGCTGCACTCTTAAGAAGTGTCAAACTTTGCGGGTGACTGACTTTGTGCACTGTCTCGGTGAAGTCTACGATTACACTCCAATCAATAGACAACAGACAACTCTACAGCTGCGCCAATGTGCTGTTCTCTCTTTGCTTTTTTATTGTCATAGAATCACACAGCGTAGAAACGGACACTTCAGCCCACACCGACCAACATGTCCTATTTACGCGTCCCACCTGCCTGCCTTCTGGCATTCGGAAACAGCAGCAACAAAAGGCTAAACCATTTTCATGTTAAGTTTGTGAAGTCATTAAACTTTCTGGGAATTAGATGCTGCTGGGTGGCATGGAAACACAATAGACAATAGGTGCTGGAGTAGGCCATTCGGCCCTTTGAGCCAGCACCGCCATTCACTGTGATCATGGCTGATCATCCCCAATCAGTACCCCGTTCCTGCCTTCTCCCCATATCCCCTGACTCTGCTATCTTCAAGAGAATTTTTCGAACACAAAAGCAGTAAGATAATCGTTGCACTTTTGTCTGCATTTATGATTGTGCTTATCTATTGTATGATCTTACTGGATTGTATGCAAAACAAAGAAGTTCACAGTACATAGATACACGTAACACAGTCTCATCATAATCATTGTCCTCAAAAACCTAATGCATATATCGTTGTTCTAATATCTCCTTAGAGACCCAAAGTCAAATTTTGTTTGATAATATGTTCCATGAAGCATCTTGAGATGGTTAAAACATTAAAATACTGCCAGTTTAGGTTTATTATTGGTCGCGCTTGCCGCATGCAGGTCGCATGCTCGTGGGACAGGCACTTAACTGTCACTGTATGTCACGTTGTCACTTGCGGGCGGAGCACCACGGCAAATTCCTTGTATGTGAATACTCGGCCAATAAACTTATTCATTTATTCATCCATTCATCACACCAATCCAATTAACCCACAAACCCGCAGAGGAAAGCGAAGATCTCGGAGAAAACCCACGCAGGTCACGGGGAGAACGTGCAAACTCCGTACAGACAGCACCCGTGGGCAGGATCGAACCTGGGTCTCTGGCTCTGTGAGGCAGCGACTTTACCGCTGCACCACCGTGTCACCCTGGGTGTTAAGGGGAGGTCATAAGGAATAGGAGTAGAATTAGGCCATTTGGCCCATCAAGTCGACTCTGCCATCCAATCATGGCTGATCTATCTCTCCCTCCTAACCCCATTCTCCTGCCTTCTCCCCATAACCCGACACCCGTACTAATCAAGAATCTATCTATCTCTACCTTAAAAATATCCACTGACTTGTCTGTGGCAAGGAATTCCATAGATTCACCACCCACTGACTAAATAAATTTCTCCTCATCTCCTTCCTTAAGGAACGCCCTTTATGGGGTTGGACAGGCTAGATGCAGGAAGATTGTTCCTGATGTTGGGGAAGTCCAGGACAAGGGGTCACACAGCTTAAGGATAGAGGGGAAATCCTTTAGGACCGAGATGAGAAAAACATTTTTCACACAGAGAGAGTGGTGAATCTCTGGAATTCTCTGCCACAGAATCTGAATCTGAATCTAGTTGAGGCCAGTTCATTGGCTATATTTAAGAGGGAGTTAGATGTTGCCCTTGTGGCTAAAGGGACCAGGGTGTATGGAGAGAAGGCAGGTACGGGATACTGAGTTAGATGATCAGCCATGATCATATTGAATGGCCGTGCAGGCTCGAAGGGCCGAATGGCCTACTCCTGCACCTATTTTCTATGTTTCTATCAGAGCATGCAAAAAAAATTTACACAGAGTAAAGACTATAATGTTACAATTCCAGGTGATATCAACATATGTTTCTATGTTTCTAACATTGGGAACAATCTTGCTGCATCTAGCCTGTCCAACCCCTTAAGAATTTCGTAAGTTTCTATAAGATCCCCCCTCAATCTTCTAAATTCTAGCGAGTACAAGCCGAGTCTATCCAGTCTTTCTTCGTATGAAAGTCCTGACATCCCAGGAATCAGTCTGGTGAACCTTCTCCGTACTCCTTCTATGGCAAGAATGTCTTTCCTCAGATTAGGAGACCAAAACTGTACGCAATACTCCAGGTGTGGCTATATTTAAGAGGGAGTTAGATGTGGCCCGTGTGACTAAAGGGATCAGGGGGTATGGAGAGAAGGCAGGTACAGGTTACTGAGTTGGATGATCAGCCTTGATCATATTGAATGGCGGTGCAGGGTTGAAGTGCCGAATGGCCTACTCCTGCACCTATTTTCTATGTTTCTATGTTTACCCGGAAGAAACCCACATGATCACAGAGAGAACGTGCAAACTCCGCACAGGCAGCGGCCAAAGTCCGGATCGGAGCTGGGTGACACTGGAGTTGTGAGGCAGCGGCTTAACCTGCTGCACCCTGTACAACTGCAGTAGAAGCTCCCTGCTCCTATACTCAAATCCTTTTGCTATGAATGCTAACATACCATTCACTTTCTTCACTGCCTGCTGCACCTGCATGCCTACTTTCAATGACTGGTGTACCATGACACCCAGGTCTCGTTGCATCTCCCCTTTTCCTAATCGGCCACCATTCAGATAATCCAAGGAAGTGAGGGTCTCTAGGTTAATTGGCCTCGATAAATCTCCCCTGGCTTCTAGGTAGTGGAGGAGGAAGTAGGATGACCTAGAACTACTGTGAATGGGGGATCGATGGTCGGCATGGGACTCAGTGGGCCGAAGGACAATAGACAATAGGTGCTGGAGTAGGCCATTCGGCCCTTCAAGCCAGCACCGCCATTCAATGTGATCAAGGCTGATCATCCCCAATCAGTACCCCGTTCCTGCCTTCTCCCCATATCCCCTGGCTCCGCTATCGTTAAGAGCCCTATCTAGCTCTCTCTTGAAAGCATCCAGAGAACCGGCCTCCACCGCCCTCTGAGGCAGAGAATTCCACAGACTGACAACTCTCTGAGAGAAAAAGTGTTTCCTCGTCTCCCTTCTCAATGGCTTCCCCCTTATTGTTAAACTGTAGCCCCTGGTTCTGGACTCCCCCAACATCAGGAACATGTTTCCTGCCTCTAGCGTGTCCAAACCCTTAATAATCTTATAAGTTTCAATAAGATATCCTCTCATCCTTCTAAACGCCAGAGTGTACAAGCCCAGCCGCTCCATTCTCTCAGCACATGACAGTCCCGCCATCCCGGGAATTAACCTTGTGAACCTACGCTGCACTTCCTCAATAGCAAGAATGTCCTTCCTCAAATTAGGGGCCCAAAACTGCACACAATACTCCAGGTGTGGTCTCACTAGGGCCCTGTGACGCAGCGTCTTGACGCCGCACGTCACACGCGAACTTCCCGCGGACTTCGCTCGAATTTCACGACACTCACTCGACCTCCACGCGGCCCCCGCTTCTGGTTTGGTCTCGCTTGCTGCATGCAGTCGCATGCTGGTGGGACAGGCCCTTAAGAGTGCGGGTGCTGTCTGTACGGAATTTATACATTCTCCCCGTGACCACATGGGTTTTTCTGCGGGGGGGGTTCCAGTTTCCTCCCATGCTCCAGAGACGTACAGGTTTGTAGGTTAAATTGGCTTTGGCAAAATAATTGTAAATGATCCCTAGTGTGTAGCTTAGTGCTTGCGTACGGGGTGATCGCTGGTGGGTGCAGCCTCAGTGGCCCCGAAGAGCCTGTTTCCACGCTGTATCTCTAAAGTCTGAAGTGAGGTTTTTGATACTCGAGACTGGCACGCATGCCTTTTCGTTCGACCTTGTCCAACCTTAAAGTAATAGCACACTACCCAGGACACACTTCTGCACACTTCCTCCAAGTCTAAACGGCAGGCATTAGGGAAATAAGGCATAATGAGACCCATTGATAAGCGAGGGATATCTTGCCAGTGAAGCCTAATTAATTCATCAATTATTAATATTTCAATTAGTTGCCTAGCAACTGCCATTGGCACTGGAGGCTTCTGTAAATAAGGACATTTGCGTTGCTTATTTTCCCGCTGTTCAGTCACAGACACAAGAAAACAGGATGGGTGGGAACAAACTGCAGATGCTGGTTTATACAGAAGATAAACACAAAAGTGCTGGAGTAACTCAGCGGGTCTGGAGAAAAAACGGATAGGTGACTTTTCGGGATGGAACCCTTCTTCAGGCCATCTGAGATGCTGGCTGACCCGCTGAGTTACGCCAGCATTATTGTGTCTATCTTCACATTAAATAGGAGCGGGAGTAGGCTGCCTGAGCCACACCATTCAATAGGATTGTGGCTGATGTACACTAGCCTCAACACGTCCCCATTGCCCTCAATTCCGCCGTCCTTCACATATTTATCTAGTTCCAACTTAAATTTATTACATGATCCGACCTCCACCAGCTTCGAAGGCAGGGAATTCGAGAGATTCATCTGAAATTAAGAATTTGCAGAGAGTTGTGGAGGTAGGCCCAGACCAGCCTCCCTCCCATCGACTTCATCAACACCTCACACTGCCTCGGCAAGGCCAGCAGCATAATCAAGGACCAGTCTCACCCCCGGTCACTCTCTCTTCTGCCTTCTCCCATCAGAAAGAGGAACAGAAGTGTGAAAACGCCCACCACCTCCAGATTCAGGGACAGTTTCTTCCCGGCAGTTCTCAGGTACCTGAACCTGATCAAATGGGAAGTGGTCCTCAGCTGCCATCTACCTCATTGGACACCCCCAGGTTATCTTTAACCGGACTTTAAGAATCCCTTAAAAATTTTGTATGTTTCTATAAGATCTCCTAAATTCTAGCAAGTACAAGCCGTGTCTATCCAGTCTTTCTTCATATGAAAGTCCTGACATCCCAGGAATCAGTCTGGTGAACATTCTCTGCACTCACTCTATGGCAATAATGTCCTTCCTCAGATGTTGGGGAAGTACAGAACAAGGGGTCACACAGTTTAAGGGTAAAGGGGGAAATCTTTTAGGACCGAGATGAGAAAAACATTTTTCATGCAGAGAGTGGTGAATCTCTGGAATTCTCTGCCACAGAAGGTAGTTGAGGCCAGTTCATTGGCTATATTTAAGAGGGAGTTAGATGTGGCCTTTGTGACTAAAGGGACCAGGGGGTATGGAGAGAAGGCAGGTACAGGATACTGAGTTGGATGATGAGCCATGATCATATTGAATGGCGGTGCAGGCTCGAAGGGCCGAATGGCCTACTCCTGCACCTATTTTCTATGTTTATATGTTTACCCGGAAGAAACCCACGCGGTCACAGAGAGAAGGTGCAAACTCCGCACAGGCAGCGGCCAAAGTCCGGATCGCAGCTGGGTCACACTGGAGTTGTGAGGCAGCGGCTTAACCTGCTGCACCACTGTGCCGCCTATTTTATCACACGCAGTTGATGGGATCTAGCTCCGAGCTAGCAGACAACTACCTGCCTCCACCCCCGTACACTTTATAAGTACTTCACCAGCTGTAAAGGGTCTATGCTGATCTTGAATGAATCTTACTTAGCTTCATGTGCAGGTAATTGGATGGGTTATTGATTGGAAGCTCAACGATGTATACAGATATGTAATTGATGAAATGAGAGGGGTTATGCTAACGATCTGTGGCTTGCTGTTGCATCACTCCCTTCAGTTCCTTTTCTCAATGGTAATTAAGTCTGGACACACAGTGCTGGAGTAACACAGAGGGCCAGGCAGCATGTCTGGAGAAAACGAATAGGGGTGTCAAGGGTTATAGAAACATAAAAAATAGGTGCAGGAGTAGGCCATTCGGCCCTTCGAGCCTGCACCGCCATTCAATATGATCATGACCGATCATCCAACTCAGTATCCTGTACCTGTCTTCTCTCCATACCCCCTGATCCCTTTAGCCACAAGGGCCACATCTAACTCCTTCTTAAATATAGCCAATGAACTGGCCTTGACTACCCTCTGTGTCAGGTACGGCGAGGGCAGCACGGTGGCGCAGTGGTAGAGTTAACATAGAAACATAGAAATTAGGTGCAGGAGTAGGCCATTCGGCCCTTCGAGCCTGCACCGCCCTTCAATATGATCATCCAACTCAGTATCCCGTACCTGCCTTCTCTCCATACCCTCTGATCCCCTTAGCCACAAGGGCCACATCTAACTCCCTCTTAAATATAGCCAATGAACTGTGGCCTCAACTACCTTCTGTGTAAGACAATTCCACAGATTCACCACTCTCTGTATGACATTTTTTTTTTCTCATCTCGGTCCTAAAAGATTTCCTCCTTATCCTTCAACAGTGACCCTTTGTTCTGGACTTCCCCAACATTGGGAACAATCTTCCTGCATCTAGCCTGTCCAACCCCTTAAGAACTTTGTAATCTTGTAAATTCTAGCGAGTACAAGCCGAGTCTATCCAGTCTTTCTTCATATGAAAGTCCACCCTGTTATGGGGTGAAGGCAGGAGAATGGGATTGAGGGGGAAAAGATAGATCAGCCATGATTGAATGGCGGAGTAGACTTGATGGGGCGAGTGGCCTAGTTCTGCTCCTGGAACCTTTGAGCTTATGAACATGAACAGGTGACATTTCGGGTTAAGACCCTTCTTCGGACTAACAGTCAGGAGGGAGGGAAGTGATTGAAAAGATCTGTAGAGGGTAGAAGGACATTCGGGGGAGTCCAAAAGGAGGGGGAGCGTGGAGACGGGAGAAGGGGACCTTAGAAAAAGGCACAAAGGCAGAGGCGACGGAAGAGAAGCTCCACATCGTGGCGGAGCTGAAACCCATTGAGGTGGGGAACAAAGATGAGGCCCCTGTTCAGGACAGACCATTCTTTTTCAGAAAGGGGAGGTCAGAGGGGGATGGTGAAAACTCATCTTGCATTTATTTACACGCTACAATACAATACAATACCATTTATTTGTCATTAACTAAATTTGGTTTCTGCAGCCATACAAGAAAAGAACCAAGACACACACCAACACAATTTAATAATAATAATAATAATAATAAATTTTATTTATGGGCGCCTTTCAAGAGTCTCAAGGACACCTTAAAAAATTTAGCAAATAGAGTAAAAACATGTAAGCGGAATAAAATAAATAGTAAAGACATCACCAGTACACAAATTAAAGACAGAATTCAATCCAAAGACAAAAATCAAAAAACACAATATGAAGAGAGAGCAGCGGCAGCTAAACCGCGCCAGCGTCCACTCTCCCTTCCGGCAGCCATCTTGGACACAGAATAAAATAATCATTTACACACAAAAAATCATCCCCCCACAATGGTTACCACTGTGGGGGAAGGCACAATGTCCAGTCCCCATCCCCAGTCTCCCATAGTCAGGCCTATTGAGGCCTCCACAGTTGCCTCTATGGAGGCCCGATGTTCCTGGCCGTTCTCGCCGGGTGGTGTTGCCCCGGCGTTGGGAGAGCCCTCACAGCGGCTGGGACGGCTGGAACGGCCGATTCCCTACCGGAGTCCGTGGCTTCCGAAGCCGACAGGGCCGCGTCGGTTGGTGCTCCGAGGCTCCCGATGTTAAAGTCGGCGCTGCCGCCCGAGGCTGGCCGCTCCACAGTCCCGCAGCTCGACGGTGTTGATCACGGCGGTCCCAGCATACCGGAACTCCAGCGCGGCGACCCAGGCAAGGCATCGCCCGCTCCGCTCCACGATAGCGCTCCAGCGCTGTGCTGCCACCGAAGCTGAAGGTGCAGGGCGGTCCCCGCCAGGAAAACGGCGCTCCACTCCCGCTGGTAGGCCGCAAGGACGGGTCGACGGGGCAGCTCGGGGAAAAAGCTGCCTCACCGACCAGGTAGGGACCTAGAAAATAGTTTCCCCCTCCCCCTCACCACATAAAAAAGTCAAATTCCCCAACAAACATGGGACAAACATTTACACAAACATCGATCACAGTGAATCTCCTCATTGTAATGGAAGGCAAAGTCTTGTCTCTCCCCTGCTCTCCATTCTTCTCCCGATGTCAAAGTCAAAGCCAAAGCCCCCGGCGGGCGCTAGCAAGCCCGCGGCCATTTAAAGCCGCGCCGGGCGATGTAAGGCCCTGCTGAGGGGAACACAATGATATCTCTCTCCCAACTGCATAAAGATAGAAACATAGAAATTAGGTGCAGGAGTAGGCCATTCGGCCCTTCGAGCCTGCACCGCCATTCAATATGATCATGGCTGATCATCCAACTCAGTATCCCGTACCTGCCTTCTCTCCATACCCCCTGATCCCCTTAGCCACAAGGGCCACATCTAACTCCCTCTTAAATATAGCCAATGAACTGGCCTCAACTACCCTCTGTGGCAGAGAGTTCCAGAGATTCACCACTCTCTGTGTGAAAAAAGTTCTTCTCATCTCGGTTTTAAAGGATTTCCCCTTTATCCTTAAGCTGTGACCCCTTGTCCTGGACTTCCCTAACATCTAAAACAAGAAGTTCCTGCATCTAGCTGGTCCAACCCGAAGGTAGAATTTTGCTGGTTTCTATAAGATCCCCTCTCAATCTTCTAAGCAAAGAGAGTATATAACCAGTCTATCCAGTCTTTCTTCATAAGACCCTCCTGACATCCCAGGAATCAGTGTGTTGGGTCTCTGCACTCCCTCTATGGCAATAATGTCCTTCCTCAGATTTGGAGAAAAACTGTACGCAATACTCCAGGTGTGGTCTCACCAAGACCCTGTACAACTGCAGTAGAACCTCTCTGACACTATACTCAAATCCTTTTGCAATGAAAGCTAACATACCATTCGCTTTCTTTACTGCCTGCTGCACCTGCATGCCTACCTTCAATGACTGGTATACCATGACACCCAGGTCTCGCTGCATCTCCCCCCTTCCCAATCGGCCACCATTTAGATAATGGTGCATGTTGATACATGTTGCATAGATACATATTGCAAGATATTCACAGGTTGGGCCATTGAAAAATGACTCCCGGGGTCCAGAAGTTCTTTCGAATGAGGACATTGTTGGAATGAGATTTATGATCGTGCTTTTAGAGATCGTTGGGGGGGGGGGGGATGTGGGGAACATTCCTCCTGTCTCCACGTGGATGGCATTGTGAAAGAATGTGCTTCATTTTCACAAACAGCCGGGTGACAAAGAGTCACAGAGTCACACACAGCAACGGAATCAGGCCCTTCGGCCCAGCGGGCCTGTGCTGGCCTTCAGTATCAGGAAACTGAACCATCCTATCAAACAACCAGAGTGGGGCACTGAACTAACATCTACCTCATTGGAGACCCTTGCACTATCTTCAAATCGAACCTTACTGGACTTTATCTTGCATTAAACATTTTATCCTGGTATCTGTGCACTGTGTACATATGATTGCAATCATATATACTCTTTCCGCTGACTGGATAGCATGCAACTAAATGTTTAAGAAGGAACTGCAGATGCTGGAAAATCGAAGGTAGATAAAAATGCTGGAGAAACTCAGCGGGTGAGGCTGCATTTATGGAGCAAAGGAAATAGGCAACGTTTCGGATCGAAACCCTTCTTCAGACTGATGTACGGTTGGGGAGGGGGGGGCTGGGGGGAAGAAGAAAGAAAGAGGCGGAGACAGTGGGCTGAGGAAGAGCTGGGAAGGGGAGGAGAAAGTAAGGACTACATGAAATTAGAGAAGTCAATGTTCATACCGCTGGGGTGTAACTGCCCAAGCGGAATATGAGGTGCTGCTCCTCCAATTTACGGTGGGACTCACTCTGGCCATGGAGGAGGCCCAGGACAGAAAGGTCGGATTCGGAAGGGGAGGGGGAGTTGAAGTGCTGAGCCACCGGGAGATCAGGTTGGTTATTGCGAACCGAGCTGAGGTGTTGGGCGAAGCGATCGCCAAGCCTGCGCTTGGTCTCACCGATGTAGAGCAGTTGACATCTAGAGCAGCGGATGCAAACTAGATGATAGGTGCAGGAGGTGCAGGTGAAATTCGGCCTTCCACCTGGAACCGACATGCTTGGGTCATGGCTGGAGTCGAGGGGGGGGGGGGGGGGGGGGGGGGGGGGGGGGGGGGGGGGGACTCCACTAGAAGCGAGAGTGTAGCATTTCTTCTGCGAGGGCAAGTGATTAGAGGGGGTGATTCGGGTGGGAAGGGACAAATTGACCAGGGAGTTACGGAGGGAGCGGTCTCCTTGGAAAGCAGACGGGGGGGGGGGGGGAGGGGAAGATGCAACAAAAGAAAGCTTTTCATTGTACCTCGGTACGCGTGACAATAAATGAACTAAAACGAAGAAACTACTAATCCCATTTCCAAATACTCAACCCTGCCTATACAGCACTAGTATTTCAATCTTTCATGGTGCTTCCCGCCATCATGTCAATCTCATGAACCTACACTGCACTGCCTCCTTCCTCAAATTACGAGACCAAAACTGTACACAATACTCCAGATGGGTCTCAGCAGAGCCCTATAGCATCTATGGAAGAAGGAAATTTACTCCTTTACTGAAAAACCCTCTTGTTATGAAGGTTTCCATTGCCATTAGCTTGCTTCACTGCCTGCTGTACCTGCACTACCACTTTCAGTGACTTTGTACAAGGACACTGCAGGTCCTCGCTGTACCTCAGACCATACGCAACCTAACCCCATTGCAAAAGATAATTTACACTGCCCCCTATAATGTTACAATTCCAGGTGCCGCCAAAGTTGGATACTGTCGTAAGTGGATTGTAAGGAATGATGATAAAGCACACACACACACGCAGCAAAATCCTAGACTTCCAGCGGCGGAAGTCCGCAGGAACTGGAGGACAGAGATGTGTGGTGCATCCGTCACCTTTCCCGTCGGGAACCAGTGCCACTGCGTCGCTGATGTTCTCAACGATGATGATGATCCGAGTTTAAAAAGTTATTGTGTATAAACTTTTAAGACTTTACGCTTCAGAGCATTAGACTCTAGAGAATTTAGACTTTGGAGATACAGTCCGGGAACAGGTCCTTCAGCCCACTGAGTCAGCGGCGATCAGCGATCACCCCGAATCTATACGCATTAGGGACAATTCCTACACTACAGATGTTGCCCTTTCTGTAGTTATTTATGATTGTGCTTATGCATAGGTAGATTTTACTGTAATCTCTGCTAAACAAGGAATTCCACTGTACCTAGGTACATGTGACAGTAAAATACCATTGAGCCATTGAATAGAAAATAGCAGGAGTAGGCCATTCGGCCCTTCGAGCCTACACCGCCATTCAATATGATCATGGCTGATCATCCAACTCAGTATCCTGTACCTGCCTTCTCTCCATACCCCCTGATCCCTTTAGCCACAAGGGCCACATCTAACTCCCTCTTAAATATAGCTACTTTCTGTGGCAGGGAATTCCACAGATTCACCACTCTCTGTGGAAATTTTCTTTTTCTCATCCCGGTCCTAAAAGATTTTCCCCTTATCCTTAAACTGTGACCCCTTGTTCTGGACTTCCCCAACATCGGGAACAATCTTCCTGCATCTAGCCTGTCCAACCCCTTAAGAATTTTGTAAGTTTCTATAAGATCCCCCCCCTCAATCTTCTAAACTCTAGCGAGTACAAGCCGAGTCTATCCAGCCTTTCTTCATATGAAAGTCCTGACATCCCAGGAATCAGTCTGGTGAACCTTCTCTGTACTCCCTCTATGGCAAGAATGTCTTTCCTCAGATTAGGAGACCAAAACTGTACGCAATACTCCAGGTGTGGCCTCACCAAGACCCTGTACAACTGCAGTAGAACCTCCCTGCTCCTATACTCAAATCCTTTTGCTATGACCATTAGTTTAATGGTATTTTGCTAATGCCTTTAAACCAAACTAAACTCAGCTAAACACAAAATGCTGGAGTAACTCAGCAGGTCAGGCAGCATCTCTGCAGTGAATGAATAGGTGACGTTTCGGGCGGAGACCCTTCTTCAGACTGAGAGTCAGGGGAGTGAGAAATTAGAGCTATGAAAAGGTACAAAGAACAAATTAATGAGAGGCATGCAAAAGGGCAAATCAAAACCAGAAACGATGATCAAGGAAAGGTGGAGCCCACAATGGTCCATTGTTGGCTGCGGAGAATGTGGATAAGCGGATACAAACAGTGAAACTCAGCAGGACAACAGTGAAACTAGAACCGTGGCCAGGGTGGAGGAGGAACGGAGAGCGAGGGGGGGGGTGCAAGGGTTACTTGAAGTTAGAGAAGTCAATATTCATACCGCTGGGGTGTAAATGGAAACCCAGGTGGGCATGCATGAGTTGGGCTGAAGGGCCTGTTTCCATGGTGTATCTGAACTAAACCAAACCAAGCTAAGCTAAACATAGACACAAAAATCTGGAGTCACACAGCGGGACAGGCAGCATCTCTGGAGAGAAAGAATGGGTGACGTTTCGGGACGAGACCCTACCCCGAAACTTCACCCATCCCTTCTCTTCTGCTTGTCCCGCTGAGTTACTCCAGCATTTTGTCTCTAAGCGTCTGCAGCTCCTTCCTACACATTTTGTAAGCTAAGTTAAAACCTGGACGGCATGGATGAGGTGGGTCGAATGGCCTGTTCGCATCCTGTGTGGCTCAATCACCCTATCCTTTTTGCCTCTTATGCACATTAAAGACTTTTAAGTTGCCTTTTTATCAACTTTCTATGCCCTTGATGACCTCTCAAGATATCCCAGGTCGTTTTTCATTTTTATTTTAATCTGTCAGCTACACATTGTGAAATGATTGGCAGGGAGAGGCAGGCTGACCTACGCAAACCTTTCGGATGACTAATGGTGCTTCGAGACTTCCAGGACTCAAGAACAATTAACATTTTAATGTTATTTTCCTTTGAGGCAGTCAACAAGAAATAAAATTCTTGTTATTCTTTGGAGCGCAGAAGGTTAAGTGGGGGACTTGATAGAGGTCTTTAAAATGATGAGAGGGATATAGACAGAGTTGACGTGGATAAGCTTTTTCCATTGAGAGTAGGGAAGATTCAAACAAGAGGACATGATTTGAGAATTAAGGGACAAAGGTTTAGGGGTAACATGAGGGGGAACTTCTTTACTCAGAGACTGGTAGCTGTGTGTGGAATGAGCTTCCAGTGGAAGTGGTGGAGGCAGGTTTGATTTTATCATTTAAAAATAAATTGAATAGGTATATGGACGGGAAAGACTGGATAGACTTGGTTTATACTTTCTCTAGAATTTAGGAGATTGAGAGGGGATCTTATAGAAACTTACAAAATTCTTAAGGGGTTGGACAGGCTAGATGCAGGAAGATTGCTCCCGATGTTGGGGAAGTCCAGGACAAGGGGTCATAGCTTAAGGATAAGGGGGAAATCCTTTAAAACCGAGATGAGAAGAACTTTTTTTCACACAGAGAGTGGTGAATCTCTGGAACTCTCTGCCACAGAGGGTAGTCGAGGCCAGTTCATTGGCTATATTTAAGAGGGAGTTGGATGTGGCCCTTGTGGCTAAGGGGATCAGGGGGTATGGAGAGAAGGCAGGTACGGGATACTGAGTTGGATGATCAGCCATGATCATATTGAATGGCGGTGCAGGCTCGAAGGGCCGAATGGCCTCTACTCCTGCACCTATTTTCTATGAAAGGAATGGAGGGTTATGGTCTGAGTGCAGGTAGATGGGACTAGGTGAGAGTAAGTGTTCGGCACGGACTAGAAGGGCCGAGATGGCCTGTTTCTGTGCTGTAATTGTTATATGGTTATATGGTTAAAATCAACCCTGTTTAGTTTAGAGATATAGCATGGAAACAGGCCCTTCGGCCCACCGAGTACATGCCGACCAACGATCGATCGTACACTAGTTCTATCTTACAAACCAGGGGCAATTTACAGATGTCAATGACCTCTTTGGGGCATGGGAGGAGACTGGAATACCCAGAGAAAACCCACGTGGTCATGGGGAGGAGGTGCATAGTCCGTACAGACAGTACCCGTCGTCAGTATCGAACCGGGATCTCTGACCCTGTAAGGGAGCAACTCTACCGCTGCGCCACTCTGCCAATATTGGCGATCTCTCCTCCTCGACACAATCAGTCCCGACCCGGAGTCTCGAACCTGAAACGTCGACTGACCCTTTTCTGCCACGGATGCGGCCTGACCAGCCGAGTTCTTCCTCGCGTCTCAAATTCCCCTCCATGACGTTGTTCACCCCACTGCACCTCCACAGACACCTCTGTCAAGCTTCTCAAGTCTGAGGACGACACAACCCTGATTGGACTGATCCAGGATGGGGAGGAATCTGCCTACAGACAGGAAGTGTCACAGCTGGCGTCCTGGTGCCGTAGCAACAACCTAGAGCTCAATGCTCTTAAGACAGTGGAATTGATTGTAGACTTTAGGAGAGCTCCCCCTCCCCTCACCCCACTCGCCATCAACAACACTACAGTCGCATCTGTGGAGTCTTTTTAGTTCCTGGGAGCCATCATCTCCAAGGACCTTACGTGGGGGGGCTACCATCGACTCCACAGTCACAAAGGCACAACAGAGGATGTACTCCCTGCGGCAGCTGAGGAAGCACAATCTGCCACAGGCAACGATGGTCCAATTCTACACGGCCATCGTAGAGTCTGTCCTCACCTTCTCCATCATGGTCTGGTTTGGCTCAGCCACCAAGCACGACACCCGGAGGCTGCAGCGAATCGTCCGATCAGCAGAGAAGGTTATTGGCTGCAACCTTCCCTCCATTGATGAACTGTACACTGCAAGGGCCAGGAAGCGAGCGGGCAAGATCATCTCTGACCCCTCTCACCCTGGCCACAAACTCTTTGAATCACTTCCCTCTGGAAGGCGACTCCGGACTGTCAAAGCTGCCACAGCCAGACATAAAAACAGTTTTTATCCACGAGTAGTTGCTCTACTCAACAGCCAAAAATCTGTAGCCTCCCTTTGATCTGGTATTTTGTTGGTTCACATGCTTGATCAATGGTGTTTTATCATGAATGTTTTATTATTATTAATGTTTGGTGTTTTCTGAGTCATTCGTAACTGTCAATGTATGTCATGTTGCTACTTGTGGGCGGAGTACCAAGGCAAATTCCTTGTATGTGAATACTTGGCCAATAAACTTACTTACTTACTGTGCTTTTGCATGGACAAGTGACGTTTCGGGTCAGGACTCTTCTGCAGAAATATGGACAGATATATGGAAATACACACTTTTTCATTCTGAAGAAGGGTTCCTACCCGAAGCATCACCTATTCCTTTTCTCCAGAGATGCTACCTGACCCGCTGAATGACTCCAGCATTTTGTGCCTATTTTTGGGTTTAAACTAGCATCTGCAATTATTTCCCACGCAATGAATGGAATGGAAGGGTTTAGAGGCAGTTGAGCCAAATACAAGCTGATGGGTCTAGCCCAGAATGGCAACTTGGTCAGCATACACTAGGTGGGCCAAAAAGCCTGTTTCATTGCAGTAAAACTCTACAACTCTACGTGGCCCAGCATTATTTCGCGTCTCAAAATACAACGGGAATTACAACGGGATCTGCGGGTCCTTGTTCATCAGTCAAATGAAAGTAAGCATGCAGGTACAGCAGGCAGTGAAAAAGCGAATGGCATATTGGCCTTTATAACAAGAGGAGTTGAGTATAGGATCAAAGAGGTCCTTCTGCAGTTGTACAGGGTCCTAATGAGACCACACCTGGAGTATTGTGTGCAGTTTTGGTCCCCTAATTTGAGGAAGGACATTCTTGCTATTGAGGGAGCCCAGCGTAGGTTTACAAGGTTAATTCTCGGGATGGCGGGACTGTCATACGCTGAGAGAATGGGGCAGCTGGGCTTGTATACTTTGGAGTTTAGAAGGATGAGAGTGGATCTTATTGAAACATAAGATTATTAAGGGTTTGGACGCTCTAGAGGCAGGAAACATGTTCCCGATGTTGGGGGAGTCGAGAAACAGGGGCCACAGTTTAAGAATAAGGTGTAAGCCATTTAGAACGGAGAAGAGGAAACACTTTTTCACACAGTTCTGTGGAATTCTCTGTCCCAGACGGCGGTGGAGAACGGTTCTCTGGATGCTTTCAAAAGAGAGCTAGATAGGGCTCTTAAAGATAGCGGAGTCGGGGGATATGGGGAGAAGGCAGGAGCGGGGTACTGATTGGGGATAATCAGCCATGATCACATTGAATGGCGATGCTGGCTCGAAGGGCCGAATGGCCTACTCCTGCACCTATTGTCTATTACATAAACTCACATGTGCGGGATTAACTTCCATCTGACCAATCTCTCATCTGATCTCCAGCCTGCTGTAGTTTCGCTTCAAATTATAATCCCAGTGAAGGGTGAGAGCTTTGGAATGGTGACTGGGTGTGTACTGAACTGTTTAGAGATACAGCGCAGAAACATGCCATCCACTTCAGCCCACCGAGTCCGCACCGACCAGCGATCCCCGCACATTATCACTATCCTACACCCACTAGGGACAATTTTCACATTTACACCAAGCCAATTAGATTCAGATTCAGATTCAATTTTAATTGTCATTGTCAGTGTACAGTACAGAGACAACGAAATGCATTAACCTACAAACCTGCACGTCTTTGGAGTGTGGGCGGGGAGGAAACCCGGAGATCCCGGAGAAAACCCATGCAGGTCACAGGGAGAACGTACAAACTCAACGCAGACAGCACCCGCAGTCAGGATCGAACCCGGGCCTCTGGCGCCGTGAGGCAGCAACTCTACCGCTGTGCCACCGTGCCCCCGCCCAACAGCGGAGTGTTCCCAGCACGCTCTCCTGTATTTTACATTCCCCTGGTCTCGTGCATGGTCAGGATTGCTCCACTGCGGAGCATTGTGATACTGATATAAATATTGAATGTGGAAACAGCGAACTGGTGAGGAGAGAGCTCTACACACAAAGATGCGCTAAAACAGTTATTGCGTACAGTTTTGGCCTCCTAATCTGAAGAAAGACATTCTTGCCATAGAGGGAGTAAAGAGAAGGTTCACCAGACTGATTCCTGCAATGTCGGGACTTTCATATGAAGAAAGACTGGATAGACTCGGCTTGTACTCGCTAGAATTTAGACGATTGAGGGGGGGGGGGATCTTATAGAAACTTACAAAATTCTATTAGGGGGTTGGACAGGCTAGATGCAGGAAGATTGTTCCCGATGTTGGGGAAGTCCAGAACAAGGGGTCACAGTTTAAGGATAAGGGGGAAATCTTTTAGGACCGAGATGAGAAAAAAAAATTCACACATAGAGTGGTGAATCTGTGGAATTCTCTGCCACAGAGGGTGGTTGAGGCCAGTTCATTGGCTATATTTAAGAGGGAGTTAGATGTGGCCCTTGCGGCTAAAGGGATCAGGGGGTATGGAGAGAAGGCAGGTACAGGATACTGAGCTGGATGATCAGCCATGATCATATTGAATGGCGGTGCAGGCTCGAAGGGCCGAATGGCCTACTCCTGCACCTATTGTCTATGTTTTTAACAGGAAGTGCATTATGTAGCCTGGGTAGCTTTCAACCCAATGGTGTTGTGGAGAGTGATACAACATGGAGGCAGGTCAACTTGCCCACTCCTACATGCCCCATAGAGCTCTTAAAGATAACGGAGTCAAGGGATGTGGGGAGAAGACAGGATACTGAGTTGGATGATCAGCCATGATCACAGTGAATGGCGGTGCTGGCTCGAAGGGCCGAATGGCCTACTCCTGCACCTATTGTCTATACATAGAAACATAGAAAATAGGTACAGGATGAGGCCATTCGGCCCTTCGAGCCAGCACCGCCATTCATTGTGATCATGGCTGATCGTCCCCTATCAATAACCCATGCCTGCCTTCTCCCCATATCCCTCGACTCCACTAGCCCCTAGAGCTCTATCTAACTCTCTTAAATCCATCCAGTGACTTGGCCTCCACTGCCCTCTGTGGCAGGGAATTCCATAAATTCACATCTCTCTGGGTGAAAAAGTTTTTTTCTCACCTCAGTCTTAAATGACCTCCCCTTTATTCTAAGACTGTGGCCCCTGGTTCTGGACTCGCCCAACATTGGGAACATTTTTTCCTGCATCTAGCTTGTCCAGTCCTTTTATAATTTTATATGTTTCTATAAGATCCCCCCTCATCCTTCTAAACTCCAGTGAATTCAAGCCTAGTCTTTTCAAACTTTCCTCAAATGACAGTCCCGCCATCCCAGGGATCAATCTCGTGAACCTACGCTGCACTGCCTCAATCACAAGGATGTCCTACCTCAAATTAGGAGACCAAAACTGTACACAATACTCCAGATGTGGTCTCACCAGAGCCCGATACAACTGCAGATCTATTGAGTCCTGGAGTGATACAACGTGGAGGCAGGATCTTCCAGGTGATGGGAGGAACCGGAAATCCCGGAGAAGACTCACTCGGTCACATGGAGAAGGTACAAATTTCACACAGACAGCACCCGAGGTCAGAATCGAACCTGCGTCTCTGGTGCTGCGAGGTCGTAGATCTATCGGTTGTGCCACTGTGCCGCACAAAGTAGGCATGTGTGGTATAATTTGCTGGGATATCACGCAAGCACCACTTTTCACTGTATCTGAGTACTAGCGACAGCAATAATCAATAACAACACCAACATGCATTCATAAGTGATAGGAGCAGAATTAGGCCATTCGGCCCATCAATCTACTCTGCCATTCAAACATGGCTGATCCATCATTCCCTCCCAACCCCATCCGCATAACCACGGACACCCTTACTCATCAATAACCTGTCAATCTCCACTTTCAAAATAACCCTTGACTTGGAAACATAGAAACATAGAAAATAGGTGCACCGCCATTCAATATGATCATGGCTGATCATCCAACTCAGTATCCCATCCCTGTCTTCTCTCCATACCCCCCTGATCCCTTTAGCCACAAGGGCCACATCTAACTCCCTCTTAAATATAGCCAATGAACTGTGGCCTCAACTACCTTCTGTGGCAGAGAATTCCACAGATTCACCACTCCCTGTGTGAAAAATGTTTTTTTCTCATCTCGGTCCTAAAAGACTTCCCCCTTATCCTTAAACTGTGACCCCTTGTTCTGGACTTCCCCAACATCGGGAACAATCTTCCTGCATCTAGCCTGTCCAACCCCTTAAGAATTTTGTACGTTTCTATAAGATCCCCCATCAATCTTCTAAATTCTAGCGAGTACAAGCCGAGTCTATCCAGTCTTTCTTCTTATGAAAGTCCTGCCATCCCAGTTATATTGATATCGGACATTTGGTGAGGAGCCATTCTGCAGATTCACCACCCTCTGTCTAAAGAAAATCCTCTTTGTGTTTCGAAAGGTTTCTAAAAAAATCCTATTATTCTGCGGCTGGTCGTAGAGTCTCCCACTAGTGGAAACATCCTCTCCACGTCCACTCTATCCAGGTCTTTCACTATTCGATGAGTTTCAACGAGGGGGCCCCTCATCCTTCTAAACTCCAGCGAGTACAGGCCCAGCATCGTCAAACCACCCTCCGTCTAAAGAAAGCCCCCTCCAACTCCTTTCTAAAGGTACGTCAAGGGCAGCACGGTGGCGCAGTGGTAGAGTTAACATAGAAACATAGAAATTAGGTGCAGGAGTAGGCCATTCGGCCCTTCGAGCCTGCACCGCCATTCAATATGATCATCCAACTCAGTATCCCGTACCTGCCTTCTCTCCATACCTTCTGATCCCCTTAGCCACAAGGGCCACATCTAACTCCCTCTTAAATATACCATGAACTGGCCTCGAATACTCGCGTGGAAGTGAGATTCACCAAGACCTGTGTGAAACAACTCTCATCTCGGTTTTTAGGAACCTCCCTTATCCTATACTGTGACCCCTTGTTGCTATGATGCGCTATGATGGATGTCTGTGTAAATTGTGTTGTGTCTTGGGTCTTTTTCTTGTGTGTATGACTGCAGAAACAACATTAAATTGATAACATTAATAAAATTGTATTGTATTGTATTGTATTGTAAACGTAGAAACAAAATGCTGGAGTAACTCAGCTGGTCAGGCAGCATCTCTGGAGAGAAGCAATTGGCGATGTTTCGGGTCGAGACCCTTCTTCAAACTAATCAAGTTTGTGGCTTAGGTTGACAAAAATGCTGGAGAAACTCAGCGGGAGAGGCAGCATCTATGGAGCGAAGGAAATAGGTCACAGCCTGAAGAAGGGTCTCGACCCGAAAAGTTGCCTATTCCTTCACTCCACAGATGCTGCCTCGCCCGCTGAGTTTCTCCAGCATTTTTGTCTACCTTCGATTTTCCCAGTATCTGCAGTTCTTTCTTAACAAGTTTGTAGCTTAATTGGAGGTGGACAAAAGTGCTGGAGAAGCTCAGCGGGTGCAGCAGCATCTATGGAGCGAAGGAAATAGGCGACGTTTCGGGCCGAAACCCTTCTTCAGACCTGTAGCTGTATTGGCTTTGGTTTAAAAAAAAAATAGCAAATTGCCCGTAGTGTGTGTAGGATAGTGGTAGTTTATGGAGATCGCTGGTCAGCGCAGAATCGATGGGCCGAAGGGTTTGTTTCCGCGCTGTACCTCTAAATTAAACTAAGCTGAACGTATATCTCAAGGGTAAATCATGTAAAACCCACGTTTGTTATGTTGATCATGACTACCAGTCCTGCAATTTAATGCCAATTGTTGTCTTCTGCTGCCGCAGGCAATGCGTGTGTGACAGCTGTATGCACAGCTTGTCACATCTTCCCATCAACGTGCCAGTCAGACTTATGTGTGTGTGGGAAACTATTTACACTTTGTTCCGATGTGGCATAAAATGAAAGGGAAACCATCGCGGCGCTAAATCTCACATAATTTGGTCCCTGGTTAACAAAATGAAAGACTTCTGCATTCTTCAACAACATTGCTTCAGACTTTGGAGACACAGAACCTTCGGACCACCGAGTCCGCGCCTACCAGCCATCACCTTGTGTACCATCCTACACACAATGGACAATTTACAATTTTCCCAAAGCAAAGTCAAGTCAAGTCAAGTCAAGTGTATTCGTCACATAGAAACATACAAAATAGGTGCAGGAGTAGAGGCCATTCGGCCCTTCGAGCCTGCACCGCCATTCAATATGATCATAGAAACATAGAAACATAGAGATTAGGTGCAGGAGTAGGCCATTCGGCCCTTCGAGCCTGCACCGCCATTCAATATGATCATGGCTGATCATCCAACTCAGTATCCCGTACCTGCCTTCTCTCCATACCCCCTGATCCCTTTAGCCACAAGGGCCACATCTAACTCCCTCTTAAATATAGCCAACGAACTGTGGCCTCAACTACCTTCTGTGGCAGAGAATTCCAGAGATTCACCACTCTCTGTGTGAAAAAAGTTCTTCTCATCTCGGTTTTAAAGGATTTCCCCCTTATCCTTAAGCTGTGACCCCTTTTCCTGGACTTCCCCATATGATCATGGCTGATCATCCAACTCAGTATCCTGTACCTGCCTCCTCTCCATACCCCCTGAACCCTTTAGCCACAAGGGCCACATCTAACTCCCTCTTAAATATAGCCAACGAACTGTGTGGCCTCAACTACCTTCTGTGGCAGAGAATTCCACAGATTCACCACTCTCTGTGTGAAAAATGTTTTTCTCATCTCATACACGTCATATACGCATACGAGGTGTGCAGTGAAATGAAAAGTGGCAACGCTCGCGGACTGTGCGCAAAGAACACACACACAAACAAACAAACAAACTACAAACAGAATGGAACAGAATCACATGTTATTTTACATATTACATATTGTGTGAGAAAGGAAAAAGGGAAAAAAAACCCCCAGCAGTTTTGAAAAAACAGTAGACTGGTACAGTAGAGTTAGTCCCTGGTGTGGTAGGAGTTTACAGTCCTAGTGTACAGTCCTAGACTCCAGGTCTGCCGACTATCGACAATACCGACAGCGGGCTGGCTACCGAAGCTGAAGGGAGGAATATGCACACATTCTCGCTGTCCGAGCACGACGTGAGGAGGGCACTGACACGGGTGAACACAAGAAAAGCTGCAGGCCCCGATGGCATCTCGGGGTCCCGGGACCAAGTCCTGTGCTTCTCAGCTTGCTCCAGTGCTCACTATGGATTATTTCAACCTCTCCCTGGACTAGTCAACCTGCAAAAGCTGCCTGCTTCACATCTTTGGATGGGGGGGAAACGGTACCAAAAAGGAGGAAAAGCCTGCCTGAATGACTACCGTCCGGTGGCCCTTACCTCGGTAGTCATGAAATGCTTTGAAAGGCTGGCGGATGTCACATCTGCGCCTTCCTCCCTCGGAACATGGACCCGTTGCAGTTCGCATACCGTCCGAACAGGCCACGGACGATGCGGTCCTCCCAGGTCTTGCACAACTCTCTGACATGGTGGGCCGAAGGGCCAGAAGGGTTTTCAAAGCTGCACGACTCTATGAATAAATCTTACACTTGCTTAGACACGTAGTCCCCAATGACTGACAAATGCACTCTCAAAAAACATTCAGCCTCACACACATAGTCCCACCAGACTGGCCGGGAAAACGTTCTTCCCCCAGGTAGAAAATAAATGGGAATACATCGAGTCCCTCACCCTGAGCACAGGATCGCCCCAGCGTTGCGTCCTCAGCCCCCTATTGTACTCCCTGTACACACATGACTGTGTGGCTAGGTTCAGCTCCAATTCAATAATTAAGTTTGCTGATGACACTGTGGTGGTGGGCCTGATCTCAGACAATGATGAGAGGGCCTACCGGTAGGAGGTGGCCCTCGATCTAGCACTCTGGTGCCATGTGAACAGCCTCCTCTTGAACATCAAAAAAACGAACCCTGATCATGGACCTTAGGAGGGCCCATCATCCCCTGACTCCGCTATGTTTAAGAGCTCCATCTAGCTAGATAGAAACATTGAAAATAGGTGTAGGAGTACACTATTCAGCCCTTCGAGCCTGCACCACCATTCAATATGATCATGGCTGATCATCTAAAATCAGTGCCCCCGTTCCTGCCTTCTCCAAATCCGTTAGCCCTAAGAGCCAAATCTAACTCTCTCTTGAAAACATCCAGTGAATTGGCCTCCACTGCCTTCTGTGGCAGAGAATTCCACAGTTCTACAACTCTGGGTGAATTTTAATTTCCTCATCTCTGTCCTAAATGGCCTTGTTCTTAAACTATGACCCCTTGTTCTGGACTCACCCAACATCGGGGGACATTTTTGAGGTATTGGGGACAGAGATGAACGCCATACAATTTAGTGTGTGTGGAAGGAACTGCAGATGCTGGTTTACACCAAACATAGAAAATAGGTGCAGGAGTAGGCCATTCAGCCCTTCGAGCCCGCACCATCATTTAATAAGATCATGGCTGATTATCTAACTCAGGATCCTGTACCTGCCTTCTCTCCATAACCCCTGATCTCTTTAGCCACAAGGGCCACATCTAACTTTCTCTTAAATATAGCCAATGAACTGTGGCCTCAACTACCTTCTGTGGCAGAGTGTTCCACAGATTCACCACTCTCTGTGTGAATTTTTTTTTCCCTCATCTCGGTCCTAAAAGATTTTCCCCTTATCCTTAAACTGTGTGACCCCTTGTACTGGACTTCCCCAACATCGGGAACAATCTTCCTGCATCTAGCCTGTCCAACCCCTTAAGAATTTTGTACGTTTCTATAAGATCCCCCCTCAATCATCTAAATTCTAGTGAGTACAAGCCAAGTCTATCAAGTCTTTCTTCATATGAAAGTCCTGACATCCCAGGATTCTAACATAGACACAAAATGCTGGAGTAACTCAGCGGAACAGGCAGCATCTCTGGAGAGAAGGAATGGGGACAATTTCGATTTCACCACAGCTTCCGACACCTGTCAAAGCCTAGTGTGTCCCTGGAGCCTGGCTGGAAATTAGGTTGGGTGCATACAGGACACAAATCCGCCACAGCCCTTGCTCCAAACCCCCATAGTCTATGTCGCCCTGTGCTACGAATAGATGCTTCCCCACTGGTGGTCTGAAGGGCCTGTTTCAAACTGCACACCTATGAATAAATCACACTTGCTTAGACCCGTTTTCCCTGACCACCCGTCCCGTCCCATCTCCCCTCCTCTTCCACCCCAGCTGTTATCAGGCCACTGAAACATCCTATCACCAACTAGAGAGCAGTACCATCTGCCTTATCAGAAACCATTAGACTATCTTTAACCAGACCTTATCTTGCACTAAACCATATAACCATATAACAATTACAGCATGGAAACAGGCCATCTCGGCCCTTCTGGTCTGTGCCGAACACAATTTTTATCTCTACACCTGGTCCCATCTACTTGCACCCAGACCATAAACTGGGAGCAGGAGTTCCATTTCCGTCCATATACCTATCCAATTCAATTTTCATGGCTGATTAAAATCTGAACCTGTTCCTGCCTCTTCACCACTTCCCCTGACTCCGCTAGTTTATTCTCTACACAGCTACCAGAATCATTGAATAAAGAAGTGTAGGTGTCATATTCACCCCTAATCCTGCACCGCCATTCATGATCATGGCTGAATCTAAAATCATGCCCCCGTTCCTGCCTTAAATCCGTTAGCCCTGAATCTTCCCTACTCTCAATCATTGAAAAAAAGCTTATCCACGTCGACTCTGTCTATCCCTCTCATCATTTTAAAGACCTCTATCAAGTCCCCCCTTAACCTTCTGCGCTCCAAAGAATAAAGACCTAACTTGTTCAACCTTTCTCTGTAACTTAGGTGCTGAAACCCAGGCAACATTCTAGTAAATCTCCTCAGTACTCTCTATATTTTGTTGACATCTTTCCTATAATTTGGCGACCAAAATTGTACACCATACTCCAGAATTGGCCTCACCAAAGCCTTGTACAATTTTAACATTACATCCCAACTTCTTTACTCAATGCTCTGATTTATATAGGCCAGCACACCAAAAGCTTTCTTTACCACCCGATCTATATGAGATTCCACCTTCAGGGAACTATGCACAGTTATTCCCAGATCCCTCTGTTCAACTGCATTCCTCAATTCGCTACCATTCACCACGTACGTCCTATTTTGATAACCCCTGTCTCTGCCAAGATGTCCACCTCACTCCTTCTTATCAGCCATTGAACTCCATCTGCCATCTTTCAGCCCACATCTTCCAAATGGCCTAAATCTCTCTGTAGACTTTGAAAATCTACTTCATTATCCACTTCCCCACACGGGACCTATCTTAGTATCAGCCTGCCAACCCCTTAATCCATTTGTACCACCCTATAAGATCCCCCCTCAATCTTTAAATTCTAGCGAGTACAAGCTGAGTCTATCCAGTCTTTCTTCATGTGAAAGTCCTGACATCCCAGGATTCTAACATAGACACAAAATGCTGGAGTAACTCAGCGGAACAGGCAGCATCTCTGGAGTGAAGGAATGGGTGATGTTTCGAGTCAGGACTTCTTCCGACACGTGTCAAACCTACTGTGGCCCTGCCTGCTGGAAATGACGTTGGGTGCAAACCACATCCCAGCCCTTACTCCATAATCCCATAGTCTATTCCCTGTCCCCCCTTCCCCACTGTCTCCTGCCTCCACTCCCTCACCACCGCCCCCCCCAACCCCCGTCCCGCCCCATCCCCTCGTCTTCCACCCCAGCTGTTATCAGGCCACTGAAACATCCTATCACCAACTAGAGAGCAGTACCATCTGCCTTATCAGAAGCACCCGTAGTCGGGATCAAACCTTGGTCTCTGGCGCTGTGAGGCAGCAACTCTACCGCTGATCCACATCCTCCAAGCCGTTCCTTATCCATGTACCTTTTTAACGCTAAGTGTGTGTGTGTATGCAGTAATGGCCATGCATTGATCTTGGCTTCTGAAGTTTAAAACTGTTGGCTCCAGTGAAGAGAAGGGACATAGATTTTTATCGGTAGAAAAACTATTTTCGCACCAAGTGGTGTGGACCTGGAACTCGTGATCTTAAAGGAGAAGAGGCAGGAATAAACGCATGTCTACACGTGGACTTAACGCATAGACCGCGGGGACCACGGGAGCCTAGGAACTGCAGATGCTGAGATATTTAGCAAAACACAAAGTGCTGGAGTAACTCATCCGGTCGGGCAGCATCTCTGGAGGAAGTGGACAGGCGACGTTTCAAGTCAGGACCCTGCTTCAGACTGAATGTAGTGATGGAGAGAAAGCCAGGTAAAGAGAGGTGGGGGTTGGGCAAAGCTTGGGTTGCGATGGGTGGATACAGGTGAGGGGGGGAGAGGGGGTTGATCGGTGGTGAGAATTCTCTGCCACAGAAGGTAGTTGAGGCCAGTTCATTGGCTATATTTAAGAGGGAGTTGGACGTGGCCCTTGTGGCCATAGATCAGGGGGGGTAGTTGAGGCAGGTACGGGATACTGAGTTGGATGATGGCCATGATCATATTAATGGCGGGCAGGCTTGGACGGGCCGCCTCTACTCCTGCACCTATTTTCTAGTTTCTATGGTAGGGTAATGGCAAGAAATAAGGTCATAGACGGATACGTGTCAGACTGAAACAGGCCCTTTGGCCCAACTCGATCAGCAACATGGCCCACCTACACTATCCCAATGGCGGTCCAATCCATGGCTGTCTAACTGTTTCTTAAACGAATAGTCCCAGCCTCAACTACTCCTGCACCGTTCCATACACACACCACCACCCTTTCATGAATAAGTTATCGGGTTCCTATAGACTGATACCTATGTCCGTGTCAGCAACGGCAATCTACAGGATTTTGTAAATTAGTGAAAAGGGTGTCAGATAAGGAGCGAGGGAGGAATGAAATGTCAAGCTGGTGGGACGGATTTAGGTTTGTTTAATGTCCATGCTCTAGGTACAGTGAGAGGCTTTTGCATTGCATGCTATCCAGACTGCAGAAAATCTATTCACAATTACAAACGAGCTGTCCACAGTGTATAGATACAGGACAAAGGGAATAATCTTTAAGTTGGAATCTCATGTACATAGGGTGGTAAAGAAAGCTTTTGGTGTGCTGGCCTTTATAAATCAGAGCATTGAGTATAGAAGTTGGGATGTAATGTTAAAATTGTACAAGGCCTTGGTGAGGCCAATTCTGGAGTATGGTGTACAATTCTGTCATACAACAATGTCTACAAAATAGAGAGAGTACAGAGGAGATTTACTACAATGTTGCCTGGGTTTCAACAACTAAGTTACAGAGAAAGGTTAAACAAGTTAGGTCTTTATTCTTTGGAGCGCAGAAGGTTAAGGGGGGACTTGATAGAGGTCTTTAAAATGATGAGAGGGATAGACAGAGTTGACGTGGATAAGCTTTTTCCATTGAGAGTAGGGAAGATTCAAACAAGAGGACATGATTTGAGAATTAAGGGACAAAAGTTTTAGGGGTAACATGAGGGGGAACATCTTTACTCAGAGAGTGGTAGCTGTGTGGAATGAGCTTCCAGTGGAAGTGGTGGAGGCAGGTTCGATTTTATCATTTAAAAATAAATTGGATGGGTATATGGACGGGAAAGGAATGGAGTGTTATGGTCTGAGTGCAGGCAGATGGGACTAGGGGAGAGTAAGTGTTTGGCACGGACTAGAAGGGGCGAGATGGCCTGTTTCCGTGCTGTAATTGTTATATGAGAGGGTGTGGAAGTGGGATCACATGGAAGTAGTGCGAACGGGTCAGCATGGACTCAGGTGGGCCGAAGGGCCTGCATCTTACAATTCAATTCAAGTCGTGATAGCACAGTGGGGTGTGTGGGTTCATCCACTCAAGGCCCGGTGCTGTGAGGCTCATGTATTATCATCTCCAACAGGGCCCTTAATTAACTTGTTTATTGCGAGATGACACCTAACGACATAATTTATGCGACTCCAATCTATTTCTGGCAGCTGCACAATCCGCACTCTCTGCTACTTCAGCGCACGCACGCTGATTTCTCGGTCTCTCTCCGAGAGACTTTCTGGGAACGGTGGAGCTGATGTCACTGACTTTACCTTTCTCTCTGGATCAATAACATCATTGAAATTCAGTTGGTGTAAAGCAGTGTAATCTAGAAAACCTCGCAAGCTCGACTCAGGGGCGATCTCTCCCCTGCTGTGACAACTTGCGGCAACACAAGAGCTCTTTCGTTACACAAAAAAGCTGGAGAAACTCAGCGGGTGCAGCAGCATCTATGGAGCAAAGGAAATGGGCAACGTTTCGGGCCGAAACGGCCCGAAACGTTGCCTATTTCCTTTGCTCCATAGATGCTGCTGCACCCGCTGAGTTTCTCCAGCTTTTTTGTGTAACCTTCGATTCTCCAGCATCTGCAGTTCCCTCTTAAACACAAGAGCTCTTTCAATGCCCCGCGTGGTGAAACCATTGGAAACACCCCCCCCCCTAAAACTCAACAACTGTCTCTGGATCCCACAGCAACACCCCCTTCTCAGACCCTAATCCAGATCCTTACCCAGTTCCATAAGGCCAGACAGGATAAGAGCAGAGGTAGGCCTTTTGGCCCATTGAGTCTACCCCACCATTTGATCATGGCTGATCTATTTTTTCCTCTCAACCCCATTCTCCTGATTTCCTCCCGTAACCTTTGATGCCTGTACTAGTCAAGATGCACGTCAATCCCCGCTTTAAATATACCCAATGACTTGGCCTCCACAGCCATCTGTGGCAATGAAATCCACAGATTCACCACCCCCGACTGAAACATAGAAACATAGTAAATAGGTGCAGGAGTAGTCCATTCGGCCCTTCGAGCCTGCACCGCCATTCAATATGATCATGGCTGATCATCCAACTCAGTATCCTGTACCTGCCTTCTCTCCATACCCCCTCATCCCTTTAGCCACAAGGGCCACATCTAACTCCCTCTTAAATATAGCCAATGAACTGGCCTCAACTACCTTCTGTGGCAGAGAATTCCACAGATTCACCATTCTCTGTGTGAAAAATGTTTTTCTCATCTCGGTCCTAAAAGACTTCCCCCTTATCCTTAAACTGTGTGACCCCTTGTTCTGGACTTCCCCAACATCGGGAACAATCTTCCTGCATCTAGCCTGTCCAACCCCTTAGGAATTTTTGTAAGTTTCTATAAGATCCTCCCTCAACCTTCTAAATTCTAGCGAGTACAAGCCGAGTCTATCCAGTCTTTCTTCATATGAAAGTCCTGCCATCCCAGGAATCAGTCTGGTGAACCTTCCCTGCGCTCCCTCTATGGCAAGAATGTATTTCCTCAGATTCGGAGACCAAAACTGTACGCAATACTCCAGGTGTGGTCTCACCAAGACCCTGTACAACTGCAGTAGAACCTCCCTGCACCTATAGAGTGGTGAATCCCTGGAACTCTCTGCCACAGAGGGTAGTTGAGGCCAGTTCATTGGCTATATTTAAGAGGGAGTTAGATGTGGCCCTTGTGGCTAAGGGTTCAGGGGGTATGGAGAGAAAGGCAGGTACGGGATACTGAGTTGGATGATCAGCCATGATCATATTGAATGGCGGTGCAGGCTCGAAGGGCCGAATGGCCTACTCCTCACCATTTTCTATGTTTCTATGTTTCCCAAATCTTTGCCCACTGGACGCCTGTGGCTCTGCTGATCACCAAGAGCCTGATAAAAGCGTCGGGGAAACAGGCCCCTTCATCTCAACCTGTCCATGCCAACCATGCTGACACGCAGAGAATGGCTCCAATATCTAAAGCGGCTTCTCCTTGCCATCTGGCTGCACTTCACGCTCACCATCCTCATCTTCGGACACTCTGTGCATTAGGGAAGAGGGTGGGGCTGAGGATATGCTGGGTGGGTTGCTGCTCCTGGGCCTGGCCAGGCTGGGCCATCCGCCAGTCACGTCGCCAGAGGTCTCTGCTCGTGCCGGCTGCCTGCCCCTTCCCCAGGGTTACGTCCACGCCTGGGTGGTGTTAGAGAGGGACTACGCCCTGTCCACGGGCACCCTGGGGGGTTTCCGGGTCCGCGGGGGTTGAATGTATCCTGAACATATAACCATATAACAATTCACAGCACGGAAACAGGCCATCTCGGCCCTTCTAGTCCGTGCCGAACACTTACTCTCCCCTAGTCCCATCTACCTGCACTCAGACCATAACCCTCCATTCCTTTCCCATCCATAGAAACATAGAAATAGGTGCAGGAGTAGAGGCCATTCGGCCCTTCGAGCCTGCACCGCCATTCAATATGACCATGACTGATCATCCAACTCAGTATCCTGTACCTGCCTTCTCTCCATACCCCCTGATCCCTTTAGCCACAAGGGCCACATCTAACTCCCTCCTAAATATAGCCAATGAACTGTGGCCTCGACTACCCTCTGTGGCAGAGAGTTCCAGAGATTCACCACTCTCTGTGTGTAAAAAGTTCTTCTCATCTCGGTTTTAAAGGATTTCCCCCTTATCCTTAAGCTGTGACCCCTTGTCCTGGACTTCCCTAACATCGGGAACAATCTTCCTGCATCTAGCCTGTCCAACCCCTTAAGAATTTTGTAAGTTTCTATAAGATCCCCTCTCAATCTCCTAAATTCTAGAGAGTATAAACCAAGTCTATCCAGTATTTCTTCATAAGACAGTCCTGATACCTGATAGTCCATATACCTATCCAATTTATTCGAACCTGCCTCCACCACTTCCACTGGAAGCTCATTCCACACAGCTACCACTCTCTGAGTAAAGAAGTTCCCCCTCAAAGAATAAAGACCTATCTTGTTCAACCTTTCTCTGTAACTTAGTTGCTGAAACCCAGGCAACATTCTAGTAAATCTCCTCTGTACCCCCTCTATTTTGTTGACATCTTTCCTATAATTTGGCGACCAGAATTGTACACCATACTCCAGAATTGGCCTCACCGATGCCTTGTACAATTTTAACATTACATCCCAACTTCTATACTCAATGCTCTGATTTATAAAGGCTAGCACACCAAAAGCTTCTTTACGGCGGCTGTCACTCTACACCTCGGTGACTGCCCATCACCCCCCCCCCCCCCCCCCCCCCCCCGACAAAGCTTTCTTTCAAATCGTTTGCCGCTCTTCATGAGCTAAATTCCACCTTCAGGGACAATGCAGTTATTCCTAGATCCCTCTGTTCAACTTGAACTATGCAGAGTTATTCGATACCTCTTTACTGCATTCCTACGTCGCTACCATTTTGTACGTCCTATTTGATTTGTCCTGCCAAGATGTAGCACCTCACACTTAACTCTATCTGCATTAAACTCTATCTGCCATCTTTCAGCCCACTCTTCCAAATGGCCTAAATCTCTCTGTAGACTTTGTAAACCTACTTCATTATCCACAACACCAATCTTAGTATCATCTGCATAGTTTACTTAATATATTTGTGGTAGTATTACGGTGGTGGGTTTTTGTTTTATTGTGTTGTAAATACTATTTTAATTTTTGAATAAATATTTTTGATTTAAAAAAACACACACACGCACACTGAGTTGTGGAGGCAGCCCGGACCATCGCATAAACCAACCTCCCTTGCATTGAAGAAGGGTTTCATTCCGTCACCTATTCCTTTTTTCCCCAGAGACGCTGTCTGGCCCGCTGAGTTACACCAGCACTTTGTGTCCACCTCCCTGCCATTGACTCCATCTACACCTCGACAAGGCCAGCAGCATCATCAAGGACCAGTCACACTCATGAATATGTGTTCAAGAAGGAACTGCAGATGCTGGAAAATCAAAGGTACACAAAAATGCTGGAGAAACTCAGCGGGTGCAGCAGCGTCTATGGAGCGAAGGAAATAGGCGACGTTTCGGGCCGAAACCCGGAAGGGTTTCGGCCCGAAACGTTGCCTATTTCCAGAAGGAAGGGTTTCGGCCCGAAAATCTGCCTATTTCCAGAAGGGTTTCGGCCCGAAACGTTGCCCATTTCCTTCGCTCCACAGACGCTGCTGCACCCGCTGAGTTTCTCCAGCATTTTTGTGTACCCACACTCATGAATATTTCCCCCCTTCTCCCCTCTCCCATCGGGCAAGAGGTCCAGAAGAATGAAAACACTCGCCTCCAGATTCAGGGACTGTTGCTGCCCAGCTGTTATCAGGCAACTGAACCATCCCACCACAACCAGAGAGCGGTGCCGAACTAGCATGGGCCTCGTTGGAGAGCCTCGGGCTATCTTTGATCGGACTTTACTGGCTTTACCTTCAGATTCAGATCCAGATTCAGATTCAATTTTAATTGTCATTGTCAGTGTACAGTACAGAGACAACGAAATGCATTTAGCATCTCCCTTGAAGAGCGACATAGCAAACGATTTGAATAAATAATAATAAGTGTCCGGGGGGGGGGGGGGGGGGGGTGATTGGCAGTCACCGAGGTACGTTGTTGAGTAGAGTGACAGCCGCCGGAAAGAAGCTGTTCCTCGACCTGCTGGTTCGGCAACGGAGAGACCTGTAGCGCCTCCCGGATGGTAGGAGGGTAAACAGTCCATGGTTGGGGTGAGAGCAGTCCTTGGCGATGCTGAGCGCCCTCCGCAGACAGCGCTTGCTTTGGACAGACTCAATGGAGGGGAGCGAGGAACCGGTGATGCGTTGGGCAATTTTCACCACCCTCTGCAATGCCTTCCGGTCGGAGACAGAGCAGTTGCCATACCATACTGTGATGCAGTTGGTAAGGATGCTCTCGTTGCTAACCTTGCGCTAAACGTTATTCCCATGTCTCATGCGCCTGTACAACTGTGGACGGCTCGATGGGGGGGGGGGGGGGGGGGGGGGGGGGGGGGGGGGGGGGGGGGGGGGGGGGGGGGGCGTTGGGGGCAAGAGGGACTCGTGGGGTGGGGGGGGGGGGGGGGGGGGGGGGAGGGGGGGGGTGGAACAGGGGGGTGGACGGGGGGGCAAGAGGGACTCGTGGTGGTGTGGGGGATGCAGATGGGACCCACAATATTGACGGTAGGGTTGACAACTGTCCCGTATTAGCCGGGAGTTGGGGAGTGGGGAGCCTCCCCCAATAAATCCTCTTCAGTCTATTCTAGACAAGGGTCAACAGGTGGATAGTGGGCACCATGTTACATGAAAACCCACGCAGACCATGGGCAGAAAGTGCAAACTCCGTACAGGTAAGCACCTGTAGTCAGGATCAAACCCAGTTTCCGACGGTGAGGAAGGACATTCTTGCTATTGAGGGAGTGCAGCGTGGGTTCACCAGGTTAATTCCCGGGATGGCGGGACTGTCATATGCTGAGAGAATGGAGCGGCTGGGCTTGTACACTCTGGAGTTTAGAAGGATGAGAGGTCATCTTATTGAAACATATAAGATTATTAAGGGTTTGGACACGCTAGAGGCAGGGGAGTCCAGAACCAGGGGCCACAGTTTCAGAATAAGGGGTAAGCCATTTAGAACGGAGACGAGGAAACACTTTTTCACCCAGAAAGTTGTGAGTCTGTGGAATTCTCTGCCTCAGAAGGCGGTGGAGGCCGGTTCTCTGGATACTTTCAAGAGAGAGCTCTTGAAGATAGCGGATATGGGGAGAAGGCAGGAACGGGGTACTGATTGTGGATGATCAGCCAAGATCACATTGAATGGTGGTGCTGGCCTGAAGGGCCGAATGGCCTATTCCTGCACCTATTGTCTATTGATGCCGTGAGGCAGTGATTCTACCCGCTGCGCCACTGTGCGGCCCGCCATTAGTTTAGTTTAGCCACATGGACTGCGGTACAGTGTAAAGCCTTTCTATTGCATGTTCTCCAGCCAGTGAGATAACTGTACATGATTACAGACAAGCTGCCTACAGTGTACAGATACAGGATACAGGGAATAACGTTCAGTGCAAGATAAAGTCCAGTAAAGTCCGATTAAAGATAGTCCGAGGGTCACCAATGAGGTCGATGGTAGGTCATAGAAACATGGAAAATAGATGCAGGCCATTCGGCCCTTCGAGCCTGCACCGCCATTCAATATGATCATGGCTGATCATCCAACTCAGTATCCTGTACCTGCCTTCTCTCCGTACCCCCTGATCCCTTTAGCCACAAGGGCCACATCTAACTCCCTCTTAAATATAGCCAATGAACTGTGGCCTCAACTACCCTCTGTGGCAGAGAATTCCAGAGATTCACCACTCTCTGTGTGAAAAAAGTTCTTCTCATCTCGGACCTAAAAGATTTCCCCCTTATCCTTAAACTGTGTGACCCCTTGTTCTGGACTTCCCCAACATCGGGAACAATCTTCCTGCATCTATCCTGTCCAACCCCTTAAGGTCAGGACCGCTCTCTAGTTGGTGAGAGGACGGTCCAGTTGCTGATAACAGCTGGGAAGAAACGGTGTCGGAAGGAACAGCAGATGCTGCTTTGCCCCAAACATTGACGAGGGTCTCGACCCAAAACATCACCCCTTCCCTCTCTCCAGAGATGCTGACTGGCCCGCTGAGTTACTCCAACATCTTAAGAGTCACAGAGCAATACAGTGTGGGAACAGGCCCTTCGACCCAACTTGCCCACGCCGGCCAACATGTCCCAGTGACACTAGTCCCACCTGCCCGCATTTGGTCTATGTCCCTCCAAACATAAGGGGTTGGACAGGCTCGATGCAGGAAGATTGTTCCCGATGTTGGGGAAGTCCAGAACAAGGGGTCACAGTTTAAGGATAAGGGGGAAATCCTTTAGGACCGAGATGAGAAAAACATTTTTCACACAGAGAGTGGTGAATCTGTGGAATTCTCTGCCACAGAAAGTAGTTGAGGCCACAGTTCATTGGCTATATTTAAGAGGGAGTTGGATGTGGCCCTTGTGGCTAAAGTGATCAGGGGGTATGGAGAGAAGGCAGGTACACGATACTGAGTTGGATGATCAGCCATGATCATATTGAATGGCAGTGCAGGCTCGAAGGGCCGAATGGCCTACTCCTGCACCTATTTTCCATGTTTCTATACCTATCCTATCCATGTACCTGTCTAACTATTTCTTAAATGTTGGGAAAGTCCCTACCTCCCTTGGCAGCTCGTTCCATGCACCCACCACCCTCCGAGTGAAAAAGTTACCCCTCAGATTCCTATCAAATCTTTTCCCCTTCACCTTAAACCTATGCAGGAAAAATGTTTCCCATGTTGGGGGGAGTCCAGAACCAGGGGTCACAGTTCAAGTATAAGGGGTCGGCCATTTAGGACTGAGATGAGGAAACATGTTTTCACCCAGAGAGTTGTGAATCTGTGGAATTCTCTGTCACAGAAGGTAGTGGAGGCCAATTCACTGGGTATATTCAAGAGGGGGTTAAATCTAGCTCTTAGTGCTAACAGAATCAAAGGATATGGGGAGAAAGCAGGAACTGAGTACTGATTGGGGATGATCAGCCATAATCATATTGAATGCGGTGCTGGTTCGAAGGGCCGAATGGCCTACTCCTGCACCTATTTTCTATGTTTCTGTGTCCTCTAGTCCTTGATTCACCTGCTCAGGGCAAGATACTATGTGAGTCTATCTGATCTATTCCTCTCATCGAGTCTATGTTTGGAAGAAACTGTTCCTAAATCTGGAGGTGTGTGTTTTCACACTACTGTAGCTCTTGCCTGATGGGAGAGGGGAGAAGAGGGAGTGACTGGGGTGAGGCTGGTCCTTGAGTTTGCTGCTGGCCCCAGGGATAACTTTTTGATGGTGACTGCCAAGGTGCAGGCATAACTGGAGGTTGTTGGGATTAGATGGGTGGGTGGGTGGAGGGGCAAGGCAAGAAAATTAGAAGACCTTCTCATTATTTTTTGAGGACACGCACCTCTGCCTGAACTTCCTGCACTGCCTCGGCTTTGAAGATGCGGAGATGAGCGAATCCAAGACAATAGACGCATTACAGAGCGGGGAGGTAATCAAATGATGCACGACATCACACACACACACACACACAGATGCACACACACACACACACGGACAGATGCACACACTGATACACACACACACACACACGGACAGATGCACACACTGATACACACACACACACGGACAGATGCACACACTGATGCACACACACACACACACACACGGACAGACGCACACACACACACACACACACACTGATGCACACACACACACACTGATGCACACACACACACACTGATGCACACACACATACACGGACAGACACACACACTGATGCACACACACACACACACTGATGCACACACACACACGGACAGATGCACACACTGATGCACACACACACACACTGATGCACACACACACACACACTGATGCACACACACGCGGACAGATGCACACACTGATGCACACAGACACACACACACACACACACAGGGACAGATGCACACTGATGCACACACACATACACTCTCACAGGCACACACACTGATGCACACAGACACATATACACATATAGACACACACACACACACACTGACTCACAGGCACACGCATATATATATAGACGGACACACACACACACTGATGCACACACATGCAGACACATATGTATACACACACACTGACACAGACAGACATACACACACATGCAGACAGACACACACGCATATAGACACAAACACACGCAGTCACACACATACATGTATAGACACACACATTTACAGCCACACACACGGACAGACACACACACACGCAGTCACACATATATAGACAGACACACACAGACCTATAAACACGCACACACAGTCACACTCGTATACAGACACACACGGACAGACACACACAGACATATAAACACACACAGTCACACATATATAGACAGACACATGTAGACACACACACATACATACAGACAGACACACAAAATGCACAGATACAGCATATTTTTGTGTAAAAGCCTCTCGGAATCTCTCTCATACACACACACACACACACAAACAACACACGTACACAACTTGTACAAGACCGATATAATAATCCATAAAGTGAACATGTTGCGGGCAAATACACAGTCATTCACACGTCAATGTTGAACGTGTGCCCACGTCTGCATCCACAATAAAACACACGCCACAACATGCTCGAAACGCTGCCTCATCAACTCTAAGAGATGAGGAATGGGTCACAAGTGAATCTTATCCCTTTCCCCACTGCTGGAGGCTTTGAGCGCCTTTGTTTCCTGCGCCGGCTGGTCTAGTGTTAAATAAGACGCTGGTGTTTTGCGGGCCCGGGGGTCGTCTCCGCCTCAACCCGGCGGCGCAGCGAGTGGGGCACGGGGACAAGATGCAAGGAAAGCCCATGGGTCTTACCTCCAAGTGATGGGATCCGCTTCTTCCCACAGCCAGCCAGCAGCAGCAGCCGCTTTGTTCTGTTCTCGCCAGCACAGGAAAATAAATCCAGAGGTGTGTGTGTGTGTATATATATGTATATGTGTGTGTGTATGTGAGTGAGTGTGAGTGCCTCGGAATCCTTGCTCCGAGTGGCAAGCAACGGTCTGTGTCAGTTCCAGCGACAGCTAGCTAGCTCCCCTCCCTCCCCTCCCCTTCTCCCTCTCCTTTTCTCTCTCCCCCCTCCCCTTCTCTCTCTCCTTCTCTCTCTCTCCCCATCCTCCCCTTTCTCTCTCTCCTCCTTCTACTCTCTCTCCCCCTCCCCTTCTCTCTCTCCCTCTCTCGCTTTCTCAAGTCGCTTCTCTCTCTCTCTTCACCTCACTCTCTCTCCCTCCCTCCCTCTCTCTCTCCCCCCCCCTCCCCTCTCTCTCTCCCCCCTCTCCCTCTCTCTCCCCCCCTCTCCTTCTCTCTCTCTCCCCCCCCTCTCCTTCTCTCTCTCCCTCTCCCTCTCTTTCTCTCCCTCCCCCCCTCTCCCTCCCCCTCTCTCTCTCCCTCCCCCTTCACTCTCCCCTTCTCTCTCCCCCCCCTTTCCCTTCCCTTCTCTCCCTCTCTCACTCCCCTCTCTTTCGCTTCCCTTCTCTCTCCCCCTCTCTCTCTCCTTTCCCCTCTCCCTGTCTATCTCTCCCCCCTTCTCTTTCTCCCTTTCTACCTCTCTCCCCTTCTTTTTTTCTTTATTCCTCTCTCTCTCTTCCTCTCTCTTTGTCTTGTCTCCACCACCAGCACCTTCCGACGCTGCAAACACCCTCTCTCTCCCCCTCCCTGTGTCTCTCTGTCCACAACCTAAGTGACAACCAGACGTCTCCAAGCAACAACGGGGCAGAGAGAGGAGCAGCGCCCTCGGAGAGGCAGCAGCAGCAGCAGCAGCAGCAGCAGCAGTAGCAGTAACAGTAACAGCAGCAGCAGTAGAAGCAACAGCAACAGCAGCAAGTGCCGGAGCTTTGGTGCTGGACAGCGGCGCCGCTGCTCGATCCAGGGGCGTCTGTGCAACGCGAGTAGGAGAGAAAGAGAGCGATTCTCGTTTTGTGTGGCTTCACAAAGGCGCCCGGCGGCGAGACTTCTCTCCCTGAGACACACGCTGCATCCTCGCAGCCCACACACTGGGCTGGTGATTAACGAGAGCACCTCCCGCACAGTCTGCCCCGCCGATTGGAGAAGTGTTTATTTTTTTAATTGACACACGTTGGTCTCCCCCACACCTCCCCTGTCTCTCTCCCTCTCGCAGTTCCCTCGTTCTCTCCTGTTATGTGGAACTCCCTGCCACAGAAGGTAGTTGAGGCCACAGTTCATTGGCTATATTTAAGAGGGAGTTAGATGTGGCCCTTGTGGCTAAAGGGATCAGGGGGTATGGAGAGAAGGCAGGTACAGGATACTGAGTTGGATGATCAGCCATGATCATATTTTAGAAGTTTAGGGGTAACATGAGGGGGAACTTCTTTACTCAGAGAGTGGTAACTGTGTGGAATGAGCTTCCAGTGGAAGTGGTGAAGGCAGCATCGATTTTATCATTAAAAAATAAATTGGATAGGTATATGGATGAGAAGGGAATGGAGGGTTATGGTCTGAGTGCAGGTAGATGGGACTAGGGGAGAATAAGTGTTCTGCACGGACTAGAAGGGCCGAGTTGGCCTGTTTCCGTGCTGTAATTGTTATATGGTTATATTGAATGGCGGTGCAGGCTCGAAGGGCCGAATGGCATCCTCCTGCACCTATTTTGTATGTTTCTATGTTTCTCTCTCTCTGTCTCTCTCTGTTATCTCATTAAATGCATAAGTATAAATACAAGTATACAGTGCATGGATAGATATGTCCCTGTACATAAACTTGCAATAGGCCTATAGCCCTTTATTGATGCTACACGTTCTTGCAGCTGTAAGCAGTACAACACAATAGCAAGTTTAGCAATTCAATATTCATTTCTTAGTGTTAGTTAATGTCGATTAGTGTGTGCGTACATATGTGCATGTTGGTCATTCACCGTCTCTCAGGTTATGGCACGCTGTTACGTATTGTACACCAAGATGTGCCGTATTTCCTTCAAGGATTATTCTTAGTTTTCAATTCAATTCAATTCAATTCAACTTTAATGTCATCGCACAAATACAAGTACGAGTACAACGAAATGCAGTTTTGCATCAGTCCGTAGTAGTTGTGCATAAAGAAATTTAAAAAAATAAAATAAAAATAGAAAGAGAGAAGATACAGAATATTCAAAAAATACAGAATAATTAAACAATGGGGACGGAGGGACCGGAGAAATCTATCGGCGGGACTCCGAGTTCAGCAATGTGATTGTGTTGTTGTAGAAGCTGTTCCTCATCCTACTAGTACGTGACCTGAGGCTCCTGTACCGCCTCCCTGATGGGAGGAGGGCAAACAGTGTATGTTGATGTATCATCTAGTTCTTTAAAGTCAGGGGTTGCCACACTGAGTTTGTCAAAGTATGCTTTCCTTGTTTTGTCAAATTCTTTGCATTTTAGGAGGAAGTGCCCCTCTGTTTCAACCTCATCTGTCAAACAGTGGCCGCATATTCTGTTTTCTCCTGGTTGCCAGAATCTCTTCTGTCTTCCTTTTTCAACTGCCAAATAGTGGTCACTTAACCTGTATTTGGTGAGGGTCTGTCTCTGCTTTATGTCTGTAACAGTTGAGAGATCGTCTGCCAATTTATAATCTCTCTTTAGGGCACGGTAACATTCTAATCTGCTTTGGCTTTTGGTTTCTTTATCCCAATGTTCCAAGTACGTTTTTTTACATTGTTTGATCATTTGGTTCACTCTAACTGGTGATTGGGGGTCAGTATTGATCTGGGGCCAGTCAGGGTTTAACTGGATAGGGTTTAACTGAATAGGGGTAGTTAGTCTCAGTACCAACTGACACAGGGAACTCTTTTCTGGGTTCCCCTCTTGTGTTTGAAGGGCTTTAAACTGGAGGGTATCTGGGGGGCTAGATTTACCTGTCCTCTCCATAAAATCCCCTTAGCCACAAGTGCCACTCTAACTCCCTGGAAATTTATTATCAGTGGGTAACTGCCTAGTTCCGCCCTACATGCCTTTGTTGGCAGAGTTTTCCTTTGGATACCACTCTCTGTGTCCGAAAAAATTCCGCATCAGGGCCTCCGTTAAAGGTTTTTTCCCCATTTACTATAACTATGGTGTGACCCCTTGACCCCAGAGAAACATAGAAACATCGGGACAATTCCTGCAGGAGTAGCCTGTCCAACCCCTTCGAATTTTGTAAGTTTCTATAAGATCCCCCCTCCTGTTCTAAATTCTAAGAGAGTTATATGGTCTATATCTTTCTTCATGGTCGATCTCACATCCCAGGAATCAGTGTGGTGGAACAGTCTCAAACTCCCTCTATGGAATAATGTCCTTGCTCAGATTTACACCGAAACTGTACACAAGATGCTGGGTGTAACTCAGCACCCTGTACCCTGTACAACTGCAGTAGAAACACCTCCCTGCTCCTTGCTTGGGGAGCTTATATCCCAGTGGCACAAATTTTGATCTCTCTTAACATCAAGTAACCTTTTGCTTTCCCTCCCTCTCCGTTTCTCCCCCAACCAAGTTCACTCTCCTCCTGATTAATTTTACTGATTGTACACCTCGTTGTCACCTTCCCCTCCGCCAACAATGAACCGTTCTGCATTTCCTTGATCATCGTCGGCTTTGATCATTCCTTTTCACACCTTACATTCCCTTTGTGCCCTTCCATATCTATGTATCTCCCCTCTCCCCTGACTCTCAGTCTGAAGAAGGGCCTCGACCCGAAACGTTCACCCATTCCTTCTCTTCAGAGATGCGGCCTGTCCCGGCATGAGTTACTCCAGCATAAGGCGTCTACCTTGGTTGGGGGTCGAATATCTACACTGAGTCAAATATTTTAAGCCAGATTTTAATTGGAATTTGCATGTTGTAGAATCTTCTTTTTATTGCGTACAGAGCTCTTCGAGCTTTCTAGATATATAGATATGCCATTTATTGTCCCTGATACTGTACAGTGACAGAACTGAAAAAAGCTCATAGTGTGCATACATATAATTTTGAGTACAAAAAACAAGTATTTATCTTCCAAAACATCAGGGTCTTTTCTGGAAAAATCATGGGGTTGGTTTAGGTGCACAATTCTGCAGGGCGCTATTTTACATATATCATCAGTAGGAAGTCCGGGTGTTTCTCTGTGAGTCATGCTGCATGTGTGAATTTACTCCAGCAAGAGTAGTTATAATTTTCGGAAAGCAACTATTTCTGAGTCTATTTGTCCTGGATTTGATGCACCTATAGCGCCTTCCAGAGGGCAGCAGAGAGAGGAGAGAGAGAGCAATCTCTGGTCGATGAGGACAGTGGGTGCCTGGGACAAGACGCCAGGGATGTTGGCGGAGGAGACAGGTACCACAGTGGCACGCCGTGATTAGTGCGGGTGTCAGGGGTTATGGGGACAAATCAGGAGGATCGGGTTAGGAGGGAGAGATGAACGAATGACGGAGTAGACTTGATGGGCAGAATGGCCTAATTCTGCTCCTATCACTTATGATCTTGGAACGTGGATTGCGTGCAGGCAGGTAAGAGTTGGTCTTGGCATCATGTTTAGCACAGACGTTGTGGGCCGAAGGGCCTATCCCTGTACTGTACTGTTGTATGTTCTAAGCTGGCAGAAGCACTGATAGAATACTTAGTTTAGATTAGTCTGGTTTAATGGGGTGGAAGATTGCAACCTTCACGTGGGTCCGCCCTGCTTCGACGAATGCAATCAACCCGTCGTGCACAATCAAATGTCCCTGGCCCAGTCTAAAGAAGAATCTCGACGCAAAACGTCACCTATTCCTGTGCTCCATAGATGCTACGTGGCCCACTGATGTAGTTTCCCCAGCGCTTTTGTACACATTTGGTGTGTATAGGGTGATTTCACGAAAGGTCACTGGAGCGTAGATCCACACCCACGTGACCGAAAATCTGAAGTGGAGTACATGCTATACATCCGGTACATGTTAGTGAATGGGAAAACACGCACTTTCACACCCGTTAAAAACATCGAAAACAGCCAGTTTTTGATCTGCAATTTATTGTGCCAGTCGGGGTGACCGTGAGGCACAGCTACCTAGATTTACAGTCCAAAAAAAAGATAGAAACTAAGGTAAATTCAAGAGGTAGCTGAGGGTGCAAATCCAGCGGAAGTGATCAGCGGACATTTGCCGTGGAGATTTAAAGATCCAAAATATCGGGAATTATCGCGTTTAATTATCAATAATGCCTTACTTTTGATGAAATGCAGCGAGCAAACGCGATAATTCCCGATATTTTGGATCTTTAAATCTCCACAACAAATGTCCGCTGTTCACTTCCGCTGGATTTGCACCTTCAGCTCCCTCTTGAATTTTTACCTTAGTTTCTATCTGTTTTTTGGACTGTAAATCTAGGTAGCTGTGCCTCACGATCACCCCGACTGGCACAGTAAATTGCAGCTCAAAAACTGGCCGTTTTCGATGTTTTTAACAGGTGTGAAAGTGCGTGTTTTCCCATTCACTAACATGTACCGGAAGTGTAGCATGTACTCCACTTCAGATTTTCGGTCACGTGGGTTCGGATCTACGCTCCAGTGACCTTTCGTTAAATCACCCTATATGCTGATACTTTAGCTACTGCAGAGTAATCTACTGTCCCTACACTCTTGCACTTAAGAATGATCGTGCGCATGTATAGTATGATTTTTACTGAAAAGAGGACATAAATAGTGTTGAAGGGACTAAGCGGGTCAGGCAGCATCTCTGGAGAACGGGGACAGGGGATGTTTTGGGTTGGCACCCTTCAGACACTGATTTTTACTGAACTGAATTTCATTGTAGGTAGGTATAGGAGACAATAAAGTATCATTGAACCAGTGAAGATTAAAAAATATTTAAGTTACTCTCTCTTGCAGCCTTTAAACTCATGGTTCAATCGTCACCAAGCCATGGGATGCTCAGTACCAAAGGCTCCTCTTGTATCTTTGCTCAGTACTGCCCTCTTGTGCTGGGCCACTCTCATGTCATGCAGCTGTGAATCTCATGAGGTTTAGCTGAGCTTGGTTTACAACACAATACAATTTATTTGTCATTTGAACCTCATTGAGGTTCAAACGAAATGTTGTTCCTGCAGTCGTACACACAAGAAAAAGACCCAAGACACAACACAGTTTACACAGACATCCATCACAGCGCATCTCCTCCTCGCTGTGATGGAAGGCAAAGACTTATCTCTCCCCATTCCCCTCCCGATATCAGAGTCAAAACCCCCGGCGGGCGCTAGCAAAGTCCCGCGGACATCAAAGGCCAAGCTGCGCGGGGCGATGATGTCAGCCCCGCTCCAGGTCATCCTCAACCTCGCAACTCGGGCGGGAGAAGTCGCCGTTGCGGAAGCCCCGAAAAACGGTCTCCCAGCAGGGACTCGGTGTTACCGTCCACCAGACCTGTGGTTGGAGCCTCCGAATCACCAGGGATCGGGTCACAGCCGCGCGCCACCACAGCTCGTCCCGCTCCGAACTCGGCCGGCTCCGCGATGGTGAGTAGGTCCGCAGCTCCGTGACTGGAGCCCCAGGTCGTTTAGCTGTTTAGCTTAGAGATATAGCATGGAAATAGGCCCTTCGGCCCAACGAATGCACGCCATCCAATGATCACCCCGTACACAAGGGGGTATTTTACAGAAGCGAATTTAACCTGCAAACCTACACGGCCTAGAAGATTGAGGGGGCATCTTATAGAAGTACAGGAGCAGGGATTTGAGTATAGGAGCAGGGAGGTTCTACTGCAGTTGTACAGGGTCTTGGTGAGACCACACCTGGAGTATTGCGTGCAGTTTTGGTCTCCTAATCTGAGGAAAGACATTCTTACCGTAGAGGGAGTACAGAGAAGGTTCACCAGACTGATTCCTGGGATAGAAACATAGAGAAACATAGAAATTAGGTGCAGGAGTAGGCCATTCAGCCCTTCGAGCCTGCACCGCCATTCAATATGATCATGGCTGATCATCCAACTCAGTATCCCGTACCTGCCTTCTCTCCATACCCCCTGATCCCCTTAGCCACAAGGGCCACATCTAACTCCCTCTTAAATATAGCCAATGAACTGGCCTCAACTACCCTCTGTGGCAGAGAATTCCAGAGATTCACCACTCTCTGTGTGAAAAAAGTTCTTCTCATCTCGGTTTTAAAGGATTTCCCCTTTATCCTTAAGCTGTGACCCCTTGTCCTGGACTTCCCTAAAATCGGGAACAATCTTCCTGCATCTAGCCTGTCCAACCCCTTAAGAATTTTGTAAGTTTCTATAAGATCCCCTCATGTCAGGACTTTCATATGAAGAAAGACTGGATAGACTCGGCTTGTACTCACTAGAATTTAGAAGATTGAGGGGGTATCTTATAGAAACTTACAAAATTCTTAAGGGATTGGACAGGCTAGATGTAGGAAGATTGTTCCCGATGTTGGGGAAGTCCAGAACAAGGGGTCACACAGTTTAAGGATAAGGGGGAAATCTTTTAGGACCGAGATGAGGAAAACATTTTTCACACAGAGAGTGGTGAATCTGTGGAATTCTCTGCCACAGAAGGTAGTTGAGGCCAGTTCATTGGGTATATTTAAGAGGGAATTAGATGTAGCCCTTGTGGCTAAAGGGATCAGGGGTATGGAGAGAAGGCAGGTACAGGGTACTGAGAGATGTGTAGGTGATGTATCGGGTCAGGACCTTTCTGCAGTCGTCTCTCGATCACTCTCCATTTATCCATCTCACTCGGCAGCAAATGTAAAGGAGCCATTTGTTTCTGGTTTGCATCGACTTACCGTTTTAGTTTAGATTAGATACAGCAAGGAAACAGATACCTTGGGCCCACCGAGTCCACACTTACCTTCGATCACCTGTTCACACTAGTTCTATCTTATCCCACTTTCTGCTTGAGCTAGCGTAAAACTGGCCAGGTAGAATAATCAGAGGGACAAAAAAAAAAACTGCAGATGCTGGAATCTTGAGCAAAACACAAAGTGCTGGAGGAACTCAGCGGGTCAGGCAGTGTCTCAATGGTGCTTTGTTGTTACGTGTGCTCCGGGCAGTGAAATTCTTTCTACATAACTCCCACATGCATGAGTCGCCATATTTTGGTGCCACGCCATTTACAAGCTGTCCAAAGTCCTGTCCACGGGCGTAGTCTATTGGAGCAGCTGCAGATCCAGGCGAGCCCCAGGCTGTTGCAGGGCCTCCTCCGTCGCCCTCGACAGGCACAGCCCGCCGACCAACGCCTCTCCCCCCTCCTCGACCGTCACTGTGCACTGCAGCTGGCGCTCACGGCAATACCCCGGTCATTCAGCGACCGGCCCACCCCTCGCATCCGTAGTCTCTGCGGCTCTGAGGTCTTCGGGGCCCGAGCTCGGCGACTTCCAGAGCTTCCCCCCCTATGTATCTGAATGGTGGCCGATTAGGAAAAGGGGAGATGCAACGAGACCTGGGTGTCATGGTACACCAGTCATTGAAAGTAGGCATGCAGGTGCAGCAGGCAGTGAAGAAAGCGAATGGTATGTTAGCATTCATAGCAAAAGGGTTTGAGTATAGGAGCAGGGAGGTTCTACTGCACAAAAAAGCTGGAGAAACTCAGCGGGTGCAGCAGCATCTATGGAGCGAAGGAAATAGGCAACGTTTCGGGCCGAAACCCTTCTTCAGACTGATCGGGGGCGGGGACAAGAAAGGAAAAAGGAGGAGGAGCCCGAAGGCTGGGGGATGGGAGGAGACAGCAGGGGGACTGAGGCAGGGGAGGAGAGACAGCAAAGACTAACAAAATTGGGAGAATTCGATGTTCATGCCCCCAGGATGCAGACTCCCCAAACGGAATATGAGGTGCTGTTCCTCCTACTGCAGTTGTACAGGGTCTTGGTGAGACCACACCTGGAGTATTGCGTACAGTTTTGGTCTCCTAATCTGAGGAAAGACATTCTTGCCATAGAGGGAGTACAGAGAAGGTTCACCAGACTGATTCCTGGGATGGCAGGACTTTCATATGAAGAAAGACTGGATAGACTCGGCTTGTACTCGCTAGAATTTAGAAGATTGAGGGGGGATCTTATAGAAACGTACAAAATTCTTAAGGGTTTGGGCGGGCTAGATGCAGGAAGATTGTTCCCGATGTTGGGGAAGTCCAGAACAAGGGGTCACAGTTTAAGGATAAGAGGGAAGTCTTTTAGGACCGAGATGAGAAAAACATTTTCCACACAGAGAGTGGTGAATCTGTGGAATTCTCTGCCACAGAAAGTAGTTGAGGCCAGTTCATTGGCTATATTTAAGAGGGAGTTAGGTGCAGCCCTTGTGGCTAAAGGGATCAGGGGGTATGGAGAGAAGGCAGGTACAGGATACCGAGTTGGATGATCAGCCATGATCATATTGAATGGCGGTGCAGGCTCGAAAGGCCGAATGGCCTACTCCTGCATCCAGGGGCGGATTAACCATTAAGCAAACTAAGCACGTGCTTAGGGCACCAGGGCCAAAGGGGGCACCACAAAGTTGGGAAAAGTGTGAAAAGAAAAAAAAACGAATGAAGATTTGTAAAAATAAAAAATGGATAAAACTAGTGCAAATTGATCATAATGTTCAGTTTCTTCATCATGGTGCACCTTAGGGTTATCTTCCCAGGTGTACCACAAGGGGCACTGCTGGCACAGTGCACTCTGACCACTGTTGGTCAGTAAGATCATTAACACTGTCACATGTTTCCTGTTGTGGAATATTCTCGACTGACCTCTGTGCCTCAGACATGATGTGTGCGATATCCTTGGAAATCTAAGACCACTGCACTGGTAAGATGTCATACAGCTTCAATGATCCTTTATTTAATTAGTATACATAGTCTCTTATCTATCGATCTTTTTTGAGACTTTTTGTGTCTACTTTTGCCTGATTGAAGCTATTTTTTGTTGGCGAGGTGCAGTGTCGTAGCATGTGTTTAAAAGTAAAATGACGGAGCCAAATTCAGTTGTCATGACAGTCATTTCAATGACCCTCTCTCTGCCCCTTTTTAATTTCAGCCCCATGTAAACGTCAAAAATGAAGCGCGTTCAGTTGAGTGGTGCGCAAAAGAGAAAACGTGCAAAAGAGAATGAGCAAAATAATCTGCCTGTTGTAGCCAAGACAGAAGAGCTGACAGATTCCTTCTTACAAACTGCAGAGAAAGATGATCCAGATCAAAACCAGTGTTAGTCTTCAGAGACAGCAAGTGAATCAAATCTATCACCTTCATCAGAAACAGGCAGTGTTGGTGCAAGGCCAGATTTTCATGATGACGTTGCACATGATGAAGTGCCACAACCTGGACCTAGTTCTACGACAAGATGTGTAAATGCTTTTGAACTGTCCAAGGAGTTTAGAAACATAGAAACATAGAAATTAGGTGCAGGAGTAGGCCATTCGGCCCTTCGAGTCTGCACCGCCATTCAATATGATCATGGCTGATCATCCAACTCAGTATCCCGTACCTGCCGTCTCTCCATACCCTCTGATCCCCTTAGCCACAAGGGCCACATCTAACTCCCTCTTAAATATAGCCAATGAACTGGCCTCGACTACCCTCTGTGGCAGAGAGTTCCGGAGATTCACCACTCTCTGTGTGAAAAAAGTTCTTCTAATCTCGATTTTAAAGGATTTCCCCCTTGATCCTTAAGCTGTGACCCCTTGTCCTGGACTTCCCTAACATCAGGAACAATCTTCCTGCATCTAGCCTGTCCAACCCCTTCAGAATTTGGTAAGTTTCTATAAGATCCCCTCTCAATCTTCTAAATTCTAGAGAGTATAAACCAAGTCTATCCAGTCTTTCTTCATAAGACAGTCCTGACATTCCAGGAATCAGTCTGGTGAACCGTCTATGCACTCCCTCTATGGCAATAATGTCCTTCCTCAGATTTGGAGACCAAAACTGTACGCAATACTCCAGGTGTGGTCTCACCAAGACCCTGTACAACTGCAGTAGAACCTCCCTGCTCCTATACTCAAATCCTTTTGCAGTAAATGCTTTTGAACTGTCCAAGGAGTTTAGAGAACTGACCAAGGATGAAATGAACAAAGCTAAGGGCCCAGGGTTGTGGGATGAATTTTATGGTGATGATGTGACATATTGGGTTGCTTGTGGACCCAGTGAATGTCAGCACCACAATGGGCCATTTGACAAATCGTGTCGCAATTTCATCAGTGGGAAGCCAAAGAGACACTGTTCACATAAAATCTTTTTTGGAATAAAAGCCAATGGTGAACACTACAAGAGAGAATGGCTGTTGTACTCTCCTTCAAAAGGATCAGTTTACTGTTTTGTTTGTAAACTATTTGCGCCCACAGGGTCAACGCATTTTGCTAGAAATGAAGGATTCAGTGACCGGCGAAACACTGCTGTAATTGACAACCATGAAAAAAGTACAACTCACCGAGATGCCATGTTGACATATCTAACTCGGAAACAAGGCTTAGGCTTGGCACAGCCACTGGAAAAACAAATTGAAGAGGAGTACAATTACTGGGAGAATGTGCTTCGGCATGTTGTAGCAGTCATTCGCACACTGGCTGAACGAGGATTGGCATTCTGAGGAAAAGTGGAAAAATTTGGGTCTCTCAATAATGGGAATTATTTGGGGCTACTCGAATTGATAAGTCAGTTTGGCCCATTCTTGGCTGCTCACATATCACGGTATGGCAATGCTGGAAAAGGCGACCCTTCGTACCTGTCCAAAACGATATGAGAGGAACTTATTGAGTTAATGGCAAAGAAAGTGCACTCCGTCATCATTGACAAAATTAATATTTCTGGGTACTTCAGTCTGTCTGTGGACTGCACGCCTGATCTTTCGCATGTTGACCAACTGAGCATAGTGCTCAGATACTTGCAAGATGGACAGACAGTTGAACGATTTATCACATTTTTGGAATTACAAAAACACACTGGTGAAGCTATGGCACAGCAGGTGTTGAAGTACTTATGTGATGATTGTAAATTGGATTTTGCTAAATGCAGAGGGCAGTCATACGACAATGCTGCCAACATGTCTGGACGTTACAATGGCATGCAGCATAAACTTTTGGTTGCAAATCAGTTTGCCATTTATGTACTCTGTGCAGCTCATTCACTAAATTTAGTTGGACGAAGTGCTGTGGATTGCTGTCAAGTTGCAGTAGATTTCTTTTCCACTGTACAACTGCTCTACACATTCTTTTCAGCCTCAACTGCTCAGTGGAGAATTCTCAAAGATTGCATTGGAAATGAAAAAGTGTTGAAATCACTTTCAGACACCAGATGAGAAGCACATGTTATGCTGTGGCAACTGCATCAATCATCAACTCTTTCTTCAAGATTCTGGAAGCTTTTTAGAAGATTTATCAGATGACCAGTTGCAAAAAGGTGACACTAGAAGGGAGGCAAAGAATATTGCAAACAAGATGCAAGAACTGGAATTTGTGTTCATGCTGAATGTTTTGGAATGAAACTTTAGAAAAGTTTCATAGAACAAGTCAACTTCTTCAAAGTGAAAATGTGATCTTGCAAACATGTGCAGATTTGTATTCATCATTGGCAGACCAGTTGCACACATCAAGAGATGAGTTTGAGAGATTTGAATCACTTGCAAAGGACATGCTCCCTGATGTAGAATACAAAGCAACTCAAACGCGTAAGCGTATAAGAAAGAGAATGCCCAACGATGGAAATACACCAGAGGTCATTCTCAGTGCCAGAGACAAATTCCGTATCTCCACCTTTTATGTAATTGTTGAAAAGTTAGAAACGGAAATGAGGAGGAGACGAAAGGTGTCACTGAAATAGCAGACAGATTCTCTTGTCTGACAGATGTTCCTAATGCCACCCAACAAGGTGCTAATTCCCAATTATCAGAAAGTGAAAGGTACTCAAAGACTTGTCAGACACTCATTGATGTTTATCCAGATGACATGAACAACACTTTGTCTACAGAGCTTCAGCAGTTCCATTCATATGTTCTTCATAAGTTTAAAACAACCATGAAAACATCTTTCACTCACATGGAACTTTACAACACAATTACAGAAGACAAACCAGAGAGTGCCTTTCCAAACGTTGAAATTGCCTTAAGAATATTTTTAACATTAATGGTCACCAACTGCACAACAGAGAGGTCTTTCTCACAACTGAAAGGTGTAAAAAACCCAAATAGATCAGTTATGCTTCAAGAAAGACTCGACTCACTGTGTATATTAACAATTCAAGCAGACATTCTGAGAAGTATTAATTTTGAGGATGTTATCAGTGATTTTGCGAAAATGAAATGTAGAAAAATGCCTTTCAGGTCATGAATATTGGAACTTTGATACATTTAACGTGAAATATTAAAATAGATGTATTGCATTTTTGTAGAACTTTATGTAGCCCAAGCTTGGCTTAGTTTGTACAGTATATTGTGTTATCATATGAATACATTTTTGTACTGCTGCAACCTGCATTGTATATCTGGTCAGACAGGTCAACAACTAAAATGGACTGGGTCAGTGTGGAAAGGAGGGGGCCACCAAGATTGGTCAGTGCTTAGGGCACCAGTGAGCCTGCATCTATTGTCTAAATGAACTTTGCATCACTCCAGATAGACATAAAAATCCGGAGTAACTCAGCGGGACCGGTGGTATCTCTGGAGAGAAGGAATTGGTGACGTTTCAGGTTGAGACCCTTCTTCAGACTGGACTCCAGACTTCAGAAGTCTGAAGAAGAAGTCTCGACCCGAAACGTCACCCATTCCTTCTCTCCAGAGATGCTGCCTGTCCCGCTGAGTTACTCCAGATTTTTGTGTCTATCTTCGGTTTAACCCAGTATCTGCAGTTCCTTCCTACACATTAGCATCACTCCAGGTAGGAGAAAGAGAATAACATTTAATCAATACTTCTCTTTCTTTTAATCGAGGTATTAAAATGTCCTAAGGGCATAGGAAGTAATTCAACTGGATACAGATATTTTCTTTATCACAGAAACCCAGTGGTCCTTAAATCAAGGCTGCGTCTCGTCTCCACTTTTCATTTCAGATATGATTCACTCTTTGAAACCTGATGATGTCAATGCAAATGTTGCCATTTACTTGTTTGAACGTATGTTAATATGAAGTGCTGTTCTGCAATTATCCTCTCCGCTCAGTGTCATTGTATGAGGTTCTATCAAATCCCCCCCCTCCACCCCTCCCCCTTCCATAACTCAACAAACGTAGTCATCGACAGACATAACACGCTGGACTAGCTCAGGGGGTCAGGCAGCCTCTCTGGAGAAAATGGATGGGTGACCTTTCGGGTCAGGACCCTTCTTCGGACCTTATTAAAACCTAGTCTTGGGAGCCTCGGCCGCGGGCCCAGTGGATGACAACGTCGGGAGCTCGCAGGTCCCGGGTTGGTGACCTGTTTTTCCGGAGCTCCCGCAACGACAGCTTTGTCCGCTGGGCTGGAGGGCGGCAGCTTCGACCGCCCCGGGCCGCGGAGTTTGAACCGGCCCGTTCGCGGAGCTCGGATTCAGCCGCGGGACTTACCATCACCCGGCGGGGTCACAACATCGGAAGCCTGGATCGCCTCAACGCAGAGGGAGAACAAGGAGGGAAGAGACAAGGACTTTAAGACGTTTGCCTTCCATCACAGTGAGGAGGTGCCTGGTGAACTCACTGTGGTGGATGTTAAACTGTGTTAAGTGTGTGTTTTGTTATTTTATTCTATGCTATGCTATGACTGCAAGGTATACAATTTCATTCAGACTGAAATGTCTGAATGACAATAAAGGATACTTTATACTTTTTTTAAATACTTTAGTCTAGGCTTAAGCTGGGCATCTAATAATGGGGATCTAATAACAGGGTAGTTGGTCCTCCATCTCTTTGCAGTGTGTGATGAGGAGATGCTACTGTCAGAGGTGCTCACTTCTACATGAGCCATGTACAGGGACCCCAGCTGTTATTCAGCTCGAAATATACAACTCTAATTTAACTTAAGGGGCAGAGGAGAAAGGATGCCCTCCGGTTTCCTATAGGATATGTGTGTTATGATTGTGTTTATAGGTTGTTTGGTTGTTTGTCTTTTGCACAATAAGTCCGCGAGCATTCGCCACTTTCATTTCACTGCACATCTCGTATGTGTATGTGACAAATAAACTTGACTTGACTTGACTTGGATAGTTTCCTTTATCATTGTTATTTTTTAAAATATATCTTTCATTCATTTGTTCTATATTTCTCTGCATTGCCGGCAAAGCCGTTACCCCTAAACTTTTGTCCCTTAATTCTCAAATCATGTCCTCTTGTTTGAATCTTCCCTACTCTCAATGGGAAAAGCTTATCCACGTCAACTCTGTCTATCCCTCTCATAATTTTAAAGACCTCTATCAAGTCCCCCCTTAACCTTCTGCGCTCCAAAGAATAAAGGCCTATCCTGTTAAACCTTTATCTGTAACTTAGGTGCTGAAACCCAGGCAACATTCTAATAAGGGTTTCTAGGAAGGGTTTCTAGGAAACATTCTAGGAAGGGTTTCGGCCCGAAACGTCGCCTATTTCCTTCGCTCCATAGATGCTGCTGCACCCGCTGAGTTTCTCCAGCATTTTTGTGTACCAACATTCTAGTAAATCTCCTCTGTACTCTCTCTATTTTGTTGACATCTTTCCTACTATTTGGCGACCAAAATCGTACACCATATTCCAGAATTGGCCTCACCGATGCCTTGTACAATTTTAACATTGCATCCCAACTTCTATACTCAATGTTCTGATTTATAAAGGCCAGCACACCAAAAGCTTTCTTTACCACCCTATCTACATGAGATTCCACCTTCCGGGAACTGTGCACAGTTATTCCTAGACCCCTCTGTTCAACTGCATTCCTCAATTCGCTACCATTTACCAGTCTGAAGAAGTGTCTCGACCCGAAACGTCACCCATTCCTTATCTATCCAGAGATGCTGCCTGACCTGCTGTGTCACTCCAGCATTCTGCGCCTATCTTCGGTTTAAAGCAGCATTTGTGGTTCCTTCTTACACGCGCCCTCCAATTCACATTTATAATTTAAATAAACTTTATTAAAAAGGAACAATTGTGGTTTGCGAGGTTGTTGTCTGTAGTCTGTTACCAACTCTTTCAGCACCATAACAGCCACTGCTTTCAAAAGAAAATACTGAGTTCAGTTTAGGGATACAGCATGAAAATACTGGAGGCCCTTGGGCTCACTGAGCCCACACCGCCCATTGATCAGCCGTTCCCACAGGTTCTATGTTATCCCACTTTCCCATCCACTAGGGGCAATTAACCTGCAAACCTGCCCTTCTTTGATAGACACAAAATGTCAGCGTAGCTCAGCGGGTCAGGCAGCATCACTGAAGAACATGAATTCGCTACCACTTACATGTAGATAGGGTGGTAAAGAAACCTTTTGGTCTGCTGGCCTATATAAATCAGAGCATTGAGTATAGAAGTTGGGATGTAATGTTAAAATTGTACAAGGCATTGGTGAGGCCAATTCTGGAATATGGTGTACAATTCTGGTCGTCAAATTATAGGAAAGATGTCAACAAAATAGAGCGAGTACAGAGGAGATTTACTAGAATGTTGCCTGGGTTTCAGCACCTCAGTTACAGAGAAAGGTTGAACAAGTTAGGTCTTTATTCTTTGGAGCACAGAAGGTTAAGGGGGGACTTGATAGAGGACTTAAAAATGATGAGAGGGATAGACAGAGTTGACGTGGATAAGCTTTTCCCATTGAGAGTAGGGAAGATTCAAACAAGAGGACATGATTTGAGAATTAAGGGACAGAAGTTTAGGGGCAACATGAGGGGGAACTTCTTTACTCAGAGAGTGGTAGCTGTGTGGAATGAGCTTCCAGTGGAAGTGGTGGAGGCAGGTTCGATTTTATCATTTAAAAATAAAATGGATAGGTATATGGGCGGGAAAGGAATGGAGGGTTGTGGTCTGAGTGCAGGTAGATGGGACTAGGGGAGAATAAGTGTTCGGCACGGACTAGAAGGGCCGAGATGGCCTGTTTCCGTGCTGTAATTGTTATATGGTTATATGGTTATATAGGTGATGTTTCGGGTCAGAACCCTTCTTCAGACTCGGGCTCGGAAGTTTTAGGATCGGGTTTCCGACCCGAAACGTTACCTATTCTTTTCCTCCAGAGATGCTGCCTGACCCGCTGAATTACTCCAGCACTTTGTGTCTTTCTGCGGTATAAACCAGCACCTGCGGTTCCTTCCCGCACATCTTTGGGACGCGGGAGGAAACCGGAGCAGACCCACACGGTCTCCGGGAGAACCTGCAGACTCCACACAGATGGCACCCGAGCGCAGGATCGAATCCGGTTCTCCGGCGCTGTGAGGCAGTAGCTCAGTTTCAGTCTCAGTGTATTGTCACCTGGTCCGAGGTGCAGTAAAAAGCTGGGAATTGGGCTCCGCAAGTGCTTTCCCTCCCACTGCACACGTGGACAAAGGATGCAAGCGCCTCCTGCTTGCCGCCCACGGGCCACAACGTTGCCAGCCCACACACCCCACCTCTCCTCCCGCACATCAGCCTGGCGCACGATGCCCGCGGCCTGCGTTCCACCGCTCACAGGACGAGATCAAGGTCCGCGTCGTCCGCGTAGATCGTGTCGGGATCCTGCATCTCGTCGCCCAGTTTCTTCCACCAGGGGCCCCTGACGGACTGCAGCATGGCACCGTGGCACTGCTTGGCCCTGGCTGCCACTGGAGCGGACCTGCAGTTAAAGAGCTCCACGTCCTTCTCAGTCGCCTCCTTCAGGCTGGGAGCGCCTGGATGCAAACGAGAAAAACCGAGAGAAATGAAGCAGGTATATCTTACAAAATTCTTAAGGGGTTGGACAGGATAGATGCAGGAAGATTGTTCCCGATGTTGGGGAAGTCCAGGACAAGGGGTCACAGCTTAAGGATAAGGGGGAAATCCTTTAAAACCGAGATGAGAAGAACTTTTTTCACACAGAGAGTGGTGAATCTCTGGAACTCTCTGCCGCAGAGGGTAGTCGAGGCCAGTTCATTGGCTATATTTAAGAGGGAGTTAGATGTGGCCCTTGTGGCTAAGGGGATCAGGGGGTATGGAGAGAAGGCAGGTACGGGATACTGAGTTGGATGATCAGCCATGATCATATTGAATGGCGGTGCAGGCTCGAAGGGCCGAATGGGCTACTCCTGCACCTAATTTCTATGTTTCTATGTTTCTATATCATCACTTTTTTTTCTTTTTTTTTCCCCCCCGTTTTTGTCTTTTTATTTCTTTACGTTTTGCCTATTTATTTTACTTACCCACTCTTCGACTTCATTCGTTTGGTAGTTTCGGGATTCTATTCTCACACATTCACTTTCTCTTTCATTCTCTTTCTCTCTTGCTCTTCCACTCTTTTTTCTATTTCATCTTTGCTAAAATTAAAATTGAAGCTGTCCAATAAGTGTATTATGTCATATGCCGCCGTTTATACTTTTGTACGCTGCTTCTAATGAAAATATAAATTTAAAAAAAAAAGAAGAAAAACAACGAGAATACAAAGGCCCGCGCAAAACCAATCGTTCAAACTGCAAGGGACTTCGACCCGAAACGTTCTCTTCAGTTTCTGCCTAATCTGTTAAGTAATTTTAGTTTTTGCTTGAGATTCAAGAGAGAGAGAGAGAAAGAGAGTAATGCAGGCTGACTTGGACAGGTTGGAGGAGTGGGCAGATGCATGGCAGATGCAGTTTAATGCGGATAAATGTGAGGTTATCCACTTTGGTAGGAAAAACAGGAAGGCAGATTGCTTTCTAAATGGCGTCAAGTTGGGAAAAGGGGAAGTACAACGGGATCTGGGGGTCCTTGTTCATCAGGCTATGAAAGTAAGCATGCAGGTACAGTAGGCAGTGAAGAAAGCAAATGGCATGTTGGCCTTTATAACAAGAGGAGTCGAGTATAGGAGCAAAGAGGTCCTTCTGCAGTTGTACAGGGCCTGAGTGAGATCACACCTGGAGTATTGTGTGCAGTTTTGGTCCCCTAATTTGAGGAAGGACATTCTTGCTATTGAGTGCGGCGGTGTAGGTTTTCAAGGTTAATTCCCGGGATGGCGGGACTGTCATATGCTGAGAGAATGGAGCGGCTGGATTTGTACACTCTGAAGTTTAGAAGGATGAGAGGGCATCTTATTGAAACATATAAGATTGTTATGGGTTTGGACACGCGAGAGGCAGGAAACATGTTTCCCAATGTTGGGAACCAGGGGCCACAGTTTAGGAATAAGGGGTAAGCCATTTAGAACAGAGACGATGAAACACTTTTTCACACAGAGGGTTGTGAGTCTGTGGAATTCTCTGCCTCAGAGAGCGGTGGAGGCTGGTTCTCTGGAAATTCAAGAGAGAGCTAGATAGGGCTCTTAAAGGGGATATGGGGAGAAGACAGGAAAGGGGTACTGATTGGGGATGATCAGCCATGATCACATTGAACGGGGGTGCTGGCTCAAAGGGCCGAATGGCCTACTCCTGCACCTATTGTGTATTGTAAGTATTTTATTGTCATATTAGTTCAGTTCAGTTTAGTTTAGTTTAGAGATACAGCGCGGAAACAGGCCCTTCGGCCCACCATGCCAGCCAGCGATCCCTGTACACTCGAATTGTCCTGCACACACTAGGGACAATGTACAATTTTACCAAAGCCAATTAACCTACAAACCTGTACATTTTTCGAGTGTGGGAGGAAACCGGAGCACCCGGAGAAAACCCACGCAGGTCACAGGGAGAACGTACAAACTCCGTACAGAAAGCATCCGTGATCAGAATTGAACAAATTCTAATTAAATATTAAGAACATGGGGCACAACAGGTGCATGGAATGTTGTAGAGACGGAACTGCAGGTGCTGGTTTAAACCGAAAAAAGACACAAAATGCTGGAGTAACGCAGCGGGACAGGCTGAAGTAGGGTCTGAAGAAGGGGCTCGGGTTGAGACCCTTCTTCAGACTGAGAAGGTCGTGACAAAAAGGCACAAGGTACCGGAGAAACGAAGAAGGTCTCGACCCGAAACGTCACCCCTTCCTTCTGTCCATAGATGCTACCTGTACCGCTGAGTTATTCCAGCATTTTGTGTCTACCTTCACGAGCATGGAATGGCTGAATCGGGGATAAATGGACACATTCTGGTCCCATATTTGGGTGGCGCGGTGGTAGAGTTGCTGCCACTTACAGCGCCGGAGACCCGCCTTCGATCCCGACCGCTGGTGCTGTCTGTACGGAGTTGGCACGTTCTCCCCGTGACCGAGGGAGATTTTCCCCGAGATCTTCGGTTTCCACCCACACTCCAAAGACGTGCAGGTCGATAGGTTAATTGGATTGGCACAAGTGTTAACATAGAAACATAGAAATTAGGTGCAGGAGTAGGCCATTCGGCCCTTCGAGCCTGCACCGCCATTCAATATGATCATGGCTGATCATCCAACTCGGTATCCCGTACCTGCCTTCTCTCCATACCCTCTGATCCCCTTAGCCACAAGGGCCACATCTAACTCCCTCTTAAATATAGCCAATGAACTGGCCTCGACTACCCTCTGCGGCAGAGAGTTCCAGAGACTCACCACTCTCTGTGTGAAAAAAGTTCTTCTCATCTCGGTTTTAAAGGATTTCCCCCTTATCCTTAAGCTGTGGCCCCTTGTCCTGGACTTTCACAACATCGGGAGCAATCTTCCTGCATCTAGCCTGTCCAACCCCTTAAGAATTTTGTAAGTTTCTATAAGATCCCCTCTCAATTTCCTAAATTCTAGAGAGAGAGAGAGTTAAATGTCCCTAGTGCGTGTAGGATGGTGTTAGTGTGCGGGGATCGCTGGTCGGTGCTGACTCCATGGGCCGAAGGGCCTATTTCCGCGCTCTATCTGTAAACTAAGCTAAAAAAAAATATTTCTGTGCTCCTACTTACTCATCAGTAGCTCAATGTCGGTGTTAATCTGGGCTAGCAGAGCCTCTCCCCGCAGCTCCGACCTCCGTTCTAAGTTTCTCCTCATGAGGTACTGACCCAGCATCTCCTGGACCTGGGCGTGTTGTTCCTTTGTCCTCTCCTCTGTCACATGAGTAACCTAAAAGCAGACGTACGTACCTAGGTTACAATGCGGCAAACAATTTTGGGTGCATTATTATTAACCACAAGACGTAGCTATCTCCATCATTAAGGACCCTTATCACCCATCACACCACATCTTCTCCATTCTGCCATCTGGGAAGAGGTACAGGAGTATCAGCTGCAGAACCAGCAGGATGCTAAACAGCTTCTTCCTACAAGCAATAAAACTGGTTAACGGACTGTGTCCCCTCTCCGTACATCATACACCAACACCCAAGCTAGACACCTGTCAAAGCAAAGTCACTGTTCGGTCTGAATGTCTGTTTTTAGTTCAATTTTAACTCTTTTTTAGATTTAAAGTTGGATGTATTTATTCTATTTTTTATTAACTGCACTGACAGGAACTGATGAGAAACAATTTTTTGTTTCTTCTGTGTGTGTAAGCACTTAGTGAAATGACAACAAAGTAAATACTGAATAGCGAAGGTCATAAATTATTGGAGCAGAATTAGGCCATTCGGCCCATCAAGTCTACTCCGCCAGTCGTACATGGGTGATCTCTCTTTCCTTCTCAACCCCATTCTCCTGCCTTCTCCCCATATCCCTTGACACCCGAAGGTAGACAAAAATGCTGGAGAAACTCAGCGGGTGCAGCAGCATCAATGGAGCGAATGAAATAGGCAACATTCAATATGATCACGGCTGATCATCCAACTCAGTATCCTGTACCTGCTTAAATATAGCCAATAAACTGGCCTCAACTACATTCTGTGGCAGAGAATTCCACAGATTCACCACTGTCTGTGTGAAAAATGTTTTTCTCATCTCGGTCCTAAAAAGACTTCCTTAAACTGTGACCCCTTGTTCTGGACTTCCCCAACATCGGGAACAATCTTCCTGCATCTATCCCGAAACGTTGCCGATTTCCTTCGCTCCATAGATGCTGCTGCACCCGCTGAGTTTCTCCAGCATTTTTGTCTACCTTCGATTTTCCAGCATCTGCAGTTCCTACTTAATCCCTTGACACCCGTACTGACCAAGAACCTATCAATCTCCATCTTAGAAAATATCCATTGACTTGGCCTCCACAGCCTTCTGAGGCAATGAATTCCACAGATTCACCACCTCCTCACATGCGGGTCCTATTGATGGCTCAGATGACTGAATGATGACATGTTGTGTCTATCTTTGGTGTAATGCAGCATCTGCAGTTCCTTCTTCCACAGTGCAATATAGTTTGTCAGATTAAGGTGGATTTGCCTGTTAAGGCAAGAATGATCATTGATGCTAAATCCAAAAGATATGCCATAAAGAATCAATTATTAGTCCATTATTTACCAGCATGGATTAGAGTGTAGGAGCAATAAAGAGAGACACAAAATGCTGGGGTAATTCAGCGGGTCAGGCAGCATCTCTGGAGAGAAGGAACCCCACGTGATATTTCGGGTCGGAACAGTCTCGACCCAAAACGTCACCTATTCATTTTCTCCAGAGATGCTGCCTGACCCGCTAAATTATTCCAGCACTTTGTGTCTATCTTTGGTATAAACCAGCATCTGCAGTTCCTTCCTGCACACACAGTAATGAAGGGATTGGACAAACTTGGGTTGCTTTCTGTGGAACACCGGAGTTTGAGGGAAGACCTGATAGAATTGTATAAAATTACAGGTAAAAGACAGGGCAGACAGTCGGAAACCTTTGTTCTCTCAGGGTGGTAAAATCAAATACTAGAGGGTACAGCTTTCATGGCAAAGTGGCCAAAGTTTAAAGATGTGTGGTGCAAAATAAGGGGTGGGTGCCTGGAACATGCTGTCAGGGGCAATGGTTGAGGCAGGTACGAATGTGGTGTTGAACTGTTGCCTCGCAGCATCAGACACCTGGGTTCAATCCTTACCTCGGATGCTGTCTGTGTCATCGAGGGAGTACAGAGAAGGTTCACCAGACTGATTCCTGGGATGTCAGGACTTTCATATGAAGAAAGATTGGATAGACTTGGCTTGTACTCGCTAGAATTTAGAAGATTGAGGGGGAATCTTATAGAAACTTACAAAATTCTTAAGGGGTTGGACAGGCTAGATGCAGGAAGATTGTTCCCGATGTTGGGGAAGTCCAGAACAAGGGGTCACAGTTCAAGGATAAGGGGGAAATCTTTTAGGACTGAGATGAGAAAAACATTTTTCACACAGAGAGTGGAGAATCTGTGGAATTCTCTGCCACAGAAGGTAGTTGAGGCCAGTTTATTGGCTATATTTAAGAGGGAGTTAGTTGTGGCCCTTGTGGCTAAAGGTATCAGGGGGTATGGAGAGAAGGCAGGTACAGGATACTGAGTTGGATGATCAGCCATGATCATATTGAATGGCGGTGCATGCTGGAAGGGCCGAATAGCCTACTCCTGCACCTATTTTCTATGTTTCTATAGCCTACTACTACACCTATTGTCTATTGTTTATTGTCTATTGTCTCAACCCTGTCCTCTTGCCATCTCCCCATCACCCCTGACACCCTCAATAATCAAGAAGGAAGAGTTGACTTTGTGGTCGATGGTCAGTGTGGACTCAGTGGGCTGAAGGGCCTGTTGCCATGCTGTTTCTGTAAAACTAAAACCAAAGCTCAGCGTACAATTCCAATAGAGCATACTCACTGCATGATGTTTGACATAGTCCACCAGTTGGGCACGCAGTTCTTGTCTCCGTGTATCCGTCAGACCCTTCGGTCCGCGCCAGGTGAGGATATCTCTTCTCAGGTTTCTACGTTTTTCTAAGAACCTCAACACCTGCGACCATGAAAAACATTTTGTGCAGTATTTCCGAAACACACCGTTTACAATGAGAGAAAAGAAGACGCGCGTGGTAGAGTTGCTGTCTTACAGCGAATGCAGCACCGGAGACCCAGGTTCGATCCTGACTACGGGCGCTGTCTGTACGGAGTTTGTACATTCTCCCCGTGACCTGCGTGGGTTTTCCCCGAGATCTTCGGTCGGTTTCCTCCCACACTCCAAAGACGTACGGGTAAGTAGGTTCATGGGCTTGGTAAATGTAAAAATTCTCCCTGGTGTTTATGTGCAGGGATCGCTGGTCGGCGCGGACCCATTGGACCGATAGGGCCTCTTTCCGCGCTGTATCTCTAAACTAAACTAAAAGAACATAAAGTGCTGGAGTAACAAGTTAGTGAGGCGACATCTCTGGAGAACATGGATAGGTGACATCTAGGGTCGGGACCACAATTAGAGCACTGTCCAGTACCTGTACTGCTATATACCTCATCAGGGACCCTCGGAGTATCTTTGATCGGACTTTACTGGCATAATCTTGCACTAAACGTTATTCCTTTATCATGTATCTGTACACTTAAGGGGTTGGACAGGCTAGATGCAGGAAGGTTGCTCCCGATGTTGGGGAAGTCCAGGACAAGGGGTCACAGCTTAAGGATAAGGGGGAAATCCTTTAAAACCGAGATGAGAAAAACTTTTTTCAGACAGAGAGTGGTGAGTCTCTGGAATTCTCTGCCACAGAAGGTAGTCGAGGCCAGTTCATCGGCTATATTTAAGAGGGAGTTAGATGTGGCCCTTGTGGCTAAGGGGATTAGAGGGTATGGAGAGAAGGCAGGTACGGGATACTGAGGTTGGATGATCAGCCATGATCATATTGAATGGCGGTGCAGGCTCGAAGGGCCGAATGGCCTACTCCTGCACCTAATTTCTATGTTTCTATGTAAATGGCTCGATTACAATCATGTCTTGTCTTTCCGCTGGCCGGTTAGCACGCAACAAAAGCTTTTCCGTACACGTGACGATACACTAAACTAGACTTCTTCAGACTGATTGTAGGGGAGGTGGAGAGAGCAGGAGGAGAGGAGGAGCAGGCCAATCCTTTAGGTAATAGGCGGGCACGGGCGATGGGGGTTGTCAATAGGCAGGTGATTGGACAAAGGGCTAGAGAGGAAAAGACACATGGTGCGAGACAAAAGGATTGAACAGTTGCAAAACGTGAAGCTAGAGGAAGGAGTGTAGGTGGGAGGGGAGGGGGAAGAGGTCCAAGTTCAGGTGGGGCAAAGAAGAGAGTGGGGGGGGGGGGGGGAGGAGGGAGGGGGGGGGGGGGGGCAAAGAAGAGGATTTATGTCCATTCCAATTCATGGCATTTCAAGATAAACAACTTTAATTCACTGTGTTCTCGAAGGAACTGCAGATGCTGGAAAATCGAAGGTAGACAAAAATGCTGGGGAAATTCAGCGGGTGAGGCAGCATCTATGGAGCGAAGGAGATAGGCAACTTTTCGGGTCGAGACCCTTCTTCATGCTCCAACGTTTCGAATCGAGACCGTTCTTCAGACGGATCTCGTCTCGACTTCTGCAGTTGTATCGGGCTCTGGTGAGACCACATCTGGAGTATTGTGTACAGTTTTGGTCTCCTCATTTGAGGAAGGACATCCTTGTGATTGAGGCAGTGCAGCGCAGGTTCACGAGATTGATCCCTGGGATGGCGGGACTGTCATATGAGGAAAGATTGAAACGACTAGGCTTGTATTCACTAGAGTTTAGAAGGATGAGGGGAGATCTTATAGAAACATATAAAATTATAAAAGGACTGGACAAGCTAGATGCAGGAAAAATGTTCCCAATGTTGGGCGAGTCCAGAACCAGGGGCAACACAGTCTTAGAATAAAGGGGAGGTCATTTAAGACTGAGATGAGAAAAAACCTTTTTCACCCAGAGAGTTGTGAATTTATGGAATTCCCTGCCACAGAGGGCAGTGGAGGCCAAATCACTGGATGGATTTAAGAGAGAGTTAGATAGAGATCTAGGGGCTAGTGGAGTCAAGGGATATGGGGAGAAGGCAGGCACAGGTTATTGATAGGGGACGATCAGCCATGATCACAATGAATGGCGTTGCTGGCTCGAAGGGCCGAATGGTCACCTCCTGCACTTATTTTCTATGTTTCTATGACTTTAAATCACTGGGCATGCGTTTTTATTGTCCTAGTCTTTGAAACTCCAACTTAATCTGTTTCTCAGTTGACAGTACACACACTCTAATTCAGATGTTTGCGAATTGAGATGGGAACAAACATGAGCAGAATAATTTCGGTTGGGATTCCACTGCGCTACTGAGGGATTGATGCACGGCAAGTTGGAAGTAACATCAAACTGAGACTTTATACTCCATGTTAGATCGCGAGTAAAGGTTCCTGTACCACTAACTTGACAAAGTTGTCCGGGGTACACTGAGCCATTATTTATTCCTCAACCAACAGAAATTAAAAGCCAATATATAATTGACCTGAAATGATAACTGTTCCTTTTCCCCCCAGAGGTTGCCTGACTTACATGGTACATAGTTCCTTGAAAGTGGTGTTACAGGTAGATATAGTTGGTCAAAAAGGCTTTTGGCCTTCATCTGTCAAGAGCATTGAGTATAGAGGTTGGGAGGTCATGTTGCAGTTATACAAGACTGGTGAGGCCACATTTTGAGTGTTGTGTTCAGTTTTGGTCACCATGTCATAGAAAAAATGTTGTCAAACTGGAAAAGGTGCAGAGAAGATTTACAAGGATGTTGCCAGGACTTGGGGTGGGACAGTCTAGATGCAGGAAGATTATTCCCGATGTTGGGGAAGTCCAGAACGAGGGGTCACAGATTAAGGATACGAGGGAAGTCTTTTAGGACCGAGATGAGAAAATCTCTGCCACAGAAGGTAGTTGAGGCTACAGTTCATTGGCTATATTTAAGGGGGTTAGATGTGGCCCTTGTGGCTAAAGGGATCAGGGGGTATGGAGAGAAGGCAGGGATGGGATACCGAGTTGGATGATCAGCCATGATCATATTGAATGGCGGTGCAGGCTCGAAGGGCCGAATGGCCTAGTCCTGCACCTATTTTCTATGTTTCTATGAGGGCCTGAGCTTCAGGGAGAAGTTGGGCAGGCTAGGACTTTATTCCAAGGAGTGCAGGAGGATGAGGATGATTGTAAAGACGCCTACAAAATCATGGGAAGAATAGATATAGTAAAAGCACAGACTTTTGCCCAGATTAGGGGAATCGAGAACCAGAGGACATATGTCTCGGGTGAGGGGAGGGGGGGGGGGGGGGGGGGGGGGGGAGATTTAATAGGGAGGCACGGTGGCACAGAGGTAAAGTTGCTGCCTTACAACGCTTACAATGCCAGAGACCAGGATTCAATGCAGACTATGGGTGCTGTCAATAGACAATAGACAATAGGTGCAGGAGTAGGCCATTCGGCCCTTAGAGCCAGCACCGCCATTCAATGTGATCATGGCTGATCGTCTCCAATCAGTATCCCATTCCTGCCTTCTCCCCATATCCAGAACAAGGGGTCACAGTTTAAGGATCAGGGGGAAATCTTTGAGGACCGATATGAGAAAAACATTTTTCACACAGAGAGTGGTGAATCTGTGGAATTCTCTGACACAGAAGGTAGTTGAGGCCAGTTCATTGGCTATATTTAAGAGGGAGTTAGATGTGGCCCTTGTGGCTAAAGGGATCAGGGGGTATGGAGAGAAGGCAGGTACAGGATACTGAGTTGGATGATCAGCCATGAAGGGCCAAATGGCCTACTCCTGCACCTATTTACTATGTTTCTATCCCCTGATTCCGCTATTTTTAAGAGCCCTATCCAGCTCTCTCATGAAAGCATCCAGAGAACCCGCCTCCACTGCCCTCTGAGGCAGAGAATTCCACAGACTCACCACTCTCTGTGAGAAAAAGTGTTTCCTCGTCTCCATTCCAAATGGCTTACTCCTTATTCTTAAACTGTGGCCCCTGGTTCTGGACCCCTCCAACATTGGGAACCTGTTTCCTGCCTCTAGCGTGTTCAAACCCTTAACAGTCTTATATGTTTCAACGCTCCTTCTGTCTGCATGGAATTTGTACGTTCTCCCCGTGACTTGCGCGGGTTTACCCACGAGACTTCTGATATATATCCGGGTGATCCTTGAGGTAAAATGGGAAAATGCAGCAACTGTGCCCAGCGCAGAATTAGGGCGGCATGATGGTGCAGCGGTAGAGTTGTTGCCTTACAGTGCTTGCAGCGCCAGAGACCCAGGTTCGATCCTGACTACGGGTGCTGTCTGCACGGAGTTTGTACGTTCTCCCCGAGACCAAGTAAGTTTCCTCCGAGACCAAATGGCCTCCAAAGACATAGAGGTTTGTAACTTAATTGGTTTGGTATGTGTAAAAATTGTCCCTAAAGTGTGTGCAAGATACTGTTAATGTGCAGCGATCGCAGGTCCTTTGCAGACTCGGAGGGCCGAAGCGCCTGTTTGGGCGCTGTATCGCTGTACTCATCAACTAAACTAAATTATAACAAAAAGAACATAAGCGTTAATCTTCAACCTATCAAGAAAGCACTCACAGATCTCTGTATAATGATGGCTGCCTTGAATTTCTTCAGGGACGACTTCTGCTGGCTGAAGCTTTGTCTCTGTCTGTATCCACGCCAGACCTTCTGAATCACCATTGCCGATTGCTCCTTCTCATGCTTTAGGTATTTCGCGATTTCACCTGCACAAGGAAGAGGCCGGCCTTCCGTTAAACGGGATTGGGAGCAGAAGGGTAAGACCAGCGTGTCGCGTGGCCTGTCTTAAAACATAGAAACATAGAAAAAAGGTGCAGGAGTAGGCCATTCGGTCCTTCGAGCCTGCACCGCCATTCAATATGATCATAGCTGATCATCCAACTCAGTATTATGTACCTGCCTTCTCTCCATACCTCCTGATCCCTTTAGCCACAAGGGCCACATCTAACTCCCTCTTAAATATAGCCAATGAACTGGCCTCAACTACCCTCTGTGGCAGAGAGTTCCAGAGATTCGCCACTCTCTGCGTGAAAAATGTTTTTCTCATCTCGGTCCTAAAGGATTTCCTCTTTATCCTTGAACTGTGACCCCTTGTTCTGGACTTCCCCAACATCGGGAATAATCTTCCTGCATCTAGCCAGTCCAACCCCTTAAGAATTTTGTAAGTTTCTATAAGATTCCCCCTCAATCTTCTAAATTCTAGTGTGTACAAGCCGAGTCTATCCAGTCTTTCTTCATATGAAAGTCCTGCCATCCCAGGAATCAGTCTGGTGAACCTTCTCTGTACTCCCTCTATGGCAAGAATGTCTTTCCTCAGATTAGGAGACCAAAACTGTACGCAATACTCCAGGTGTGGTCTCACCAAGACCCTGACCATCAAGAGGCTAACCATAAAGCACACACCCGGGGCTGATCACCCTGCGGTGGGGCTGCCTCGACTGAGGGTGTCTTGTATTGGGGGTGACAACTAGGTGATTTTGTTACCAATCACCCACATCTTCAGTTGTGTACCTCAACGTCACTGGGTGTTTCGGCCTTTTAGGCCGAAACACCCAGTGACGTTGAGGTACACAACTGAAGATGTGGGTGATTGGTAACAAAATCACCTAGTTGTCACCCCCAATACTGGGTGTCATTTGGTGAAGAACCTTAGGGATTGTAACATCCAGTTCTACTAATCAATATCACCATGATTAAAAATAGTGGAGATGATGCAAGCCAGCAAACAGAACGAGAAAACAGGCGACTAAAAGAAAGGAGATTGTTTAAGAAGGAACTGCAGATGCTGGAAAATCGAAGGTAGACAAAAGTGCTGGAGAAACTCAGCGGGTGCAGCAGCGTCTATGGAGCAAAGGAAATAGGCAACGTTTCGGGCTGAAACGTTGTCTATTTCCTTCGCTCCATGGATGCTGCTGCACCCGCTGAGTTTCTCCAGCACTTTTGTCTACCTTAAAAGAAAGGAGAGCTGTGGGAGAAACAGGGGCAGGCTGCATCTGTGGAGGGAAATGTTGAGTCGACCCGAAATGTTGACTGTCCATTCCCCTCCACAGATGCTGCCTGACCCACTGAGTTGTTCTGTAGCCTCTTGCACCTCCAGTCAACCCAAAGGTCCGAAGGCGCAACAGACGAATCGCAAGACACAAGGATCCGCAGATGCGCAAAACACAAAGTGCTGGAGTAACTCAGCTGGGGCGGGTCAAGCAGCATCTCTGGAAGGAATGGACAGGTGACGTTTTGGTTCGAGATTCGGGTCTCTCCCCTCCACTCATCCTTCTCGCTCAGCAACGGATGGAGAAGATCCATTTGTTGCTGGTTTGCATGGACTTCCAATTGCATGGTCTGAAGAAGGGTCGCAATCTGGAATGCCATCTATTTCTTTTCTTCAGGGATGCTGCCTGACCCGCTGAGTTATGCTCACCCGAGTTCCTGTGCTCACCTGGATAAGCCAGGAAGGACTGTGAGAGGCATGTTTTTATTTTGTTTCCCCAGTGCTTTTAACACCATCCAGCCTGCACTGCTAGGCAGCAAACTGACGAAGGTGCAGGAGGATGCTCCATTGGTATCCTGGATCACCAACTCCCTGACTGGACGACCACAATATGTCAGGCTACAGAACTGTCTCTCGGACACGGTAGTGAGCAACACAGGGGCCCCACAGGGGGATGGTCCTCTCTCCCTTCCTGTTCACAGGAAAGACATTCTTGACATAGAGGGAGTACAGAGAAGGTCCACCAGACTGGCAGGACTTTCATATAGAAACAGAAAATAGGTGCAGGAGTAGGCCATTCGGCCCTTCGAGCCTGCACCGCCATTCAATATGATCATGGCTGATCATCCAACTCAAGACGGATTGCAACATTTTTGTAGACTCATTTTTCAGAAGTACAGGCAATTAATTGTCATAAATGCTATTTACTTGCAGGGACTATTTCCAGTAGGCCCAGTTGTCGCTGACGAAAGTCTCGAAGAGCCCGATGTCTCTGTAGCTGAAGCAGGTGTCTCAGCTCCTCTTCCTCTCTCTCCTTCTCGAGCCGCTGTGCATCCTGTGCACGTTTTGCCCTGGAAGCATTAATAATCAATAATCAGTGAAAATGGGCCAATGTTCCACACAGATGCAAATTACATGCCGTAGAATGCAGAGGCTTTGATGGTAGGAATACCCTCTTGTTTAGCTTCCACCAAAGCACTCGATCATTTAATCTATGTATTCCAACTTATATATATATGCCATTTATTGTCACTATACATGTACAGTGAAACTGAAAGCTGCTCGTACTCAGTGCATACATACAATTTTACACAAAAAACAAGAAACAGAAAAACAAAACAGAAGGGAGATGGGGGGGGGGAAATAGGTGCACAAATTCTACGGCGCTACATACATATATACATATATACAGATGGAAGTCCGTGTTGGGCGGTGTAGTCAGTGCATGTGTGGATTTGAATTTATGGTAGATATAATTCTCGGGAAGCAGCTATTCCTGAGTCTGTTTGTCCTGGATTTGATGCACCTATAGCGCCTTCCAGAGGGCAGCAGGTCGAACAGTCCAAACGCAGGATGGGAGCTGTCTTTGGTGATCTTCTTTGCCCTGCTAAGGCAGCGGGAGGTGTAGATGTCCATCAGGGAGGGGAGAGGGCAACCAATGATCCTCTGCGCTGTCCTGGTTACCCTCTGAAGCCTCTCCCTGTCTGCCATGGTGCAGCTGCCATACCATGCTGTAATGCAGTATGTCAGCAGGCCCTCGATGGACGAGCGGTAGAAGGTCAGCAGCAGGTTAGAGTCCAGGTTGTGCTTCCTGAGGACCCTCAGGAAGTGCAGCCGCTGCTGAGCCTTCTTGATGACCGCCGTCGTGTTGTCCGTCCAGGAGATGTCAGCAGCGATATGGACGCCGAGAAACCGGAAGGTGTTGACCCTCTCCACACACTCGCCGTTAATGTGTAGGGGGACTAAGTCGGTGCTGTGCCTCCTGAAGTCGACAATGAGCTCTTTTGTTTTCCTGGTGTTCAGAGCCAGATTGTTTTCTGAGCACCAGGTTGTCAACTTCAGGACTTCCTCTCTGTAGGCTGCCTCGTCTCCCTTTGAAATAAGTCCGACCACAGTAGTGTCGTCAGCAAATTTGACGATGCGGTTGTTGTTGTGGGCCGGACTACAGTCGTAGGTGTAGAGACAGTATAAGAGGGGGCTTAGCACACAGCCCTGTGGGGAACCGGTACTCAACCTGCGAGTGGAGGAGAGGTGGGGGCCAAGTCTCACAGTCTGGGGCCGGTTTGTGAGGAAATCCTTAATCCAGGCACATGTGACAGTGGGGAGGCCGAGAGTGACCAGTTTACCAATGAGGATGTCCGGGATGATTGTGTTAAAGGCTGAACTAAAATCCACAAAGAGCATCCGGACGTAGCTCTGCCCCTGCTCCAGATGGCTCAGCACAGAGTGAAGAGCTACGGTGATGGCGTAGCCTTCATGTGGTTGCCAATGTCCGACCTTTCTTAAACCCTTCTGATTAAACTTTATCAATCTTAGTCCTGAAGGATTATTTAATCCAGCATTCAGGGCATACAGTTTAGTTTGGTTTAGTTTAGTGTCACGTGTAAAAAGTCAGGATCGAACCCGGGTCTCTGGCTGGCACAGTAAAGGGCCTGTCCCACCAGCATGCGATTGCATGCATCTAGCGCGACCAAACGTGGTGGCTTGAGGCGTACGGCCTCGCGGGGCTGGTCCCACTTCCAACCGCGGAGCCGTCTGGAGTTGTGCGGGGCTGGTCCCGACATCATACTCATCAATCAGCTGGGCAGGAGGCGGGCCGACTGAATTTGGACGTCGCACGGCGTCGGGCGGTGACGTCATCGCGCAACGCCACGCGCTAGGCGTACGCCGTCATGACGCTGCGTACGCCCGTCGAGGAGCTGCGTACGACGGCCTCAATGCGGCTGCGAGCCGATAGGCCGTTGTCGCACAGAATTTTTGAACAAGGTCAGTTTTTCAGAGCCCCACGCGATGTCGGGACCAGCCCCGCACAACTCCATATGGCTGCAGCGATCGAAGTGGGACCGGCCCCGCAAGGCCGTACGGCTCAAGCGACCACGTTAGGTCGCGCTCGCTGCATGCAGTCGCATGCTGGTGGGACAGGCCCTTAAGGCAGCTACTCTACCGCTGCGCCACAATACCACCCACCATTAGTTTAGTTTTATGATTGGCACATAAACGGAGGCACAGTGAAAAGCTTCTTGTTGTGTGCTCTCCAGTCAGCAAGAAGGCCGTGTATGATTACCGTCAAACCTTCCACTTTGTATGGATTCATGATAAAGGGAATAACGTTTAGTGCAAGATAAAGTCCAAATAAAGATAGCTCTAGGGTCTTCAATGAGGAAGATAGTAGCTCAGGACTACTTTCTAGTTGGTGAGGATGATTTAGCCTGATAACAGCTGGGAAGAAATTGTCCCTGAATCTGGATGTCTGAAGAAGGGTCTCAACCCGAAACGTCAACTATTCCTTCGCTCCATAGATGCTGCCTCACCCGCTGAGTTTCTCCAGCATTTTTGTCTACCTTCGATTTTTCCAGCATCTGCAGTTCGTTCTTAAACACTGAATCTGGAGGTGTGTGCGTTTTCACACTTCTGTACTTCTTGCCTGATGGGAGAGGGGAAAAGAGGGAGTTATGCTGGTGGCCTTGCCAAGGCAGCGTGAAGTGTAAATGGAGTCAGGGGAAGGGAGGTTGCTTTGTGTGTTGGTCAGAGATGGACAGATTCCCGTGTCTGTGAGTGGGAAGAAAAAAATCAGCCCGATCTGTGTGAAGTAACTGCAGGTGCTGGTTTAAACTGAAGATAGACACAAAAAGCTGGAGTAACTCAGCCGGACAGGCTGCATCTCTGGAGAGAAGGAATGGATGCTGCCTGATCTACTGGATGTTTCCAGCACTTCCGATTTCTAGAATCTGCAATTCGTATTTTCATGTGCTTATAGATACACGCCCCTTTTAATAAATCAATCGTTTTCATTAACTTTTTCACCAGTTTTTCTTTTTCATTGTCACAGAGAGTGGGTGAGTCTGTGGAATTCTCTGCCTCAGAGGACGGTGGAGGCAGGTTCTCTGGATGCTTTCAAGAGAGAGCTAGATAGGGCTCTTAAAAACAGCGGAGTCAGGGGATATGGGGAGAAGGCAGGAACGGGGTACTGATTGGGGATGATCAGCCATGATCACATTGAATGGCGGTGCTGGCTCGAAGGGCCGAATGGCCTACTCCTGCACCTATTGTCTATTGTCTATTGACAGCACCCGTAGTCTGCATTGAATCCTGGTCTCTGGCATTGTAAGCGTTGTAAGGCAGCAACTTTACCTCTGTGCCACCGTGCCTCCCTATTAAATCTCCCCACCTCACTGTAGACATATGTCCTCTGGTTCTCGATTTGCCTCTGGTTCTCGATTCTCTGCCTCAGAGGGCGGTGGAGGCCGGTTCTTTGGAGAGTGGGAGGAAACCGAAGATCTCGGAGAAAAAACCCACGCAGGTAACAGGGAGAACGTACAAACTCCGTACAGACAGCACCCGTAGTAGTCGGGATTGAACCCGGGTCTCCAGCGCTGCTTTCGCTGTAAGGCAACAACTCTACCACTGCGCCACCGCGATTTTAAAAGGGATTTTAAAAAATGTAACTCTAGCGTAAGCAATAGCAAAATAAAAAGCACTTTGGAAATCTCAAATAATAATGTCACAGCTTAAGGATAAAGGGGAAATCCTTTAAAACCGAGATGAGAAGAACTTTTTTCACGCAGAGAGTGGTGAATCTCTGGAACTCTCTGCCACAGAGGGTAGTTGAGGCCACTTCATTGGCTATATTTAAGAGGGAGTTAGATGTGGCCCTTGTGGCTAAGGGGATCAGGGGGTATGGAGAGAAGGCAGGTACGGGATACTGCGTTGGATGATCAGCCATGATCATATTGAATGGCGGTGCAGGCTCGAAGGGCCGAATGGCCTACTCCTGCACCTAATTTCTATGTTTCTATGTTTCTATGAATATGCTGGAGACTCTCAGGTCAGGCAGTGTCTGTTGAAAGTCGACAGATCAATTTTAAAACATTATCTGTTCTTCCCTTCACAGATGCTGCCCAACTCCCTTCAGTAGCCTATCCAATCGTTACCATTTTCTAGCATGTTTACAATTTTCGAGTGGCAACATGTTCGTAAATCTCCTCTGCACCTTCTCCAGTGCAATTCGCATCTTTTGTGCGGGCGTGGCGATCAGAACTGAACCGATGGCAAGTTGGCGGCCTGCCTTATCTTCAGGATTACGTGCAGAAACAAGGAACTGCAGATGCTGGTTTATGCCAAAGACAGACACAAAGTGCTGGCGTAACTCAGCGGGCCTCCTCCGCTGTCAGAGTGAGGCCAAACGCAAACTGGAGGAAACAGCACCTCATATTTCGTCTGGGCAGACGATTTGAACATTGATTTCTCCAACTTCAAGTAATTCTTGCGTCCGCCCTCTCTCCGCCCCGCTCCCACCCCAGTTGTTAACTCATTAACATCTAGCCCACAGCTAACAATGGCCCATTTCCTTGAACATTGTTATTTTTTTCCATATCTTTCATTCATTTGTTCTATATCTCTATGTATCAAGTATCAAGTATCCTTTATTGTCTTTCAGACTTTTTAGTCTGAATGAAATTTCGTGCCTTGCAGTCATAACATAGAATAAAATAACAAAACACACAATTAACACAGATTTAACATCCACCGCAGTGAGTTCACCAGGCACCTCCTCACTGTGATGAAAGGTAAAAGTCTTAAAGTCCTTGTCTCTTTCCTCCCTCTGCGTTGAGGCGATCCAGGCTTCCGATGTTGTGACTTCGCCGGGTGATGGTAAGTAAGTCCCGCGGCTGAATCCGAGCTCCGCGAACGGGCCGGTTCAAACTCCGCGGCCCCGGGCAGTCGAAGCTGCCAATATCACCATCTATATCTCTCGTCTCCCTCTCCCCTGACCCTCAGTCTGAAGAAGGGGCGCGACCCGAAACTTGACCTATTCCCCCAGAGATGCTGCCTGACCCGCTGAGCTACCCCTGAGCTTTTTACGTTAATCTTCGATTGAAACCAGCAGTTCCTTCCGACAGACAATGATCAAAAAGCTTTACCTGAAACTCCTTTGTAAATGTGTCACAACTTTTGGCAGTTTCTTCACCCGCTTTCTTGTCTGATGGGCTCTCCACGTTGCTTGGATCAAGCTTGCAGCTCTGTAAAATTTCTGGGAACATAAAGAGTCACACTTTTATTTTAAGCTATAATGCATGAGCGTAAAGCATTAAGAAATAAAAAAATAAATGACAGTAGGATGGTCATGCATCAAAATGAAGATGGTGTTATGAAAATGAAGATACAAGGTTAATTCCCAGGAAGGCGGGACTGTCACATGCTGAGAGAATGGAGCGGCTTGGCTTGTACACTCTGGAGTTTAGAAGGATTAGAGGATATCTTATTGACACATATAAGATTATTAAGCGTTTGGACACGCTAGAGGCAGGAAATATGTTCCCGATGTTGGGGGTGTGCAGAACCAGGGGCCACAGTTTAAGAATAAAGGGTAAGCCATTTAGAACGGAGACGAGGAAACACTTTTTCACACGGAGAGTTGTGAGTCTGTGGAATTCTCTGTCTCAGAGGGCATGGAGGCCGGTTCTCTTCGATACTTTCAAGAGAGAGCTAGATTGGGCTCTTAAAAATAGTGGAGTCAGGGGATATGGGGAGAAGGCAGGAACGAGGTACTGATTGGAGATGATCAGCCATGATCACATTGAATGGCGGTGCTGGCTCTAAGGGCCGAATGGCCTACTACTGCACCTATTGTCTATTGACAGCACCCATAGTCTGCATTGAATCCTGGTCTCTGGCATTGTAAGTGTTGTAAGGCAGCAACTTTACCTCTGTGCCACCGTGCCTCCCTATTAAATCTCCCCCCCCCCGCCTCACCGTAGACATATGTCCTCTGGTTCTCGACTCGCCTCTGGTTCTCGATTCTCTGCCTCAGAGGGCGGTGGAGGTCGGTTCTCTGGATACTTTTAAAGACAATAGACAATAGACAATAGGTGCAGTAGTAGGCCATTTGGCCCCTCGAGCCAGCACCGTCATTCAATGTGATCATGGATGATCATCCCCAATCAATACCCCGTTCCTGCCTTCTCCCCATATCCCCTGATTCCGCTATTTTTAAGAGCCCTATCTAGCTCTCTCTTGAAAGTATCCAGAGAACCGGCCTCCACCGCCCTCTGAGGCAGAGAATTCCACAGACTCACCACTCTCTGTGAGAAAAAGTGTTTCCTCGTTTCCGTTCTAAATGGCTTACTCCTTATTCTTAAACTGTGGCCCCTGGTTCTGGACTCCCCCAACATCGGGAACATGTTTCCTGCCTCTAGCGTGTCCAAGCCCTTAATAATCTTATATGTTTCAATGAGATCCCTTCTCATCCTTCTAAACTCCAGAGTGTACAAGCCCAGCTGCTCCATTCTCTCACCGTATGACAGTCCCACCATCCCGGGAATTAACCTTGTAAACCTACGCTGCACTCCCTCAATAGCAAGAATGTCCTTCCTCAAATGAGGGGACCAAAACTGCACACAATACTACAGGTGTGGTCTCACTAGGGCTCTGTACAACTGCAGAAGGACCTCTTTGCTCCTATACTCGATTCCTCTTGTTATAAAGGCCAACATGCCATTCGCTTTCTTCACTGCCTGCTGTACCTGCATGCTTACTTTCATAGACTGATGTACAAGGACCCCCAGATCCCGTTGTACTTCCCCTTTTCCCAACTTGACGCCATTTAGATAAGAGTAATCTGCCTTCCTGTTTTTCCTACCAAAGTGAATAACCTCACATTTATCCGCATTAAACTTCATCTGCCATGAATCTGCCCACTCCCCAAACCTGTCCAAGTCACCCTGCATTCTCATAGCATCCTCCTCACAGTTCACACTGCCACCCAGCTTTGTGTCATCTGCAAATTTGCTAATGTTACTTTGAATCCCTTCATCCAAATCATTGATGTATATTGTAAATAGCTGCGGTCCCAGCACCGAGCCTTGCGGTACCCCACTAGTCACTGCCTGCCATTCTGAAAGGGACCCGCTAATCCCTACTCTTTGTTTCCTGTCTGCCAACCACTTCTCTATCCATGTCAGCACTCTGGCCTGTTTCTATACTGTATTTCTAAAGTCAAGTCTAAAGAGAGCCAAGTCTTGCATCAGGTCCACTGTGCCTTTGTCGACCTGATGGAATAGTTATCCAACTAGTCACACTCTGCTGCCCATTCCCTGTGGCCTTGCAAAATTTGGCGTTCTCTTTCAGAGTCTCTTTACTGTGAGATTCCTTGCACATAATAACAAAATGTCTACCTGCTCCTTCACTCCTTGGAAGGACCCGACATGGAGCAGTTCTAAGAGCTGATACAAGTCCTCGTCAAAACCTCGTCCTGTCCACAGTTTATTCAAAAGACGACTTAAACCTGGGAAACAAATTGTTGAAGGATTATTTTTTTAAGGACATTCTTTGACAATTACTTTCTTTTAAATTGAAATATTTATATAATAATAATGCAGAAAATTCGAAATTCTGTTTCCTTCCCGATACAGAAAATCACCCTTTGCATTGCAAATCGGTTTATTATTCCAAGGCACCTACAGTAGACGCAAGGTAGACAAAAATGCTGGAGAAACTCAGCGGGTGAGGCAGCATCTATGGAGCGAAGGAATGGGTGACGTTTCGGGTCTTCTTATACAGTACACTCAAAATCAGCAAAAATTACTGATGTAAAGATACAACGTCTTTGAAAACCTGTTTGTCACTATTTTCAGTTCCCATTCACAAGGCTGTTTGTGCCTTTTGGACTTAACTTAAGGACTCTGCTAGTGTATGAGCTCTTATCTTGTGTTTTAGTCACAAGCTTATCGTTCGTATACTCATGAGTGCAGTGGTTGCAGGTTCAGGTCCATTTCAGAGACTCGTAAGTAATAGGAATCGAACTAGGCCATTCGGCCCATCAAGTCTACTCCACCATTCAATCATGGTTGATCTATCTCTCCCTCCTAACCCCATTCTCCTGCCTTCTCCCCATAACCCCTGACACCCGTACTAATTAGGAATCTATCAATCTCTGCCTTAAAAATATCCATTGACTTGGCCTCCACAACCTTCTGTGGCAAAGAATTCCACAGATTCACCACCCGCTGACTAAAGAAATTCTTCCTCATCTTCTTCCAAAAGGAACGTTCTTTAATTCTGAGGCTGTGACCTCTAGTCCTAGATTCCCCCACTAGTGGAAACATCCTCTCCACATCCACTCTATCCAAGCCTTTCACTATTCGGTAAGTTTTCAATGACATGGCCCCTCATCCCTCTCAACTTCAGCAAGTACAGGCCCAGTGCCGTCAAACGCTCATCATATATTAACCCATATATCTCGAACTTCTACAGGTGCACAGTAGAGAGCACGCTGACCGGTTGCATCGTGGCTTGGTTCGGCAACTTGCGCGCCCTGGAGCGGAAAATACTCCAAAAAGTAGTAAACACTGCACAGTCCATCATCGGCTCTGACCTCCCTACCATCGAGGGGATCTACCACAGTCCCTCCTCAAAAAGGCTGGCAGCATCATCAAGGACCCACACCATCCTGGCCACACACTCATCTCTCCGATGCCTTCAGGTAGAAGGTACAGGAGCCTGAAATCTGCAACAACCAGGTTCAGGAATAGCTGCTTCCCCACAGCCATCAGACTATTAAACTGACTATTAAATCTAAACTTTAATTAGCCTACTGCACTTTATATGCTTATTTATAATAATAATAATATTAATACATTTTATTTATGGGCGCCTTTCAAGAGTCTCAAGGACACCTTACAAAATTTAGCAAATAGAGTAAAAACATGTAAGCGGAATAAAATAAATAGTAAAGACATCACCAGTACACAAATTAAAGACAGAATTCAATCCAAAGACAAAAATCAAAAACACAATATGAAGAGAGAGCAGCGGCAGCTAAACCGCGCCAGCGTACACGCTCCCTTCCGGCAGCCATCTTGGACACAGAATAAAATAATCATTTACACACAAAAATGGTTACCACTGTGGGGGAAGGCACAATGTCCAGTCCCCATCCCCAGTCCCCCATAGTCAGGCCTATTGAGGCCTCCACAGTTGCCTCTACGGAGGCACGATGTTCCTGGCCGTTCTTGCTGGGTGGTGTTGCTCCGACGTCGGGAGAGTCCTCACAGCGGCTGGAACAGCTGGAACGGCCGATTCCCTACCAGAGTCCGTGGCTTCCGAAGCCGACAGGGCCGCGTCGGTTGGTGCTCCGAGGCTCCCGATGTTAAAGTCGGCGCTGCCGCCCGAGGCTGGCCGCTCCACAGTCCCGCAGCTCGACGGTGTTGATCACGGCGGTCCCAGCATACCGGAACTCCAGCGCGGCGACCCAGGCAAGGCATCGCCCGCTCCGCTCCACGATAGCGCTCCAGCGCTGTGCCGCCACCGAAGCTGAAGGTGCTGGGCGTTCCCCGCCAGGAAAACGCCGCTCCACTCCCGCTGGTAGGCCGCAAGGAGTGGAGCGGCGTGTGTGTATATATATATATATTCAATAGTATATGGACACTGATCTGTGCTGTATTATTTATGTTTACAATATTCTGTTGTGCTGAAGCAAAGCATGAATTTCATTGTCCTATCTGGGACACATGACAATAAACTCTCTTGAATCTCTTGAACCATATATAATTTATATCATAATGCAAAAAATTAGAAATTCTGTTGCCATCCCGATACAGAAAAATTCCCTTTGCATTGCAAATCGATTTATTATTTCAAGGCACCCATAGTATACTCAAAATCAGCAAAGATTACTGATGTAAAGATACAACCTCTTTGAAAACCCTTTTGTCACTATTTTCAGTTCCCATTCACAAGGCAGTTTGTGCCTTTTACGGTATGGTAGAGCTACTGCCTTTCAGTGCCAGAGACCTGGGTTCGATCCCGACTACTGTACAGAGTTTGTACGTTCCCCACGTGACCTGCGTGAGTTTTCTCCGAGATCTCCAGTTTCCTCCTACGCTCCAAAGACGTACAGGTTTGTAGGTTCATTGGCGTGGTATAAAAATAAAATTGTCCCCATGTGTAGGATAGTGTTATTGTGCAGGGATCGCAGGTCAGTGCAGACTCGGTGGGCCGAAGGGCCTGTTTCCACAATGTACCTCTGAAATAAGGGACAATGTATCTTTGAAATTGTCTGAAGGGACAAAAGTTTAGGGGTAACATGAGGGGGAACTTCTTTACTCAGAGAGTGGTAGCTGTGTGTAATGAGCTTCCAGTGGAAGTGGTGGGCAGGTTCGATTTTACCATTTAAAAATAAATTGGATGGGTATATGGACGGGAAAGGAATGGAGGGTTATGGTCTGAGTGCAGGTAGATGGGACTAGGTGAGAGTAAGTGTTTGGCACGGACTAGAAGGGCTGAGATGGCCTGTTTCCGTGCTGTCATTGTTATATGGTTATATAGTTATAAATTCTAAAAAACACCTCTGCTAGCCTATGCGCTTTTATCTTGTGTTTCACTTACAAGCTTGTCAGTTGAAATCTCATCAGAGCAGAAGTTACAGGTTCAAGATCCATTTCAGAGACTTGATCATAAAAATTTAGTTTGACATTTAATTTAGTTTATTGTCACATGTAACGATGTTTTGTTGCATGCTAATCAGTCAGCAGCACAGATTAATGATCGACGTAGACATGATGGGTTGAAATCCCATACGTGAATGAGGGAATAACATTTAGTGCAAGATAAAGTCCAGTAAAGTCCCGAGTCTGTAGAGAGTGAACGGGAAAGTTGGATGAAATAGAACTAGCATGAACGGGTGATCGATGATCGACATGGACTTGATGGGCTGAAGGGCCTGTTTACCATGTTGTATCTCTGAACCAAACCAAAAATAAAACACCTGGAAACTGCTAGCAGATTAGGCAGCGCAAGTGGAAACAAAACCAGATTCAATGTTTCAGGTCAAAGACCCTTCATCAGTAAGCATTAAGTTGGTTCTCCTTCCGCAGATGCTGCCAGACCGGCTGAGTGCTTCCAGCGATTTTCTGTTTGTTGTTCAGATTTGCAAAATCTGCAGGTTTTTGATTTTCATGTATTACTTTCATCCGTAACGTTGTAGGAGGTAGTAAGTTTGGACCAGGCACGTGCCGTGAGTAATTAGCCAGGGTTGGCAGTGGCTTTCAAAAATCTTGAAAACCGCGCATGCGCAGATTATTTTCTCCCCAGTGAGCTGTCAGTCGGCCTTTTAAAAAAAAATCTTGAAACAGCACTCCACAGTGTAAAGGCAGACTTTCTGCTGCCTTGACGGACTGTTCCCACTGATGGCTTGAAGCATCTTCGACGGCACGGGAGTACCCCATACTTCCGCGTTTAAAATGTACTGCGGATGAAAGGCACGGGAGAATTATGCCTCCCTAAGAGATCCCTAAGAGACATAATTTTCCCGTGCCATTACTATTTATGACCATTTTATATATGTTTTATATATATTTTAAATATATAAAAGAATTACAATTTTATAATTTTACTCAGCGTAGGCACTGCCTACCTTGCATACCATGACGGCAAGTGCCTGGTTTGGATCACCAGATTTGCTTTCAGGGTCGAGCCAAGGGCAGACAGAATCAGATTTGAGGAGTTTTTCTTCAAAATGCTACTTCCAGCAGGTGCTGACTGGCTCTCTATCATAGGTGTTCACCTCCATCCTTGACTATCAGTGGGATGGTACTTGGGATGTGGGTGGGCTTGTCAGCACCAGAGAATGCCCACATGTCCAGATTACCAGCGACTTAGCGGGCAGCCCGCACGCCTTCCATCCATCGCAAGATCTTTCGGTCATGTGTTTTTGTCAGATGCCTGTAGGTTTTTTCCTTTTCATGTGAGGCGTGATAGTGTTTCTAATCCAGAATGTCATGCGTTTGTTGTTAACCAACATCTTAGTTTAGTTTAGAGATACAGTATGGAAACAGGCCCAGCGGCCCACCAAGTTCTTGTCAACCATCAGTCACAATCACAATAATACTCTATTAGCCAAGTATGTTTTACAACATGCGAGGAATTAAATTTGCCAAGTCAGTCATACAAATAAAAAGAGACTGAACACAAAATACATTTTTCAACATAAACATCCACCACAGTGACTCCTCCACATTCCTCACTGTGATGGAAGGCGGAAACAAAAGTTCAGATCTCTTCCCTTCTTTGCTCTCCTGCGGTCAGGGGGGGCCTCGAGTCCTCCGTTGACGGGACGATCTTTTGGGCCCTCCGCATCGGGGCGAACAGATCCATTCTATGTTCCTCCCTGTACCTCGGTACAAGTGACAATAAACTAAACTGGTGTTATCCCACTCTTTCATCAACTCCCAACACATATAACCATATAACCATATAACAATTACAGCACAGAAACAGGCCATCTCGGCCCTACAAGTCCGTGCCGACACAACTTTTTTTTCCCCCTTAGTCCCACCTGCCTGCACTCATACCATAACCCTCCATTCCCTTCTCATCCATATGCCTATCCAATTTATTTTTAAATGATACCAATGAACCTGCCTCCACCATTTCCACTGGAAGCTCATTCCACACCGCTACCACTCTCTGAGTAAAGAAGTTCCCCCTCATATTACCCCTAAACGTCTGTCCCTTAATTTTGAAGTCATGTCCTCTTGTTTGAATCTTCCCTATTCTCAAAGGGAAAAGCTTGTCCACATCAACTCTGTCTATCCCTCTCATCATTTTAAAGACCTCTATCAAGTCCCCCCTTAACCTTCTGCGCTCCAGAGAATAAAGACCTAACTTATTCAACCTATCTCTGTAACTGTATCAGGGACAATTTACAGAAGCCAATTAACCAATAAACCTGCATGTCTTTGGGATGTGGGAGAAAACCGGAGCACCCGGAGAAAGCCCACATAGTCGCAGGGAGAACGTACAAACTCCACACAGACAGAAGCCAAGGTCAGGATCGAACCCGGGTCGCTGGCGGTGTGAGGCAGCAGCTCCAGCTCCTCGCCTTCTCAATCATGGTCTGGTTTGGCTCAGCCACCAAGCATGACATCCGGAGGCTGTAGCGCATCATTCGATCAGCTGAGAAGGTTATTGGCTGCAACCTTTCCCCCCTCCCCCCTCCCCATCGACGAACGATACACTGCAAGTGCCAGGAAGCGAGCGGGTAAGATCAACTCTGACCCCTCCCACCCTGGCCACAAACTCTTTGAATCACTTCCCTCTGGAAGGCGGCCCCGGACTGTCAAAGCTGCCACAGCCAGGCATAAAAACTGTTTTTTCCCCCACGAGCAGTAGCTCTAAACAGCCAACAGTCTGTAGCCACAATTTATTCTGGCATTTCATTTAATTCTTCACATGTTTAAATTATGTTTTATTCTTAATTGTTTACTGTATATCATGTTGTTACTTGTGAGCAAAGCACCAAGGCAAACTCCTTGTATGTGTACATACTTGGTTAATAAAATTGATTCAATTCAACGCACTGTGCTGCCCAAAGACTAGGAGATTTCCTGGATGTCCAAATGATCTTCTGTACCTGACAATACCATTTCTGGTGTTTTCGGGTACAGAAGCCAAGAACCTTTTCACTGATTCCGATTATAGTGGACTTCAGGGCAGACTGGGCGGTGAAGAAGGGTCTCGACCCAAATCGTCACCCATTCCTTCTCTTCAGAGATGCTGCCTGTCCCGCTGAGTTACTCCAGCATTTTGTGTCTATTTCCAGGCAGTGAATACTCTGGCTTATTTTGGTTGTGGATCATCAGGAGATGTTGTCTGAGAAGAGCTATCATCACAGCATTCCTTGTGACCATAAACATCGAACTTCTTGCTGCATCCTCACGTTTGTGCCACTTCTAACTCATACGTATAACACAGTCTAATAGATACTTAACATAGAAAATAGGTTAGGAGGAGGTCATTCGGCCCTTCGAGCCAGCGCCGCCATTCATTGTGATCATGGCTAAATCGTCCCCAATCAATAACCCGTGCCTGCCTTCTCCCCATATCCCTTGATTCCACTAGCCCCTCGAGCTCTATCTAACTTAAGAGTGAATATAGACACGAAAAGCTGGAGTAAATCAGCGGGTCAGACAGCATCTCTGGAGAGAGGGAATAGATGATGTTTCGGGTCGAGACCCTTCTTTCGACTGAGAGTGGGTGTGTTGAGTTGCCTCTCTGATGAAGCAGAGCTGCTTGAGTGGAGTTAACATGAATATCTCCTCTGCTGGGCCTCTGAATTGACACTGCAAACACTCCTCATCTGCATCCACCTATCACTTGCTTGGATTTGACCTATCCCCACTTCTCCCCCCCACCCCCCCCCCCCCCCCCCCCCCCACACTACAATCAGTCTTAAGAAGGGTCTCAATCCGAAATGTCACCTACTCCAACTCAATCCATGTTAGGATCGAACCCGGGTCTCTGGCCCTGTGAGGCAGCAGATCTACCAGCTGTGCCCCTGTACCAACCATTTTAATTTAGATAAAGGACATTTATCAAGTCAACTCTCACTTGATTACTGAATGAGGTTGCTTTAAATGCAGACTCTGCCATTCCATTGCAATAGAATGCTAAACTATTATAACAAGCTGGCTGGAGTAAATTCACATGACATTTCCGCCTTCCCTAAACCTTTAAACCAACATACGCAGGTTTTCACTTGGTTGCTAAAACACCACATTGCTTATTTTCGATCCAGCTCAAGTTGATACTGTAAATCAGCAGAACAACAGAATACATCAGGGATTCCCTGGCACCAGAACAGAGTAGGGATCATACTGCCCAGAAAAAAAGACCACTGGTTCAGCTGCCTCTGCTGGCTCTTTGGAAAAGATTATCCAATTAGTCCCACATTCTCGCATTCCACTTTAGCCCCAGCAACGTTTTGTTTCATCCGGCTATTCAGATTTCTTTTCAAAGTTACTTTGAATTTAAATCAAAGATCCCTTCAGGCAGCAGGATCAGGACTGGACCAACGCTGTGCTTCACAACAAAATCTACATCTCCCAGTGTGTTCTATTGTAAATTACTTCAAACTTGTGGCCAGGCATGTGTGTGGCACAGATAAGAACAAACAAGAGAAGGATTGAAGGGTCCCTCAACAACACTACTTGCTTATTACGCACAGAAACAGGGCGGCACGGTGGCGCAGCGGTAGTGCTACTGACTTACAGCTCCAGAGACGCGGGTTCGATCCTGACTACGGGTGCTGTCTATTCTCCCGGTGACCATGTGGGTTTTCTACAAGATAGAAACATAGAAAATAGGTGCAGGAGGAGGCCATTCGGCCCTTCGAGCCAGCACCGCCATTCATTGTGATCATGGCTAATCGTCCCCTATCAATAACCCGTGCCTGCCTTCTCCCCATATCCCTTGACTCCACTAGCCCCTAGAGCTCTATCTAACTCTCTCTTAAGTCCATCCAGTGACTTGGCCTCCACTGCCCTCTGTGGCAGGGAATTCCACAAATTCACAACTCTCTGGGTGAAAAGGTTTTTTCTCACCTCAGTCTTAAATGACCTCCCCTTTATTCTAAGACTGTGTGTGGCCCCTGGTTCTGGACTCGCCCAACATTGGGAACATTTTTCCTGCATCTAGCTCGTCCAATCCTTTTATAATTTTATATGTTTCTATAAGATCGCCCCCTCATCCTTCTAAACTCCAGTGAATACAAGCCTAGTCTTTTCAATCTTTCCCCATATTTGCTTGGCCGATATCCCTCTAAATCTCCATCATGCACCTGTCTAAATGTCTTTCAAACGTTATGATAGTACTTACCTAAAACTTCCTCCCTTGGCCGCTCATTCAATAAACCATCACCCTTTGTGTAAAAATGGTTATCTCTCAGATTCCTATGAAATCTTTCCCCCATCATCTTAATGCTCTGGCCTCTTGTTCTCAAACCTACAGTGCGAAAACAGGCCGTTCGGCCCACCGAGTCCGCACCGACATTGTACATTAACACCACTAAGGACAATTTTACATTCATGCCAAGCCAATTAACCTACAAACCTGTACGACTTTTGTGTGTGGGAGGAAAGCTAAGGTCTCTGAGCAAGCCCATGCAGGTCACGGGGAGAACGTACAAACTCAGTATAGACAAGCACCCGTCGTCAGGATCAAACCCGGGTCTCTGGCGCTGTAAGGCAGTAGCTCTACCACTACTGGTTCTCGAAAGGTATGTATCATCAATACAATCTGATCCTTTGTGGAACTGGTTACTTTGAAAGATGATCAGAGATAACTGGTCAGTGTGATCTGGAAAAGACACTGCCAAAACTATCAGTTGTTGTTGTAAAAGAAATGCAGTGGTTGAATATTAAGGGAATTGTGAAGTCTGTTTTAAGAAATACATTTTTTTTACAAGGAGATTGCCAATATTTTTGTCACTGAATTACCTTAAGGGAGAACCGCCATTGTAGCACATTGGTAGAGCAGCTGCCTTACAGCGCCAGAGACCTGGGATCGATCTTGTCTACAGGGGCTGTCTGTACAGAGTTAGTACATCCTCCCCGCGATCTGTGTGGGTTTTCTCCGGGTGCTCCGGTTTCCTCCCACACTCCAAAGACATTCAGGTTGTAGGATAATTGGCTTTGTTAAAATTGTAAATTGTCCCTAGCGTGTAGTAGAATATTGGTCGTGTGTGTGGGTATCGCTGGTCGGTGCGGACATGGTGGGCCTAAAGGCCTGTTTCAGCACCGTATCTCTAAACTAAATTGCCAACATTTATACTTATTGGTGAGCTTTTTGATACCCAAGGTGTGGAGGGAAAGATATATGCAAAACACAAACATTTAACTGTATTTAGGTGCCTGTGACAACTTGAAAAATACTGAAAGTTCTTTAAAAACAAGTTAAGGGCCTGACCCACCAGCATGCGACTGCATGTGTCTAGCGCGACCAAACGTGGTGGCTTGAGGCGTACGGCCTCGCGGGGCCGGTCCCACTTCCAACCGCGGAGCCGTCTGGAGTTGTGTGGGGCTGGTCCCGACATCATACTCACCAATCAGCTGGGCAGGAGGCGGGCCGACTGAATTTGGACGTCGCACGGCACGCTGGGCAACGCGCAACGCCACGCGCTAGGCGTACGCCGTCAAGATGCTGCGTACGGCGTCAACACGCTGCGTATGGCGTTGAGACGCTGCGTATGACCGTCGAGGCGCTACGTATGGCCTCAATGCGGGCCGACAGGCCGTTGCCGCGCGGAATTTTTGGACAATGTCAGTTTTTCGGATCCCCGCGCGATGTCGGGACCAGCTCCGCACAACTACATATGGCTCCGGCGATCGAAGTGGGACCGGCCCCGCGAGGCCGGACGGCTCAAGCGACCATGTTAGGTCGCGCTCGCCACATGCAGTCGCATGCTGGTGGGACCGGCCCTTTAGGCTGGTTTGAAGAAGAGTCTCGACTCAAAACGTTACGGTTTATAGATGCATAGAACCCTTCGAGCCTGCACCGCCATTCAATATGATCATGGCTGATCATCCAACTCAGTATCCCGTACCTGCCTTCTCTCCATACCCCCTGATCCCCTTGGCCACATCTAACTCCCTCTTAAATATAGCCAATGAACTGGCCTCAACTACCCTCTGTGGCAGAGAGTTCCAGAGATTCACCACTCTCTGTGTGAAAAAGGATTTACTCATCTCGGTCTTAAAGGATTTCCCCCTTATCCTTAAGCTGTGACCCCTTGTCCTGGACTTCCCCAACATCGGGAACAATCTTCCTGCATCTAGCCTGTCCAACCCCTTAAGAATTTTGTAAGGCTGGTTTAATTTTTCCCCTTGGGAGTAGCCGCTCATCAGTCCTCTTCCCCGCTCCCCCCCCCCCCGACATCAGTCTGATGAAGGGTCTCGACTCGAAACGTTGCCTATTCCTTCTCTTCATAGATGCTGCCTCGCTCGCTGAGTTTCTCCAGCATTTTTGTCTTACCTTCGATTTTTCCAGCATCTGCAGTTCTTTCAATCAATCAATCAATCAATTTTATTTGTATAGCACATTTAAAAACAACTCACGTTGACCAAAGTGCTGTACATCAGTGTAGGCACTAATGTGCTACATACAATGGTACACAGACCCAACCATACATACATAAACTGTTTACAGCGCCCCCTCAGAGGGACTCAAAAACGCTAGGGAGTAGAAATAGGTTTTGAGCCTCGACTTAAAGGAGTCGATGGAGGGGGCAGTTCTGATGAGGAGAGGGATGCTGTTCTGCAGTCTAGATGCTTGCAACCGCAAAAACGCGGTCGCCCCTGAGCTTAAACCTAGACCGCGGGATAGTCAGTAGCCCCAAGTCAGCCGACCTGAGGGACCTGGAGGTAGAATGGTGGGTTAAAAGACTTTTGATCTTTCTTTCTTAAACAATTCTTCACTTCATGGTGAGAATGCCTGTAAGTAAGTAAGTCTTCACATACCTTTGTAGGAATTCCTGAGCATTTGCAGGGTAGGAGGGTGGGATTCCACAATCAACAGCATGATTTTAATGCATGTGCTTCCGATAACTGGGTTGGTGTTTTCAAACAGCTCGTAAATTACCTCGTCCAGGATTAATTGGATGCTTCTCTCCTTCACAGACAGCAGCAGTGTTCTGAAAGGCAATTCATTAACACAATTCTGTAATTGATATCCTGCTGTCAACTGATTTCATCTGCAATGCCGTCCTCAGTTTAGTTTATTGTCACGTGTACCAAGGTACCAGGCACGGAACTCGCTATCAAAATATGGAGGGGACCGGGGAAACACAATGTTTTGGTGGTCGCGCGCGCATGCGCACACTCACACACACACGCGCGAGGCTTCAGAGGCTCAATCCAGCGCTAAATGCAGCTCAACTCTGCCTGTCTTGCCGGGTTAACTACAGCCCTGTCTGGAATGACGGGATACCAGCGCTGCTTCTCCGCGCTGGCCATATTTCCCGCAAGCCCTGGTATGTAAACCTGGCGGGACAGGCAGATTTAAGCTGGGTTTAGCGCTGTTTCTCTGCGCTGGCTGTGGGCCTGGGGGCACAGCTTGCGTCTGACTCCCGACCTCTCTGGCCACCCGTGGGGGGGGGGCGCTCGGGACAGCGCCGGAGACCCGGCCGGGATCGATCCTGGCTGCGGATGAGGCGCAGGTCTCCCTCCTCCAATCACCGCACTCTATCCTCAGTCCCACCCCCCCCCCCCACACTCCTCCCTCCTCCAATCATCGCGCTGAATCATCATGTCCCGCTCCCATTGCCTGCTGACTGACGTCTCTCTCGTCCAATCGGCGCCCTCGATCAGCAGTCCTACCCCCACTGTCTCGCGGAAAGCGGAGATTTTAAAATCAGGATGACAAAAACTTGGGGGGTGATGTCCCACACCTCACAAAACATGGGGGGGACGTGTCCCCTCTGGTCCCCCCCCCCCGGGTTCTCCGCCCCTGCAAGGTACAGTGAAAAGCTTTCGTTCCGTGCTCACCAGCAAGCGGAAAGACAATACACAAGCCATTTACAGAGTACAGATACAGAAGGGAATAACGTTTAGTGCAAGGTTAAGCCTGCAAATTATAAATGTGAGCATATCCACTTTGGTGGCAAGAACAAGCAGATGATTATCTGAATGTTGTCAGATTAGGAAAAGGGGAGGTGCAACGAGACCTGGGTGTGCTTGTGCATTAGTCACTGAAAGCAAGCATGCAGAGCAGAAAGCTAATGGCAATTTGCCTTCCTTGCGAGAGGATTTGAGTTTTGGAGCAAGTTGTACAGGGCCCAGGTGAGACCGCACCTGGAATATTGTGTGCAATTTTGGTCTCCTAATTTGAGGAAGGACATTATTGCTATTGAGGGAGTGCAGTGTAGGTTCACCAGGTTAATTCCCGGGATGGCGGGACTGACATATGATGAAAGAATGGGTCGACTGGGCTTGTATTCACTGGAATTTAGAAGGATGCGAGGGGATCTTATAGAAACATATACAAAATTCTTAGAGGATTACACAGGCTAGATGCAGGAAAAATGTTCCCGATGTTGGGGGAGTCCAGAACCAGGGTTCACAGTTTAAGAATATGGGTCGAGGGGTCATTTAGGACTGAGATGAGGAAAAACTTCTTCATGCAGAGAGTTGTGAATCTGTGGAGTTCTCTGCCACAGGTGGCAGTGGAGGCCAATTCACTGGATGTTTTCAAGAGAGAGCTACAGTAGATTTAGCTCTGAGGGCTAAAAGGAACCAAGGGAAATGGGAAAAAGCAGGTATGGGGTACTGATTTTCGATGATCAGCCATGGTCATCTTGCATATTTGGCTCGAAGGCCAAATGTTTCTATGTTTCTTAAGCCCGATCAAGGATAGTCCGAGGGTCACCAAAGAGGTAGATAGTAGTTCAGGGCTGCTCTCTGGTTGTGGTAGGATGGTTCAGTTGCCTGATAACAGCTGGGAAGAAACTGTCCCTGAATCTGGAGGTGTGTGTTTTCACACTCTGTACCTTTTGCCTGCTGGGTGAGGGGAGAAGAGGGAGTGGCTGGGGTGAGACTCCTCCTTGATTATGGTGGTGGCCTTGAGGAGGCAGCCTGAGGTATAAATGGAGTCAAATGGAGGTTGGTTTGTGTGATGGTCTGGGCTGCATCCACAATTTGCTGCAATTTCTTGCCGTCTTGGATGGAGCTGGTTCCAAACCAAAAGCTGCGATGCATCCTGTTAAAATGCTTTCTACAGCGTACCGGTAGCTAGTCAGCTATAGCTAGTCAGCATGATGATATCCTGGTGTCTCAAAGTTCAAAGTAAACTTTATTGTCAATTCAAATAAATTGGATTGAAATTGCATTTCCCCATACTCCAAATGTGCAAGTAATATTTATAACACAGGCAGACAATATACCAATAAGATAGACAATATACATTATTTAAAATATACACAGTGTGCCAGACTGTAGTAAACTTTTGAGGTATGTTATTAAGGTGCAATAATGAAGGTGCAATATAGAAAAGTGCAAATAGCATACTGCAGACATTAGAAACATAGAAACATAGAAAGTAGGTGCGAGAGCAGACCACCAGGTCCATCGAGCCCGCACCGCCATTCGCTCATGGCTGAACACTAAACAGACACACTTACCCACAAACAGTAGACACAAGACACAGAACACAAGACACTACCCTCCCCTTTATACCGCTATCACCCCTCTCCACCCCAAGAACCTCGTGATCTCCTGGGGGAGGCAAAAAACCGGATAAAAACCCAGGTCCAATTCGGGAAAAAAATCCGGGAAATTCCTCTCCGACCCCAATCTAGGCGATCGACACTTGTCCAGGAGATCACTCAGGTCTTACTATACTAACCATACCTAGGTCCATATCCCTGCCCTCTCCCCGTAGCCCCTTATCCCCTTGGCAGCTAAAAAAACATCTATTTTAGTCTTAAATATATTTAAAGTTTCTGCTTCCACTGCTCCCTGGGGCAGTGAATTCCATAAATTAACCACCCTCTGGGTGAAGAAGTTCTTCCTCATCTCAGTTTTAAAAGAGCCCCCCCTTATTCTGCAACTATGTCCCCTAGTTCTAGTTTCCCCGATCATTGGGAACATCCTCGGTGCATCCACCCGATCAAGGCCCCTCACGATCTTATACGTTTCAATGAGATCGCCTCTCATTCTTCTAAACTCCAAAGAGTAGAGTTCCAGCCTACTTAACCTTTCCTCATATGTCAATCCCCTCATTGCAGGAATTAATCTTGTAAACCTTCGCTGCACTGCCTCCAGGGCTAGTACATCCTTTCTTAAGTATGGACCCCAGAACTGTACACAGTATTCCAAATGTGGTCTCACTAATACTGTGTACAGCTGCAGCAAGACCTCCGTGTTTTTATACTCAATCCCCCTAGCAATAAAGGCCAAAACTCCATTGGCCTTCCTGATTGCTTGCTGCACCTGCATACTAACTTTCAGTGATTCATGTACTAATACCCCTAGATCCCTTTGCGTTGCATTACAACGCAGCTCCTCCTCATTTAGAAAATAACTTGCCCTATCATTTGTTTTCCCAAAGTGAATGACTTCACATTTATTAGTATTAAATTTCATCTGCCAAGTTGTTGCCCACTCACCTAGCTTATCTATATCCTTTTGCAGACTCTTCCTATCCTCCTCATCCCCTACTTTTCCTCCCATTTTTGTATCGTCCGCAAATTTTGATATATTACACTTGGTTCCCTCCTCCAAATCATTTATATAAATTGTGAACAACTGGGGTCCCAGCACCGACCCTTGCGGAACCCCGCTAGTTACCGGTTGCCATCCCGAGTATGAACCATTTATCCCCACTCTCTGCTTCCTATTTGTTAGCCAATCCTCTACCCATGCTAATATATTACCCCCAATCCCATAATTTTTTATTTTTAGCAATAGTCTCTTATGTGGCACCTTGTCAAAAGCCTTTTGGAAGTCCAAGTATACCACATCCACCGGTTCCCCTTTATCCACCCGGGTTGTTACTTCCTCAAAGAATTCGAGCAGATTCGTTAAACAGGACTTCCCCTTCACAAAACCATGCTGGTTCTGTCCGATGAAGTCATGTTTATCCAAGTGCCCCGTTAGTGTTTCTTTAATAATTGTCTCTAACATTTTACCCACCACCGATGTTAGACTAACCGGTCTATAGTTACCCGCCTTCTGTTTACTTCCTTTTTTAAATATAGGTGTTACATTGGCCATTTTCCAATCCACTGGGACCGTTCCTGCCTCCAGGGAGTTTTGGAAAATTATCACCAATGCATCCACAATCCCCACCGCTATCTCCCTCAAGACCCTTGGATGTAATCCATCAGGCCCAGGGGATTTATCCTCCTTCAGTCTCATTAATTTCCCTAATACCACCTCCTTGGTGATCTTAATAGTATTTAGCTCCTCCATTCCTACCGCCCCCTGTTTATCCAGCGTTGGAATATTTTTTGTGTCTTCTATGGTGAAGACTGATACAAAATACTCGTTTAATGCCTTTGCCATTTCCATGTTCCCCACCAACAACTCTCCAGTCTCACCCTCCAATGGACCAACGTTCACCTTAGCCACCCTTTTTCTTTTTATATAGCTATAAAAACTCTTACTATTAGTTTTTATGTTGTTCGCTAAATTCCTTTCATAGTCTATTTTCCCCGTCTTAATTAATCTCTTAGTTATTTTTTGCTGACCTTTAAATGCTTCCCAATCCTCTACCCTCCCACTATCTCTGGCTACCTTATATGCCCTTGCCTTCAGCCGAATACTATCCTTTATAGTTTTACTGAGCCATGGCTGACTGTTCTTACCCTTACCCCTTTTTTTCTTCATAGGAATAAATTTTTTCTTGAAGGTTATACAGTATACCCTTAAACGTACACCACTGCTCATGTACCGTCTTATTCTTGAGTCTGCTATCCCAGTCAACTTTGATCAGCTCAGTCCTCATACCTTCATAATCCCCCTTATTTAGACTAAGCACCCTAGCCTGAGTTTCAACCTGCTCCCCTTCTATTTGAATATGGAATTCGACCATATTGTGGTCACTTGTTCCCAACGAGTCCCTAACTATGACATTTTTAATTAATCCTGCTTCATTACACAGGACCAGATCCAAGATTGCCTCCCCCCTTGTCGGTTCTATGACATACTGTTCTAGGAACCCGTCTCTAATACATTCTATAAACTCTTCCTCTAGTCTACCCTGCCCAGTTTGGTTTGCCCAATTAATATGAAAATTGAAGTCCCCCATGATTACAGCAGTTCCCTTTTTACATGCGTCAACTATTTGCAGATTTATGTTCTGACTAACAGCGTCACAGCTATTTGGAGGTCTATAAATTACACCCACTAGTGTTTTTTTCCCCTTATTATTCTCTATCTGTACCCAAGCTGTTTCACTATCCTGATCCTTCAACGCAATATCCTTCCTCTCTATTGCCGTTATTCCCTCCCTTATTAAAAGGGCCACCCCTCCTCCCTTTCTTTCCTGTCTATCTTTCCTAATTGTCGAGTACCCCTCTATATTTAACTCCCAGTCCTGATCCCCTTGCAGCCATGTCTCCGTAATGGCCACGATATCATAACTATATATACTTAATTGCACCGTTAATTCATTTATCTTATTACGAATACTCCGTGCATTTAGATAAAGCACTTTCAGATGATTTTTACTACCCTTCCTTTCCGTTTTTGCCCCTTTTACATCTAAAGCTTTATCTTCACACATTCTGTCTCCTGTCACATTTTGACTTTCCGCTTCCCCACTGATACCCTGCTCTATTTCCTCTACCCCTGCCGTTATTACCCCCCTTGATACCTCCCCCCCGCTACTTAGTTTAAAGACCTCTCTACTGCCCTAGTTATATGATTTGCCAGGACCCCAGTCCCAGCACCGTTCAGGTGAAGTCCGTCCTTACAGAACAGATCCCCCCTGTCCCAGTACTGGTGCCAGTGGCCCAAGAAACCAAACCCATTATTCCCACACCAGTCTTTGAGCCACGCATTTAGCTTTTTAATTTTACGTATCCTCGCCGATTTGGCCCGTGGCTCAGGTAGCAATCCGGAGATCAGTACCCTCGAGGTTCTGCTTTTTAATTTATTCCCTAACTGCTCAAACTCCTTCAGCAGATCCTCCTTCCTCGTCCTTCCTATGTCATTGGTCCCCACATGGACCACGACCACTGGATCCTCCCCCTCCCACTGCAAATTTCTCTCCAGCATCGCAGAGATATCCTTAACCCTAGCACCGGGTAGGCAACACAGCCTTCGGGACATGTTCTGCTGGCCGCAGAGAACCCTATCTACCCCCCGAATAATACTATCCCCTATCACTACGGCATTTCTTCTACCTCCCCCCTCTTGAATGGCCTCCTGATCCACGGTGCTGCAGCCAGGTTGCTCATCCCTCCCACAGCCCCTGATCCCGTCCTTACATTGAGTAAGAGCCTCGGTCATGCTCGTCAGGGGCAAGGGCTGTGGCTCCTGCCGCATCTCCTCCTGGTTCCCCCTACCTGCCTCGCTTATGGCCACACCTTCCTTTCCTTGCTCACTGCCTACTGAATTAGTTAAACTGGTCGGTGTGACCATCCCCTGGCACAAAACATCCAGGTAATACTCCCCCTCCCTGATGTACCGCAGCGTATGAAGTTGGGTCTCCAGCTCATCAATGCGGAGCTGGAGTTCCTCTAGCCTCAAACACTTACTGCAGCTGTAGGGATCTTCTACATCAATGGTGTCGACAAATTCCCACATCTCGCAGTATTGGCACATCTCCTGACCGCCCATCTTATATAAGTAATTAACTGGTCCTATTTAAGAATCCCCTACTGTATTGATACACCCCTTATTTATATAATCCTACCTCCTATAAATGGGAAAGTACTCACCCCAGCCGTAAATTACCTACTGGGTTGGCTGTCTAGTGGCAATTCCGTCCGCTCCTCCTGTCTGGCCCACCGCTCCCTCGCAGTGCGTGGCAAACCTCTTTGCCTCTCCCAGAATCCTTAGCCTCTCAAGCGTATTGCGTGGTCTCCTCTCCTCAGCCTCCTCTCCGAAGACTCTCGAGCCAAAGACTCACACTTTTCTCACAGGGCACTTCACTCACTGCCGCTCGCAAAGAGCTGTCCTGCTTAAATTGACTGATAAATTGCCTATTTACACATTGAGTTAAAGTTAAATGTTCATGGAATTTTCTTGAGTGTGTTGAGTAGTCTGATGGCCTGAGGAAAAAAGCTGTTTTTGAATCTGGTGGTTTTGCTCCGCCTGTTGCGGTAGCGCTTGCCAGATGGTAGGAGAGTGAACAGTTTGTGTGCTGGGTGGGTGGTGTCTTTGATGATATTGGTTGCTCTCTTGCGACAGCGAGATGGGTATAAGTCCTGGATTGCAGGTTGGGGTGATCTGGTGATCTTCTCCGCTGTCCTCACCACTTTCTGGTGTTAACTAAACTCATCTGTAATACATGCACTATAGTTGGTTGCAGCTAAGGTACACAAAAATGCTGGAAAAAACTCAGCGGGTGCAGCAGCATCAATGGGGCGAAGGAAATAGGCAACGTTTCGGGCCGAATCCCTGCCAGTTTGGTTTAGGAAGGAAGAACTGGCCAGGCTTTTGCCTACACACACTATCCAACAATTGTAATTCGGGACAGTATTGAATAACCATATAACAATTACAGCACGGAAACAGGCCATCTCGACCCTTCTAGTCCGTGCCGAACACATAATCTCCCCTAGTCCCATATACCTGCGCTCAGACCATAACCCTCCATTCCCTTCCCATCCATATAACTATCCAATTTATTTTTAAATGACAAAAACGAACCTGCCTCCACCACCTTCACTGGAAGCTCATTCCACACAGCTACCACTCTCTGAGTAAAGAAGTTCCCCCTCATGTTACCCCTAAACTTCAGTCCCTTAATTCTCATGTCATGTCCCCTTGTTTGAATCTTCCCTACTCTCAGTGGGAAAAGCTTTTCCACGTCAACTCTGTCTATCCCTCTCATCATTTTAAAAACCTCTATCAAGTCCCCCCTTAACCTTCTGCGCTCCAAAGAATAAAGCCCTAACTTGTTCAACCTTTCTCAGTAACTTAGTTGCTGAAACCCAGGCAACATTCTAGTAAATCTCCTCTGTACGCTCTCTATTTTGTTGACATCCTTCCTATAATTAGGCGACCAAAATTGTACACCATACTCCAGAATTGGCCTCACCAATGCCTTGTACAATTTTTACATTACATCCCAACTTCTATACTCAATGCTCTGATTTATAAAGGCCAGCACACCAAAAGCTTTCTCTACCACCCTATCTACATGAGATTCCACTTTCAGGGAACTGTGCACAGTTATTCCCAGATCCCTCTGTTTTGTAATTTTGTCATATGTGGCGGCCATTTGCATACTTGTGTATTGTATGCAAAATAAAGAATTGCACTGTACCATGTATATGGGACAATAAAGTATCAATCAATCAATGTAATTGGAAAAATGCATATGAATGGATATCAGACGAGAAGTGGAGACATAAGGAATTGCAGATAAGTTCATGTGAAAGGCGCAGCATTAGGCCATTCGGCCCATCATGTCATGGCTGATCTATCTTTCCCTCTTAACCCCAAACTCCTGCCTTCTCCCCATAACCCCTGACACCTGTACTAATCAAGAATCTATGCCGTAAAAAAATATCTATTGACTTGGCCTCCACAGCCTTCTGTGTCAATGAATTCCACAGTTTCACCACCCTCTGACTAAAGAATGCTGGAATATTGCGTAGAATCTAAACTAAGTTGATTTACAGATGGGTGCACAAAATGTAGGGATGAAGGAGGGTGTAGACTGAAGAAATCTGAATGGTTCTTCTCAGTCTTGCAAAAGTCCAAGGAAAGAATCACAAATTCCTGCTGACGGGACCTGTTGCATTGGTCATAAGGGATAGGAGTAGAATTAGGCCATTTGGCCCATCTTCTACTCCACCATTCAATCATGGCTGATCTATCTTTCCCTCCTAACCCCATTCTCCTGCCTTCTCCCCATAACCCCTGACACCTGTACTAATCAAGAATCAATCTATCACTGGATTGAATTCCAGTTAATATCCTTGCAGTGATTGCAAATATCTATTTCTGAGAGAGAGATTCTTTAGCAAAAACCCTAATTTGATTTGAGGTGTTTTATAAATTACACCTTTAAAAAACATTAAAACAGTAATAAATTACTGTCATAGAAAAAGGGGCCAGTCTCAATTACTTTAAAGGTCGCTAATTTTAGTTTTTTTTATTCACTGATTTTATTCACAGAGGTCCTTCTGCAGTTGTACAGACCACACCTGGAGTATTGTGTGCAGTTTTGGTCCCCTAATTTGAGGAAGGACATTCTTGTTATTGAGGGAGTGCAGCGTTGGTTTACAAGGTTAATTCCCGGGATGGCGGGACTGTCATATGCTGAGAGAATGGAGCAGCTGGGCTTGTACACTCTGGGGTTTAGAAGGATGAGAGGGGATCTTATTGAAACATATAAGATAGTTTAGGGTTTGGACATGCTGGAGGCAGGAAACATGTTCCCGATGTTGGGGGAGTCCAGAACCAGGGGCCACAGTTTAAGAATAAGGGGTAAGCCATTTAGAAAGGAGACGAGGAAACACTTTTTCTCACAGAGAGTTGTGAGTGTGTGGAATTCTCTGCTTCGGAGGGCAGTGGAGGCCGGGTTCTCTGCATGCTTTCAAGAGAGAGCTGGATAGGGCTCTTAAAGATAACGGAGTCAGGGGATATGGGGAAAAGGCAGGAACAGGGTACTGATTGGGGATGATCAGCCACGATCACATTGAATGGCGGTGCTGGCTCGAAGGGCTGAATGGCCTACTCCTGCACCTATTACCTATTGTCTATTGATATGAATAAATCTGGACGTTTAGTTTAGTTTAGAGATACAGCACGGAAACAGGCCCTTCGGCCCACCTAGTCTGCACTGACCAGCGATCCCCGCACACTAACACTACCCCACACACACAACTAGTGACAATCTTTTACATTTATACATTTATACCAAGCCAATTAACCTACAAAACTGTACGTCTTTTGCGTGTGGGAAGTAACCTAATATCTCGGAGTAAACCCATGCAGGCCACAGGGAGAACGTGCAAACTCCGTACAAGCAGTACCCATAGTCGGGAACGACCCCGGGTAAGCACTGTAAGGCCACAACTGCGCCACCATGCCCAAAAAGCAAGTTATAATGGTTTTAAATAGTAAACAATACACAATTTCTAAGGGAAAATATCACTGAAGTTTCTTACACGACAAATACAAACTAAACTATGAAACCCCCCTCACCTGTGTTGACCTATCACCTGCCATACTTTGTACAGCCTCTCCCCCTTTCCAGCCTTCTTTCTTCCCCCCCCCCCCCCCCCCCCACTGACAATCAGCCTGAAGAAGAATCTCGACCCGAAACGTCACCTATCCATGTTCTCCAGAGATGCTGTCTGACCTGGTGAGTTACGCCAACATTTTTGTGTCTGTTTGTGTATTCACCAGCATCTACAGTTCTTTGTTTGAACATATAAACTGCCTTGGTTGCACTCGGGACTTTGGGCTTCTTCTTACACTAATATTGTTTTATTTTTAATTTATTCCGTTTTTTGTTTTTGTTTATTGTGTTATTTGTGTGTATTGTGTTTACCGGCCAGTTATGTGGCTGTAAGCAAGAATGTCATTGCACAGTGACAGGGCGACATGGTGACACGGTAGAGGTGCTGCCTTAAGGGCATGTCCAACTTTCACGACCCAATTCACGACCTTTTTTACTCGTGGACATTTTACATCAGGCTAGAAAATCGCCCCGACCTGCTTGATGCCACGAGTACCTCTTATAGAAACTTACAAAATTCTTAAGGGGTTGGACAGGCTAGATGCAGGAAGATTGTTCCCGATGTTGGGGAAGTCCAGGACAAGGGGTCACAGCTTAAGGATAAGGGGGAAATCCTTTAAAACCGAGATGAGGAGAACTTTTTTTCACACAGAGAGTGGTGAATCTCTGGAACTCTCTGCCGCAGAGGGTAGTTGAGGCCAGTTCATTGGCTATATTTAAGAGGGAGTTAGATGTGGCCCTTCTGGCTAAGGGGATCAGGGGGTATGGAGAGAAGGCAGGTACGGGATGCTGAGTTGGATGATCAGCCATGATCATATTGAATGGCGGTGCAGGCTCGAAGGGCCGAATGGCCTACTCCTGCACCTAATTTCTATGTTTACCCACGACTAGCATCGTGACCTACCTATGACCTACCTACGATCTCGTGATGACCATGCTGCGAGTATGAGTCAAGGGAAAACGCGGCAGAGGTCGTGTATTAGGACGTGAAAGTGGGACAGGCCCTTTACAGCACCGGCCTATGGGTGCTGTCTTTACAAAGTTTGTACATTTTCCCCATGAGTGTGTGGGTTTTCTCCGGGTGCGCCGATTTCCTCCCACATTCCAAAGACGCACAGGTTTGTAGGTTAATTGGCTTTGGATAAAAAGTGTAAATTGCCCCTAGTGTGTAGGATAGTGCTAGTGTAAGGGGGTTGCTGGTCGGCGCCGACTTGGAGGGCCGAAGGGCCTGCTTCCGCTCTGTATCTCTAAACTAGACTAAACTACATATGACAATTAAACGCTTTTGAATTGGGCGAATTGTATAAATCTCTCAACTTCACAAACAGATACAAGCATTTTACCTGTTGAGCTGGAGAATACTGAGCAGAACAGACACCATGATGACAGTGGTTTCCATATCGTCAGTGAGCAGCAACTGGAGCAGTTGATCAGACTGAAAGACTGCATTGAAAAGGGAAAGTTAATTATACACAAACCCTCGACCTGTGTGTGTATCAGTATTAAGGCTCATGTCTGAACAATTGCAAGTTAAAATCATGAGACGAATAGATTGGGTAAACAGTCTTTTGCCCATAGGAGAATCAAGAACCAGAAGATATAGGTTAAGGGGGGGGGGGGAGATTTAATAGGAACCCGAAGGGTAACTTTTTTTACACCATGGGTGGTAGGTGTATGGAACAAACATAGAAACATAGAAATTAGGTGCAGGAGTAGGCCATTCGGCCCTTCGAGCCTGCACCGCCATTCAATATGATCATGGCCGATCATCCAACTCAGTATCCCGTACCTGCCTTCTCTCCATACCCTCTGATCCCCTTAGACACAAGGGCCACATCTAACTCCCTCTTAAATATAGCCAATGAACTGGCCTCGACTACCCTCTGCGGCAGAGAGTTCCAGAGATTCACCACTCTCTGTGTGAAAAAAGTTCTTCTCACCTCGGTTTTAAAGGATTTCCCCCTTATCCTTAAGCTGTGACCCCTTGTCCTGGACTTCCCCAACATCGGGAACAATCTTCCTGCATCTAGCCTGTCCAACCCCTTAAGAATTTTGTAAGTTTCTATAAGATCCCCTCTCAATCTCCTAAATTCTAGAGAGTATAAACCAAGTCTATCCAGTCTTTCTTCATAAGACAGTCCTGACATCCCAGGAATCAGTCTGGTTAACCTTCTCTGCACTCCTTCTATGGCAATAATGTCCTTCCTCAGATTTGGAGACCAAAACAAGCTGCAGGAGGAGGTAGTTGAGACAGGTACTATCACAACGTTTAAGAAACATTTAGACTAAAGTATTACAACAGCATTTAAAATACATTTGGACAGGTACATGGATTGGATAGGTTTAGAGAGATATGGGCCAAATGCTGGCAAGTGGGAGTGGTGTAGATGGGGCATATTGGTTGGTAGGCAAGTTGGGCCGAAGAGCCTGTTTCCACGCTATATGGTTATAATGGTCCTTGTGGGGTGGAAGATTGCAACCTTCACGTGGTCCGCCCTGTTTCGACTAATGCAATCAACTCGACGTGCTCAAACGGAAGATCAAATAGAACAAGTTGTCCAACAACTTCAGGCTGTGCACGCCACACGAAAGAAGAAGAAGATGGCCCTTGTGAAAATTGCATGAAAATGGCTTATCAGATCATCTGGGATATCCCCATGCTGTTTTTAAACACATCTCAACTATGTTTGCAAATCTCTATTCGTGCCAGCTGTCCAAAAATAACGCATGCAGGTGTATGAAAACGTGGCAAATGCAAAGAATTTTTAAAAAGCGTTGGTTTCAGAAATGATCGCATCATCACCATTGGCGAATAACTTTAGTTTTAGTTTAGAGATACAGCATGGAAAGATGCCCATTGGCCCACCGAGTCCATGCCAACCATCGATCGATCACCCGTTCGTGCTAGTCCTAAGTTATTCCACTTTCCCATCCACTCCCGACACAATAGGGTCAATTGTAAAGAGGCCAATTAATGTACAAACTGGCCGTTTTTTTGGGGATGTGGGAGGAAACCCACACATTCACAGGGAGAACGTGCAAATTCCACACACAGTGTGTGTACAAAATCATGAGAGGAACAGATCGGGTAGATGCACAGAGTCTTTTGCCCAGAGTAGGGGAATGGAGGACCAGAGGGCATAGGTTCAATGTGAAATAGAAAAGATTTAATAGGAATCTGAGGGGTAACCTTTTTCACACAAAGGGTGGTAGGTGTATGGAACAAGCTGCCAGAGGAGGGAGTTGAGGCTGGGACTATCCCATCGTTTAAGAGACAGTTAGACAGGTTCAAGAGAGGATATGGACCAAGCACAGGCAAGTGGTTCTAGTGTAGCGGGGACATTGTTGGCCGGTGTGTGCAAGTTGGGCTGAAGGGCCTGTTTCCACACTGTATTACTCTGTGACGAGGCCAGCATCAAACCTGGGTCTGTGGCACTGCGAGGCAACACGAGTTGCTCATGAACTACTTGCTTGAGTGCATGCAAGCTCAGTGTCCGTGGAGAGGGGCAGAGTGATGGGGTTGACGGTGAACTCGGGGTGACACGGTGAGACAGTCGTTGCTTCTTCAATTGAAGCAATGACTCATTTTAGTTTCAGTCAAATTCTGCCAAGGATCAAAATAAATTGCTGACCTGGTTTACTTATTCAGATATGCATAACATGACTGATGTTAGAATCATCTCTTCATGATGTCCACAAGTGTTTCACTGTGAATTATGCAATTTTCAAGTGTAGTCATGTTATAAATTTTGGAAATGTGAAGGCCAGCTTGCGTATAGCAAACCCATTCATACGTCACTGTGACTATCACATTATATGTGTGTACATATATCACTTTATATGTGTGTGTGTGTATTGTCCCTAATGTGTTTGCTTAGTGTGCGCAGACACAGTGGGCCAACAAGCCTGCTTCCTCGCTGTATCTCTAAACACTAAACTCAAACAAAATTAATAATTGTGAGCTGCTGAAGCTAATGAGGGGCCTTATTATATGCAAATGTTGGATTAAAAAAAAAGGAGTGGAATCAGGAGTTACATAGAAACATAGAAAATAGGTGCAGGAGGAGGCCATTCGGCCCTTCGAGCCAGCACCGCCATCCAATACGATCATGGCTGATCGTCCCCTATCAATAACCCGTGCGTGCCTTCTCCCCATATCCCTTGACTCCACTAGCCCCTAGAGCTCTATCTAACTCTTTCTTAAATCCCTCCAGTGATTTGGCCTCCACTGCCCTCTGTGGCAGGGAATTCCACAAATTCACAACTGTCTGGGTGAAAAAGTTTTTTCTCACCTCAGTCTTAAATGACCTCCCCTTTATTCTAAGACTGTGGCCCCTGGTTCTGGACGCCCAACATTGGGAACATTTTTCCTGCATCTAGTTTGTCCAGTCCTTTTATAATTTTATGTGTTTCTATAAGATTCCCCCTCATCCTTCTAAACTCCAGTGAATACTAGCCTAGTCTTTTCAATCTTTCCTCATATGACAGTCCCGCCATCCCAGGGATCAATCTCGTGAACCTACCCTGCACTGCCTCAATCACAAGGATGTCCTTCCTCAAATTAGGAGACCAAAACTGTACACAATACTCCAGATGTGGTCTCACCAGAGCCCTATACATCTGCAGAAGAACCTCTTTACTAGTTGAGATCAAATTTGTCCAATCTATTTCTTGATATGGTTCAATTCTTGTGGATCAATTCTCTCTTTTTTACACTCTTTCGAAAGCTCCATTTACCATCCTGTTTTCTGCACATGGTTTAGTGCAACTATTGGCATTTGATCAGAATAGGCAGAGCAGGCCCTGAGGCAGGAAATACAAGACGCACTGGATTTCCTGAATGGAGTTAGGAAGGAACAGAAGTGACACATTGCACAATGTTCTCACAGTTTATACATAAATTAAGGTAGAAACCATGCAGAACATCTCCATACACCCTTTTGACCCACGCTATTAGTCAGAAAGTATATAGACTGCCAACAGAGTTGGAGCATTGTATTCAGTTTTGGTCACCCTGTTAAAGGAGGGATGTTAAGCTGGAACGAGTCCAAAGAAGATTTGTAATGATGTTACCATGACTTGAAGGGCTGGGTTAAAGGGAGAGGTCGGGCAGGCTTGGGCTATATTCCTTAGACTTTAGGAAGATGAGGGGAGATCTTGTTGAGATATGGAGATATGGAGGGGAATATTATTATTTTATTTTATTATTAAAGCTTTATTTCAGACACAGGTCCATATACACATCAAACAGTACAAAGAATTACAAAGATACATTAAGAAATTGCATATTAGCCTAAAATAGCTGGCCGAGACCGGAGCGGGTGGAGCGGTGGAGGAGCGCTGCCGCTGCCGCTGCTGATGCGGGGGCTGCTACTGCGGGTCTGCGGACGGCGGCACCGGGAGCCCGCGGATCCCTGGAGGGAGACCGCTTTTCGGGGCTCCTGCAACGGCGACTTCTCCCGCCCGAGTTGCGGGGTCGAAGAGCTCCTGGAGCGGGGCCTACATCACTGCCCCGCGCGGCTTGGAATGGCCGCGGGACTCTGCGAGCGCACACCGGGGGCTCTCTAACACCAAGACCCGGTGTGCGACCTCGCACCACCCGGCGTGGCTTTAATGGCCGCGGGACAATCGCCATCGCCAGCCGGGGGCTTTGACTTTGACTCTGACATCGGGGGGGGGGGGGGGGGAAGAGTGCAGTGGAGAGATAAGTTTTTTTTTGGCCTTCCATCACAGCTATGTGATGGATGTTTATGTAAAATGTAAATTATGTTGTGTCTTGGGTCTATTTGTGTGTAATGTATGGCTGCAGAAACGGCATTTCATTTGGACCTCCAGGGGTCCAAATGACAATTAAATAGACTATTGACTATTGACTATATATAAGCTATTGCACCAATGCCATCTTAGCCTAGAAGTGAATCTAGAGCTTTTCAGAGGGCTGACTAGGCTTCAATTATGTGGTTCTCTGACTTGTCCAGGCAACACATAAAACTAAACATCAGCTGTCTTAAGAGTGCCTCACAGGTTGGCACTCTAGTGGACACAAACAATTGACTGGCACTATGCCACCTAGGGACACGAAGCAGCAACCTCATTGCATCATTGTATGCTACCTTAAGCCTCTGCATACTCTTTTTCTTATACTTAGACCACAATTGAGCAGTATATAAGGGTGTGATGTAGGTTCTGAACAGGGAACACTTCACATGGTCAGAGCACATATAAAACGTCCTTATCAGCATGTTGGCTTGAAGATAGATTTTACAGCGCTGTCGGTAGAGGTCTTTGTCATCCTTCCAGTCATCAGATATGACATGACCTAAGTATTTAATTTCCTCACACACTGCAAGAGGACTGTCTGACAAATAAAAGGTCGGAAAAGTTGATTCCCTGTCCTCAGCGCTTCTAACTACCATTATGCGGCTTTTAAGGCAGAAACCAGAACAGATGGAGTGAATGCAGTCTTTTACCCAGAGTAGGGAACTTAAGAACCAGAAGACATATGTTTAAGCCGGAGCGGGGGGAGGGGGGGGAGATTTAATAGGAACCAAGTCTGAGGAAGGGTCTTGACCCAAAACATCACCTATTCCTTTTCTCCAGAGATGCTGCCGGACCTGATGAGTTACTTTACAATTTAATGTCCATCTTTTCACAGAGGATGGTGGATTAAGGCAAATACCATAACAACATTTAAAAGGCATTTGGACAGGTACATGGATAGGAAAGGTTTAGAGCGATCTGGGCCTGAAAGTCTGAAGAAGGATCTCGACCCGAAACGTCGCCTATTCCTTCTCTCCATAGATGCTGCTTCACCCACTGAGTTTCTCCAGCATGTTTTGTCAACCTGGGCCAAAGACAGGCGGGTGGGACTAGTGTAGATGGGGGCATCTTGGTCGGTGGGCAAATTGGGCCGAAGGGCCTGTTGCCATGCTGTATGACTCTTGAGTTTCCCAATTCCCATCCTATAATCTCTTTAACAGATTAGTTATAATTAGTCATTTGCCCACAAATACAGCAATATCAATTATTATTAAAAATTCACCACTTTAGTTCTCTCTAGAGTTGACCTTGGTCACAGCTTAGAGCACTTCCAGAAACATTGACAGTATTCCCCAAGATGTGAAATCCCCTTAAAAACATCACAGAACGTAGAGCAGTAGAGCACAGGCTCGGGCCCTTTTGCCAATGTTGACTGCACCAACGTTGATGCCAATTGAACCTAATTCCATCTGCACACACGTGGTCTATATTCCGCCATCCCCTGCCCATTCATGAGCTCGTCTAGACGCTTCGCAAGTGTCACGTCAGCAACATCGTCACACGTACGAGGCATCTTGTTATCCAAGCTTACACTCATCCTGTTATGCAAGAAGGTATTACCACGATGAATGGGGTTGTTTGGCCAGTCTCCCATCACCAGTCAAACCACATCCTGTATTTATCGCCCCGCCCCTAACACCCTGGCCATTTCTGATTCATCTACAGCTCAAGATTCAGATTCAGATTCAGATTCAATTTTAATTGTCATTGTCAGTGTACAGTACAGAGACAACGAAATGCATTTAGCATCGCCCTGGAAGAGCGACATAGCAAATGATTTGAATAAATAATAATAAGTGTCCGGGGCGGGGGGGTGATTGGCAGTCACCGAGGTACGTTGTTGAGTAGAGTGACAGCCGCCGGGAAGAAGCTGTTCCTCGACCTGCTGGTTCGGCAACGGAGGGACCTGTAGCGCCTCCCGGATGGTAGGAGGGTAAACAGTCCATGGTTGGGGTGAGAGCAGTCCTTGGCGATGCTGAGCGCCCTCCGCAGACAACGCTTGCTTTGGACAGACTCAATGGAGGGGAGCGAGGAACCGGTGATGCGTTGGGCAATTTTCACCACCCTCTGCAATGCCTTCCGGTCGGAGACAGAGCAGTTGCCATACCATACTGTGATACAGTTGGTAAGGATGCTCTCGATGGTGCAGCGGTAGAAGTTCACCAGGATCTGAGGAGACAGATGGACCTTCTTCAGTCTCCTCAGGAAGAAGAGACGCTGGTGAGCCTTCTTGATCAGAGTTGAGGTATTGTGGGTCCAAGAGAGGTCATCGGAGATGTTGACTCCCAGGAACCTGAAGCTAGAAACACGTTCCACCTCCGTCCCGTTAATGTGGATGGGGGTGTGCGTGCCGCCTCTGGACTTCCTGAAGTCTACAATGAGGTCCTTGGTCTTCTTGGAGTTAAGGGCCTCAAGCCTTCAACATCATTAATTCAAAGTTCTCTGACAGAGCCACTGTCTCACGGCACCAGAGAACCAGGTCCAGCCCTGACCTCAGATGCTGTCTGGGTGGAGTGTGCGTGTTCTCCTTGACCATGAGGGTTTCCTCAGAACATTAAACAAAGGTCCTGTCATCTGTTCATAATTCTAGGAGCAGAATCAGGCCACTTGACCCATCAAGTCTATTCCCCCATTCAATCATGATTGATCTATCTTGCCCTCTCAACCCACAGTCAGTCTGAAGAAGGGTCTCGACCTGAAACATCACCGATCCATTTTCTCCAGAGATTCTGCCTGACCTGCTGAGTTACCTTCCAGAACACGGGGTCACAGTTTAAGGATAAGGGGGAAAGCTTTTAGGACCGAGATGAGAAAAACATTTTTCACACAGAGAGTGGCGAATCTGTGGAATTCTCTGCCTCAGAAGGTAGTTGAGGCCACAGTTCATTGGCTATATTTAAGAGGGAGTTAGATGTGGCCCTTGTGGCTAAAGGGATCAGGGGGTATGGAGAGAAGGCAGGTACAGGATATTGAGTTGGATGATCAGCCATGATCATATTGAATGGCGGTGCAGGCTCGAAGGGACGAATGGCCTACTCCTGCACCTATTTTCTATGTCTCTATGTTACTCCTGTCTATTGTATAAACCAGTATCTGCAGTTCCTTTTTATTACATTTTGTTGTTGGCCACTTCCATTTTTTTCTAAATGTCAACCCGAATTCAAAGCTGTTGATCAACTTTCATAACCAGCTCCTCGTCTCAATGGCCCATTTCCTTTCTCATCGTCACTTTTTTGCATATCTTTCATTAACTTGCTCCACTACTCTCAATATCACCGTCTATGTTTCTCCTTTCCAACACCCCTGACTCTCAGTCAGAAGAAGGGACTCGACCAGACAAATTCTGGAGTATGGTGCACAATTGTGGTCGCCAAATTATAGGAAAGATGTCAACAAAATTGAGAGAGTACAGGGGAGATTTACTAGAATGTTGCCTGGGTTTCAGCAACTAGGTTACAGAGAAAGGTTGAACAAGTTAGGTCTTTATTCTTTGGAGCGCAGAAGGTTAAGGGGGGACTTGATAGAGGTCTTTAAAATGATGAGAGGGATATAGACAGAGTTGACGTGGATAAGCTTTTCCAAATGAGTGTAGGGAAGATTCAAACAAGAGGACATGATTTGAGAATGAAGGGACAAAAGTTTAGGGGCAACATGAGGGGGAACTTCTTTACTCAGAGAGTGGTAGCTGTGTGGAATGAGCTTCCAGTGGAAGTGGTGGAGGCAGGTTCGATTTTATCATTTAAAAATTTATAGGTAGAAACACTACACTTGGAAGAGATGAGACTCCTCCTAGCAGGCAAAGCAGATCACTTCCAAAAGACGTGGTCTGCATTTATGGAACTATTACAAGCATAAGGTGCAATAATAAGTTAAAACATAAAGGCTACCCAGATCTGGTAACGGGGGGTATAAAACAAACTTTTAATAAAAACACGGTTGGTATATCCTTTTTTGCGGAGTTTTGTGTTACAATAGAGCGATTGATTTTCCTTTCTTCTTTTTTTTCTTTTCTTTCTAGGGTCTTATTTCTTTTCTTTACTTCCTTCTCTAATTCCTTCCCTAATGGGGTCTCTTCTCCCAACACTTTCCTGCACTTTCTCGACTCTTGCTTATTTTCCTTACTTCTTTTATTTCTATCTTTTTTAAAGCTCAAAAAATGAAGTGGTACAACATAATGTAATAAGATATATGTGATGTATTAATGTGATTTACTGTACTGCTAATTAAAAAAAAAAAAATTTATAGGCATATGGACGGGAAAGGAATGGAGGGTTATGGTCTGAGTGCAGGTAGATGGGACTAGGTGAGAGTAAGTGTTCGGCACGGACCAGAAGGGCCGAGATGGCCTGTTTCCGTTCTGTAATTGTTATATGGTTATATGGACCCAAAACCTATCCTTTGCCTCCAGAGATGCTGCAAGAGTTACTCCAGCTTTTTGTGCCTATGTTCGGTTTTAACCAGCATCTCCAGTTCCTTCCTGGCCCCACAGCAGAAGCGTCCTCGTCGCAGGGCTGGAAACTGGAAGTATCCCGAGCTCATTCTGCTACCACCATCATTTATTGCAACAAGTGATTGCTCCCACTGATTGTCGGCGGAAGCTTGTGTCCTTTGCAGGACAGACGATGGCAGCGATGTCAACATTTGAACCGTGGAAGATGGACACGAAAGAAGAAGATCCTTCCTACACTCCTCGTCTCTTGTCCGCTTTCATCTGACTGCACTTGCTCAATGTCACTTCTGACGTTATTCTCTATCTAGAAACATAGAAAAATAGGTGCAGGAGTAGGCCATTCGGCCCTTCGAGCCTGCACCGCCATTCAATATGATCATGGCTGATCATCCAACTCAGTATCCCGTACCTGCCTTCTCTCCATACCCCCTGATCCCTTTAGCCACAAGGGCCACATCTAACTCTCTCTTAAATATAGCCAATGTACTGGCCTCAACTACCTTCTGTGGCAGAGAGTTCCAGAGATTTACCACTCTCAGTGTGAAAAATGCTTTTCTCATCTCTTGTCCTAAAGGATTTCCCCTTTATTCTTAAACTGTGACCCCTTGTCCTGGACTTCCCCAACATCGGGAACAATCTTCCTGCATCTAGCCTGTCCAACATCCTTAAGAATTTTGTAAGTTTCTATAAGATCCCCCTCAATCTCCTAAATTCTAGCGAGTACAAGCCGAGTCTATCCAGTCTTTCTTCATATGAAAGTCCTGACATCCCAGGAATCAGCCTGGTGAACCTTCTCTGTACTCCCTCTGTGGCAAGAATGTCTTTCCTCAAATTTGGAGACCAAAACTGTACACTTACCATTTTAAAGCTGGTAATTTCGCAAGGCAGTTGAAACTTACCATGCGGAGTCAGATGAGCGTGGCCACTTAGCAGCCAGCAAAGAGAGTCAGTCACATGGTGGAAATAGCGGAGAAAATCTTGTTTATCATCATCCTAGAAAGAGGAACAAATTGTGAACCATTTCAAACATTGAAAACATTCAATTTATCAAATATTTTCTTCGTGACATTTTATATTTGTAAAGTTAGTGTTCATCCTATGTTGAGAAGTTTTATTGGGTGATGGGACTTCTCCAACTGAGAGCAGGTTTCCGCCCTCAGCTGCTGTAGTTAATGGGAGAACAAACAGCACCGGACCAACCCTGTGGAAAGGCCAGAGTACTAGAAGTTTTATTAACATAGAAACATAGAAAATAGATGCAGGAGGAGGCCATTCGGCCCTTCGAGCCAGCACCGCCATTCATTGTGATCATGGCTGATCGTCCCCTATCAATAACCTGTGCCTGCCTTCTCCCCATATCCCTTGACTCCACTAGCCCCTGGAGCTCTTTCTAACTCGCTCTTAAATCCATCCAGTGACTTGGCCTCCACTGCCCTCTGTGGCAGGGAATTCCATAAATTCACAACTCTGGATGAAAATTTTTTTCTCACTTCAGTCTTAAATGACCTCCCCTTTATTCTAAGACTGTGCCCCCTGATTCTGGACTCGCCCAACATTGGGAACATTTTTCCTGCATCTAGATTGTCCAGTCCTTTTATAATTTTATATGCGAGTCCGTGCTGACTGGTAGTCAACCTGTACACTAGGACTATCCTACACACGAGGAACAATCTTACAATCATATATAACCATATTGTCACAGTCTGCCCTCTCCTCATTCTCATCCACTTCACCTCCCAGTACTTTTCCACCGTCTCTCCTTCTCCTCGCCTGCCACTCCCCTCTCATCAGCCCAACTCTCCTCACCTGTTGCACTCAGTTGCCTCTGATCAAATATTAACCCGGTACAGGTGCACAACCTTTTATCCGAAGTTCCAAATAACGAAAACCTCCGAATAGCGACATTTTTTCAGTCCTTGAAGAAAGGTCCTTGAAAACGTTCACTGAGGGCGGCCCGCAGAGGTGACAGCGGAACCTCCGGTCGGTCCTCGAAGAAAGGGGAACTAAATCCCCATTCATAAAAGAGAAGGTGAGGGTATGTTGCGTGGGAGGGTTAATAATTGACAATCTTCTGCTGCCTGCCCGCTGAGTTAAAAAGTGCACAGTGCATGAGAACTTTTTAACTCAGGGGGCAGGCAGCAGCAAATTGTCGCTCCCTTCAGTTTCACCCCACCTACACCCCTCTGCTTCCCGGCCACGTGTGTGACCCCTTCCCTCCCCTCTCCAGCACCCCCCGCCCATTGCACCGGCGCGGGGGCTTTGCACTGTCTTCACGTCGGAGCTAGTGCCAGTCACCGGAGACGTCAGGACCAACGGGACACCGGCCCCCATGCCCACTGCAAGCACGGAGATCCCAGAGACCCACAGCCAGCAGCAGCCCAGCCCCGTTCCAATTCCAGAGGAACACACTCCCCGTAGGGACCGAAGCTGATGGTGTGCAAGGTAAGTCTTGGGGTTGCGGATGAGGCGGCGCAGCTCGGGCTGTGACGTCTCCGGTCACCCCCTGTACAGGAGCTGAGACTGGGAACTGTGTGGTTGTTTGCAGTTGCAGAGGGAGGGGGCAAGGGCGGTACAGTTCCCAGTCTCAGCTCCAGTCCAGGGGGATGACCAGAGACGTCAGGACCAACGGGACACCGACTGCAAGCACGGAGATCCCAGAGACTCACAGCCAGCAGCAACTCTAGCCCAGCCCCGCTCCAACTCCAGAGGAACCCGGGTTGCGGATGACGGGGCGCAGCTCGGGCTGTGGGCGAACTGCTACTTGGCGCTGTAGCGGCGCATCGGGGAGTGGGTTCTTGTTGGTCCTGACGTCTCCGGCCGTCCCCCTGGACAGGAGCTGAGAGACGTCAGGACCACCAGAAGCCGCTCCCCGATGCGCCGCTACGGCGACAAGTGGCAGTTCACCCACAGCCCGAGCTGCGCCCCCTCATCGGGACACCGACCCCCAGGCCCACTGCAAGCACGGAGATCCCAGAGACTCACAGCCAGCAACAACTCTAGCCCAGCCCCGCTCCAACTCCAGAGGAACCCGGGTTGCGGATGAGGGGGCGCAGCTCGGGCTGTGGGCGAACTGCCACTTGTCGCCGTAGCGGCGCATCGGGGAGCGGATTCCTCTGGAGTTGGAGGGACGAAGACACAGCGGTTTTTGAGAATGGTGGGCAATCACTTCCAAAGTTCTGCCCACACAGTCAGTACACCTCTCCTACACTTGTCTCCTGCACTAAGATTATCTCGCAGAGAATGATCCCAGCCTAACCCTCCCTATTCTCTCCTATTCTGCAAGAAAAAACTACATTGAAGACTCAAACTCGCGATCGAGTAACTGCCGGGATCGAGGCGCAAACTCGCGACCTTGCGGATATGAACCGAGCACTCTGCCACTGCGCCAGCCGTTAAAATCTACGCTAAAAATCTTCCATTCCGAAAACCGAAAAATTCTGAATTAGTGAAAAAGTGTCTGGTCCCAAGGCTTTCGGATAAAAGGTTGTGCACCTGTATATAGACTCTCCTCACCGTTCACACAGTGCCAGATTGTCGCAGCATTCATGCAAGACTCTCCAACGTTTTCCCGACTGCCTACACGGATTCGAACCTGCCTGCCCCTGACCATTCCATCCTGTCGTCTTCCCGGATATCACCTCAGCCTTCTGTCCCCGACCACGGCCTTCGTCCCGTACCTCCTGGTTTCTGTCTGCCTCTCTCCTGGGCTGTTTGGTGTATCCCTGCAATGGCTCCTCGACTTCCTGCCTGGCTTCGACTCTCCTTTCGTCTGTCCCTCGCTGGTTTGGTTGCATCGTGTGTTGGATCTCCTGGTTACCGGACCTTCCGCTATCCCGACCACGTCTCCTGCCTGCCCCTCTTCGGAACCCTCGCTCAATCCTGAGCCTCTGTGTGAGTACGGTGTACCCATTCCTGTGTTACTACTCTGTGCTGCTATTGGGTCCAAGCTATACCCGTTACACATATAACAATTACAGCACGGAAACAGGCCATCTCGGCCCTTCTAGTCCGTGCCGAACACTTACTCTCACCTAGTCCCATCTACCTGCACTCAGACCATAACCCTCCATTCCTTTCCCGTCCATATACCTATCCAATTTATTTTTAAATTATAAAATCAAACCTGCCTCCACCACTTCTACTGGAAGCTCATTCCACACAGCTACCACTCTCTGAGTAAAGAAGTTCCCCCTCATGTTGCCCCTAAACCTGTGTCCCTTAATTCTCCAATCATGTTCTCTTGTTTGAATCTTCCCTACTCTCAATGGAAAAAGCTTATCCACGTCAACTCTGTCTATCCCTCTCATAATTTTAAAGACCTCTATCAAGTCCCCCCTTAACCTTCTGCACTCCAAAGATTAGAGACCTACCTTGTTCAACCTTTCTCTGTAACTTAGGTGCTGAAACCCAGGCAATCACCAAAACCAATTAACCTGCAAACCTGTACATCTTTGAAGTGTGGGAGGAAACCGATGAAAATGTGTACACTGGGAAAATGTACAAACTTCGACATGCAGCACCCATAGTCAGGATTGAAACTGGGTCACTGGCGCTGTAAGGTAGCAGCTCTACCGCTGTGCCGCCCCCTTATATTGGACTGAATGCAAAATTGAGCTAATTGATATACTCCCTATCATTGAAACTCACATAAAAGCAGAGCCTTTAACTTATAGTGCAGTGAGATCATAAGATTATAAGTGATAGGAGTACTTGATACAAAAGTTAGTGGTTTTGCAGATAGTAAAGATGGTTGTGAGCGATTGCAGCAGGATCTGGATCGATTGGCCAGGTGGGTGGAGGAATGGTTGATGGAATTTAATACAGAGAAGTGTGCGGTGTTGCATTTTGGGACGTCGAACAAGGGCAGGACCTACACAGTAAATGGTAGGCCTCTGGGTGATGTTGTAGAGCAGAGGGATCCAGGAGTACAGGTACATGGTTCCTTGAAGGTTGAGTCGCAGGTAGATAAGGTTGGCAAAAAAGCTTTTGGCACTTTGGCCTTCATCAGTCAGAGTATTGAGTATAGAAGTTGGGAGGACATGTTGCAGTTGTATAAGACGTTGGTGAGACCGCATTTAGAATATTGTGTTCAGTTCTGGGCACCATGTTATAGGAAAGATATTGTCAAACTTGAAAGGGTTCGGAAAAGATTTGCGAGGATGTTGCCGGGACTGGAGGGTGTGAGCTATAGGGAGAGGTAGAGCAGGCTGGGTCTCTGTTTCATGGAGCGCAGGAGAATGAAGGGAGATCTTATAGAGGTGCACAAAATAATGAGAGGGATAGATCGGGTAGATGCAGTCTTTTGCTCTGAGCAGGGGGATCGAGGACCAGAGGACATGGGTGAAGGGGTAAAGATTAGATCAGAATCTGAGGGGTAACTTTTTCACACAAAGGGTGGCGGGTGTATGGAACAAGAGGAGGTAGTTGAGGCTGGGACTATCCCATCGTTTAAGAAACAGTTAGACAGGTACATGGATAGGACAGGTTTGGAGGGTTATGGACCAAACGCAGGCAGGTTGGACCAGTGTAGCTGGAACATTGTTGGCCAGTGTGGACAAATTGGGCCAAAGGGCCTGTTTCCACACTGTATCACTCTCTGACTCTGCGAGTAGAATTAGGCTCATCAAGTCTACTCCGCCATTCAATCATGGCTGATCTACCTCTCCCTCCTAACCCCATTCCCCTGCCTTCTCCCCATGACCTCTGACAACAGTACTGACCAAGAACTACTACTCATAGGATAAATGTATTAAGTGCTGGGTATGCGATAGTCGGGTAGAAGCCAATGTACAATCACCTCATCAGCTTTGAGAAAGCGAGCCTGCAGTCTTCGTGCCAGCAACATTAGATTGTCTGCAGCTGATGGCAACACTTTGTCGTGAAATTCTTCTGCATCATTCTTTGGATCCAGACCCACACAGACAGTGCTGAGAAAGCAATACAAATTACCATTAAATTGATAAAACGCAAAATATTCCCAGAGACACTGTTCATCTTATGTTAACATGGAACAGTGCAAGAAAAGGCTCTTGACCCCACAATGTCTCTGCCAACAATGACCTCAAGACCATCTCTTACCTACCTACGCATGATCCATATCCCACCAGATGTATGTGCCCATGCAAAAGCCTCTTTCAATGTGACGATCGTATCGACCTCAACCACCAACCCTGGCAGCGCGGTCCAAGCATTCATCACCCTCTCTGTAAAAAGTTTTCCCTAAAATATTCATTGCCCCTCTCTCCGTCTGCGGGACTTTAACATCACGGAGCTTGCGATCCCTTCGCCGGGCATCGCGGCTCCAACCGCGGGCCCTGTGGACTTCAACATCGTGAAGCCTGCGGTCTCTGGTAAGAAGAGGCCGACTCGGGAGCTCCATTGCCGCGGAGATTCAACCGCCCTGACGTGGGAGTTTCGATCACCCCGACGGGGGCTTCGATTGTCGGCTGCGGGGGCTTTGATCGCCCTGACTGCGGACGGTTTGATCGCCCCGACCGCGGGAGAACAAGAGGAAGGAGATTGAATTTTATTGCCTTCCATCACAGTGAGGAATGTGGAATCCATTATGATGGATGTTTATGTTACGTGGTTGTGTGTCTTGTTGCTTTTCACTAAAGGGCCTGTCCCAACAGCATGCAACTGCATGCGGCAAGCGCGACCTACTTCGATCGCCGGAGCCGTGCGGAGTTGTGCGGAGCTGGTCCCGACATCGCGCGGGGCTCCGAAAAACTGACCGTGTTCAAAAATTCCGCGCGGCAACGCACGTCTTGACGCTGCGCACGCCCATCGGACTTCGCTCGAACTTGACGTCACTCACTCGACCTCCGCACGGCCCCCGCTTCCGGTTTGGTCGCGCTCGCCGCATGCAGGTCGCGTGCTCGTGGGACAGGCCCTTTAGTACGGCAACTCAAATTTCGGCAACAAATGACAATAAACTGACCTTCAAACCTTAAAGTTATGTCCTCTAGTATTTGATGTCAACATTAGATTGTGCTTAATATTTTATATTCACTCAACAAAATCGAGATGTCAGAAACTTTTCAAGAAAGAATATTTTGCTCTGATGCTCAAATGATTTGACTATCCACAATAGGATGTACACAAAAAGCTGGAGAAACTCTGCGGGTGCAGCAGCATCTATGGAGCAAAGGAAATAGGCCGAAACCCTTCTTCTTCTTCCTTGAATAGGATGTTTTTATCGAATTAGAGGTAATTTTGCATTGGAGATAGGAAAGGCATCGAATAATAATCAACTGTGAGTGAATGATAGGCCTAACTTGCAAAGTTCTGCTTGTAAAATTACTCAAGGGATTCAAGCACCAATATAAACCAAGGAAATAAATTTTAGGCACTTAACAAACAGTCGGGATTTGCAGAGAATTGATGAGGTTAGTTTAGTGCAAGCTGTTGACAGCTTGGATTGAACAGTCTGGGGACTAGAACATAGAGACAAAAAACAGTTTGTCAACTCAAGGTTACAACTGTTAAGAAGCTAGACAGAACTGCAAACAACATCATCATTGGCGGTCACTCGAAACGAGTGTGACTGTCCTCTATAGGACGCCTGTGCGTGACTTTGTTTAACGTGGGAAGACTGGTGCACAGACAGACACCCCACGGTCCTTGACAAATCTGGGTCAGGGTCCAGTGGCTTGGAGTCCAAGACGACTGGAGACCCTTTTCTGCTGCAGCCTTCATCCGCCTTCCCAGCCGTTGTGACGTTAGCTCCACTAAGGTCAGCCATCGTCCTCCGCCTGTTCCACCGTTGAGGTCTTGGTTGGATTGCTCTTTGTCAGGGACCTTCCCCTCGACCTCACCACCATGGGTGGCTCAACCAGGAGCACAGCTCCAGACGGCATCGTTCTCAGGATCACACAAGCTTCTCCACCACGACAATAGACAATAGGTGCAGGAGTAGACCATTCAGTCCTTCGAGCCAGCACCACCATTCAATGTGATCATGGCTGATCATCCCCAATCAGTACCCCGTTTCTGCCTTCTCCCCTTATCCCCTGACTCTGCTATCTTTAAGACCTTTATTTAGTTCACTCAAGAAAGTATCCAGAGAACCGGCCTCCACTGAGGCAGAGAATTCCACACTCACAACTCTCTGTGAGAAAAAGTGTTTCCTCATCTCCGTTCTAAATGGCTTGCCCCTTATTCATAAACTGTGGCCCCTGGTTCTGGACTCCCCCAACATCGGCAACATGTTTCCTGCCTCTAGCGTGTCCAAACCCTTTATAATCTTATAGGTTTCAATTAGATCCCTTCTCATCCTTCTAAACTCCAGAGTGTACAAGCCCAGCCACCCCATTCTCTCAGCATATGACAGTCCCGCCATCCCGGGAGTTAACCTGGTGAATCTACGCTGCACTCCTTCAATAGCAAGAATGTCCTTCCACTAGGTGACAATCCACAGACAACCCACTGCAAACAAACAAATGGTATGAAGGTAATGTTCATTGGTCCCCCTGAGATCAGGACCAGGTAGGAAGGGACACAACATGGATGACTGGTTTTGAGGCAGTAAGAAGCACCACAAAAATTGATACCCTAATACATCCTATGTAGATAAAGAAACCTGCTTTCAGCTGTATGTTCAGTGTCTTGTGTCTGTTAGTTATAGCAGGAGTGTCACCTATCCATGTTCTCCAGAGATGCTACCTGGCCCACTGAGTTACCCCTGTACTTTGTGTTCGACGCCAACAGATGCTGCTGGTGTTGCTGAGTATTTCGAGCATATTCTTTATATAACAGTGCATGTGTTTAGTGAACCAAAGGTTTCTTCCCCCAATCAGCAACTTGAATTTACATACCAATCTTAATGGAACATGGAACAGAGTTTCCATGGCTCACAATGTCTGTGCCGAACATGATGCCAAAACTAACTCTTATCTTCCTGCACATATCCATATCCCTCCACATCCACATGCCTGTCCAATAGTCTCTTAAATGCCACTGCCGACCACCTCAACCACTATCAATCACCTCAACCACCACCTTGGCCGCACGTTCCAGAACCCAACACCCTCTGTGTAAAAAAAATTCCCCTTTGAACTTTGCCCATCTGATTTTTCCATCCTGGGGAAAAAAGGTTATGACTGCCCACTCTATCTATGCCTCTCATAATTTAACATACTTCTACCAGGTCTCCCCGCAACCTCCGGCATGCCAGAGAAAACAATCCAAGCCTGTTCAGCTTCTCCTAATACCCCCTCTAATCCAGGCATCATTTTGGTAAGTGGCAAGTGTCTCCATTTTTCACAAAGCAGCAATAGAAGCTGGGTGTCGTTCGCGGAGCACGGTTGAGCCGCGGGACTGACCCTGGTGGGGTCACAACATCGGAGGCCTGGATCGCCTCACTGCAGGGGGAGAACAAGGAGGGAAGAGACAAAGACTTTAAGACTTTTGCCGTCCATCACAGTGAGGAGGTGCCTGGTGAACTCACTGTGGTGGATGTTCAATTTGTGTTTATTGTGTGTTTTTGTTATTTTTATTATATGTATGACTGCAAGGCAAAGAAATTTTGTTCAGTCCGAAAGGTCCGAATGAGAATGAAGGATACTTTGACTTTGACTTTAAAAAACTAAAAAGCTACTTTCACCACATTAAACGACACAAATGCTGGAGTAACTCCGCAGGTCAGGCAACATCTCTAGAGAACATGGACACGTGATGTTTCGGGTCGAGACCCTTCTTCATTCTGATTGTGAGGTGGGACAGGGAGTTGAGGGAGATGAAAGGTGGAAAATAACCCAAATGTCATGTGTTGCTGAAACTCAAGTGTTCTCATGACTTCTTCCAGCAAAATACATCGTACATGTTTCATAGTCTGGTTGAAGAACTTGAGCATGTTCCTGGCGGATATTGAAATGGAGCTGATTTCATGGTTGGATGACTGCAGCGATCTGTTATTTCTCCCGGCCAGAACTCCTTGAGCACACTGTTCCGTTCCAGGAGCATCCAACAGCAAAGTGGGACCTAACAAATTGTTGCTCTGTACTAATATCAAACTAGACTATAAAGCAGCTCAGTGAAAAACTAATTTCAACACTTTTATGAAGCCACCTCGATGCAGAAATGCTTGAAATAATGTATTTCAGGTCCACCGCCGATTTTCAGACACCCTAGGCTCAAGAGCCATGCGGCATTATCCCTTTCGCCAGACCAACTGAGGTCACGGCCTAGGGTTACAGTACTATCCGACAATTAATGCATTTCGTTGTCTCTGTACTGTACACTAGTACTATCCGACAAACTATGGACAATTTACAATTTTTACTGAAGCTACAAACCTGTTTGTCATTGGAGTGTGGGAGGAAACCGGAAAACCTGGAGAAAAGCCAGCCCGGTCACAGGGGCAATGTACAGACAGCACCCGTAGTCGGGATCAAACCCGAGTCTCCGGCGCGGCAAGGCAGCAACTCTACCGCTGCGCGCGCCACAGTGTCGCCATCTCTGGGTGAAGATTCCCCTCATGTTTCTTCTGAATCTCTTCCTCCTTATTATAAATTTATGTTCTGTACTTTTATCTAACTTTGATGTAGGGAAAAGTTTCCTGCAGTCTAGTCTTAGAGTTTAATTTGTTCAGTTTTCATTCTGTTGTCAAGTCCAGTCAAGTCATGAGAGTTTACTGTCATGTCCCCCAGATGATACAATGAAATTCTTGCTTGCTGCAGCACAACAGAATACAGTAAGCATAAATACAAAACAGTTCAGTGTGTCTATATAGTATAGACCATATATATACACATTAATAAACAGATGACAAGAGTCAAGAGACAAGAGTATATTTAATTGTCATTTGGACCCCTGGAGGTCCAAATGAAATGCCGTTTCTGCAGCCATACATTACACACAAATAGACCCCAGACACAACATAATTACATTTTACATAAACATCCATCACATAGCTGTGATGGAAGGCCAAATAAACTTATCTCTCCACTGCACTCTCTCTCCCCCGATGTCAGAGTCAAAGTCCAAGCCCCCGGCTGGCGATGGCGATTGTCCCGCGGCCATTAAAGCCACGCCGGGTGGTGCGATGTCGCACACCGGGTCTTGGTGTTAGAGCCCCCGGCGTGCGCTCGCAAAGTCCCGCATTCCAAGCCGCGCGGGGCAGCAGCAGCAGCAGCTGGGGAGCCCCCGGCTTCTTCCTGTTGGAGGCCGCTCCCCGTTGCGGCCTCAATGACACCTGAGACCCGACGAGAAAAGGTCGGGTCTCCAGTGCAGGGAGAGATTCAATTTGTTTCCCCCCCCCTCCCACCCCAGTCATGAGACACACACACACCCCACACATAAAACAACAAAAACTACTTAAAAACACAGACAAAAAATAATAAAAACGTGGACAGGCTGCAGAGGCCGCTGCTGACCAGAGTCGCGCCGCCTACCGGATAGTGGTGCAATACACTGATGGTGCAATACGCTGTTATTGTTCAGAGTTTGTTTGATGGCAAGTTTAATAGTCTGATGGCTGTGGGGAAGTAGCTATTCCTGAACCTGGATGTTGCAGATTTCAGGCTCCTGTACCTTCTACCTGATGGCAGCGGAGTGATGAGTGTGTGGCCAGGATGGTGTGGGTCTTTGATGATGCTGCCAGCCTTTTTGAGGCAGCGACTGCGATAGATCCTTTCGATGGTGGGGAGGTCAGAGCCGATGATGGACTGGGCAGTGGTCACAACTTTCTGCATTATTTTCCGCTCCTGGACGCTCAAGTTGCCGAAACAAGCCATGATGCAACCTCTCTACTGTGCACCTGTAGAAGTTCGAGAGAGTCCTCCTTGACATACCCACTCTCCGTAATCTTCTCAGGAAGTATAGGCGCTGATGTGCTTTCTTTATAATGGCATCAGTGTGCTGGGACCAGGAAAGATCTTCGGAAATATGCACGGCCAGGAATTTGAGGTTCTTGATCCTTTCCACCATCGTCCCTACTCCTTGATATAAACGGGATCGTGGGTCCCTATCCTACCCCTTCCAAAGTCCACAATCAGTTCCTTGGTTTTGCTGGTGTTGAGGGCCAGGTTATTGTGCTGGCACCATTTGGTCAATCGGTCGATCAAGTGTTAAACAGCCTTTTGTATCAATGATTTATTTTGTTTTAAATTGGTTTTGTCATAGAAACATAGAAACATATTAGGTGCAGGATACATTCGGCCCTTCGAGCCTCCCCCGCCATTCAATATGATCATGGCTGATCATCCAACTCAGTATCCTGTACCTTTGTCTCTCCATACCCCCTGATCCCCTTAGCCACAAACATCTAACTCCCTCTTAAATAAGCCAATGAAGCCGATCTCTGTAATACACTCATTCCAACTGCTTTTCATGGCAATGTGTAATACCATGCTTGCTTTGTTCTGAACCAAAACACAAAAGCAAGGAATCTGAATACCAGTCATTGAATGATTCAGCGTGGAACAGGTCCTTCGGCCCAACTTTCCCACATCGGCCAACATGTCCCAGCTACACTAGTCCCACCTGCCCGCATTTGATCCATATCCCAACAAACCTGTCCTCTCCATGTACTTGTCTAACTGTTTTACAAACGTTGGGATAGTCCCTGCCTCAACTACATCCTCTGGCTGTTCCATACACCCACCACCCTTTGCATGAAAGAGTTATGGGCCTGTCCCACGAGCATGCGACTCCATGCGGCAAGCGCGACCAAACCAGAAGCGGGGGCTGTGCGGAGGTCGAGTGAGTGACATGAAGTTCGAGTGAAGTCCGCGGGAAGTTCGCGCGTGACGTGCGGCGTCGGGGGCGGCTGCGGGCCGGCAGGCCGTTGCTGCGCGGAATTTTTGAACACGGTCAGTTTTTCGGACCCCCGCGCGATGTCGGGACCAGCTCCGCACAACTCCATACGGCTTTGGCGATCGAAGTGGAACCGGCCCCGCGAGGCCGTACGGCTCAAGCGACCACGTTAGGTCGAGCTTGCCGCATGCAGTCGCATGCTCGTGGGACAGGCACTTTAGGTCGCGCTTGCCGCATGGAGTCACATGCTCGTGGGACACGCCCTTTACTCCTCAAATTCCTATTAAATCTTTTCCCCTTCACCTTAAACCTACTTCACCTACTCTAGGCAAGAGACTCTGTGCGTCTACCCGATCTCTTCCTCAGTCATTAAGATGAGGCTTCTTTACCTGAGTATGTCAGCCAGCTGCACGGCTGTGAACCATTGCCCTCGGATGTTGCGGAAGTCCAGAGCAAGCACCAGTACGCAGTACTGAATCAGGTCATAGTAATAAATATCCTCCTTCAACTGCTTTAACTCACGGCTTCCAAATGGAGGTCCTTTTAAGATATCTGTAAAATATATGGCAAGGTAAAAGGGGAAAGAATTATTGCTACACCACGGACAAAATCTTAAACCATGCTAGAAAATATAAACATAATTGCACAGCTTGCCGAGAACCATTTTCAATTTACAAACTTTATCATTTAGAGATACAGCACAGAAACAGGACCTTCGGCCCAACAACTCCATGTCAACCAGCGATCCCCGCATATTAATACACTGCACTAGGGACAATTTACAATGATACCAAGCCAATTAACCTACAAACCGGTACGTCTTTGGAGTTTGGGAGGAAACCAGAGACACCGGAAATAAACCCACACAGGTCACGGGGAGAACGTACAAACTCCACACAGACAGCAACATTGTTAGAATCAAACCTGGGTCCCTGGCGCTGCAAGACAGCATCTCTACCGCTGCCGGCACTGTGCCGCCCATTTGATCTTAGCAACTTGAACACACAGCAAAATTAATAAAAATTAAGCACTATTATTATGGATCATTGGATTTCTTCACAGAATAGTCAAAGGCAAAGATCTTGACTTTGTACTTTTAGAACGCTCTATGATCTTTGGTCGAAGGTATGGAAACAAGGAATTACAGATGCTCGAATCTTGTGTAGAGTACATAATGCAAGAGTAACTCGGCGGGGCAGGAAGCATCTCTGGAGGAGGTGGATAGGAGGTGTTTCGGGTCGGGACCCTTCTTCGGACTCCAACATTTAAGAATTTGGGAACGTGGATTCACTGAACGAATTTGCAGATACTTCCTGTGCCTAAAGGGCCTGTTCCACTTACATGCGGTTGCATGCATTTGGCGCGAACAAATGTGGTCGCTTGAGGCGTACGGGCACCGTATGGCTGCGCGGAGCCGGTCCCACTTAGAAGCGCGGAGTTGTGCGGGGCTGGTCCCGACATCGCGCGGGGCTCTGAAAAACTGGCAGTGTCCGAAATCTTCGCGTGCCAACGGCCTGTCGGCCCGCAGACGCATTGAGGGCGTACGCAGCGTCTTGACAGCTTATGCAGCGTCTTGACGGCATATCCTAGCGCGTGGCGTTGCGTGATGACGTCACCGCCTGGCGTGGCTTTGCGTGATGACGTCACCGCCCGACGTCGTGCGACGCCCACCTCCTGCCCAGCTGATTGGTGAATATGACGGAAATGATGTCACACGTGAACTTAGCGCGAACTTAGCATGTACTTAGCACGTACTTAGCGTGAACTTCGCTTCCGTTTGGTAGCGCCAAACGCATGCAATCGCATGCAAGTGGGACAGGCCCTTTAGTGTCCGTAACCAGTAGTCAGGAGTTTGACATTTTAGTATTGTTCTGAGTGAGTACTGCGATGCTGGAAACACTCTCTTTTGGAAGAAATACTAAACCTCTTAACTGAATAAAAAACAATCCTCATTACAATATTTGGAAGAAGAGCAAGAAAATTTCCGTGCTGTCCCAGCCAAGATTCATCCGAAAACAAACATTACAAAAATAGAATAGACTGGTCACTCATACACTTTGCAGCCTAGGAAGCCTGCTGTGCACAAAAGGGGCACTGTAATCCCTACATTATAAAAGGAACCATTCTTGGATGACCCGAGGCCATGAAAGGCACTATACAAATGAAAGTCTGTCTTTCTTCCATTTTAACTGGAGAAAGAGATCAGAGATTCAACAGAAAGACATGGCTGTTAATGGAGTGGCAAAAACCAGGGACCAGCAAGAGGTCAAGATAGGAAAGAGAAGAGAGATGTCAGAGAATTGTAGGCTTGGTGGAGAAAGATCATGTGCTAGGAGTAGAATTAGGCCATTCGGCCCATCAAGTCTACTCCACCACCAATCATGGCTGATCTATCTCTCCCTCCTAACCCCATTTTCCTGCCTTCTCCCCATAACCTCTGGCACCTGTATTAATCAACAATCTATCTATCTCTGCCTTAAATATATCTACTGACTTTGCCTCCACAACCTTCTGTGGCAAAGAATTCCACATATTCACCACCCTCTGACGAAATAAATTTCTCCTCATCTCCTTCCTAAAAGAGCGCCCTTTAATTCTGAGGCTGTGACCTCTAGTCCGAGACTCTCCCATGAGTGGAAACATCCTGTCCACATCCAATCTATCCAAGCTTTTCACTATTCTGTACGTTTCAATGAGGTCGCCCCTTATTCTTCTAAACTCCAGCGAATGTAGGCCCATTGCCCCAAAACAAGGTTAGGTCTATGGAGGAATTTGACGGGAGTTTTTAAATTTAGATTTTAGTCGTACCCAGCACAGCGAGGGCAAGGGCATAATGGGTAAAGAGTTTGGAAGCAGGCTGTGGTTAGCTGGAACTGAAGTTTGGGGCGGTAAATTAGCAAAGAGCGTGTTAGAACATTACACCAGGCGAGCTGAGGAGTTTAATGTTGATAAGTGTGAGGTGTTGAATTTTTGGAAGGCAAACCTAGACAGGACCTTCACGGTGAATGGTAGGGCTCTGAGGAGTGTTGGGGACCAGAGGGATACAGGAAACCAAGGAACTGATTGTGGACTTTGGAAGGGGTAGGATGGGGACCCACAGTCAAGTCAAGTCACTTTTATTTCTATAGCACATTTAAAAAACAACTCTCGTTGGCCAAAGTGCTTTACATTGGTGGAGGTACTAACGTTATACAACATTGGTTCATAAATTAAGTACATACATAAATACATACATGTAGCCCTCCCTCAGAGGTCGTCAAGAAAGGCTTGAGAGTAAAGATGGGTTTTTAGTCTCGACTTAAAGGAGTCGATGGAGGGGGCAGTTCTGATGGGAAGGGGGGATGCTGTTCCACAGTCTAGGAGCTGCAACCGCAAAGGTGCGGTCGGTCGCCCCTGAGCTTATGCCTGGACCGTGGGATGTTCAGTAACCCCAAGTCGGCCGATCTGGGGGACCTAGTGTTGGTGTGGTGGGTAAGCAGATTTTTAATGTAAGTGGGGGCAAGCCCGTTAAGGGCTTTGTAGACATAAAGAAGGATCTTGAAATCTATTCAGAACCGCACAGGGCGCCAGTGGAGAGAGGCCAGGATCGGGGTGATGTGGTCCCTTTTTCGGGTGCCCGTCAGGAGTCTTGCTGCGGCGTTTTGGACCAGTTGCAGGCGGGACAGGGAAGATTGGCTGATGCCAGTGTAAAGAGAGTTGCAGTAATCGAGGCCGGAGGAGATAAACGTGTGGATGATCTTTTCGAGGTCATCAAACTGGAGGAATTGTTTTATTTTAGCTATCATTCAAAGCTGGAAGAAGCTAGCTTTTACCACGGCATTGATTTGTTTGTCAAATTTCAATGCCAAGTCAAATATCACGCCAAGGTTTTTGACGTGAGGTTTGAGGAGTGGGGTAAGGCTTCCAAGGCTGCCTGCTATCATTTTGAGTCCGAGGGACCGAAAATGATGACCTCAGACTTACTCTCGTTTAGTTGGAGGAAGTTCTGGGCCATCCAACACTTTATATCCTCGAGGCAGTGGATAAGGTTAAGTAGATGTGATCGGTTTTTGGGCTTCATGGGGAGATAGAGTTGTGTATCGTCTGCATAGCAATGGAAGGAAATGCCGTGCCTTTGGATGACGGCCTAAGGGGAGCATATACAGGGAGAAGAGAATGGGGCCAAGGATGGAGCCTTGTGGAACCCCACAGCAGAGGCTAGCTGGGGAGGAGAAAGAGTTGCCTATGTTAGTAGAGAAACTCCTATCTTTGAGGTAGGAGATGAACCAGCTCAGGGCAGTGCCATCAATACCAACCCCGTGCCGGAGACGGACAATTAGGATGATGTGGTCGACAGTATCAAATGCTGCGCTGAGGTCGAGAAGGAGGAGGATTGCACAGTCGGCGGAGTCAATGGTGAGCAGCAGGTCATTATGTACCTTCAACAAGGCAGACTCTGTGCTATGGTGGGCCCTGAAACCTGATTGGAAAGTTTCCAATTTTATATCAACGGGTCGATGGTAGAAAGGGTCAAGAACTTCAAATTCATGGGCGTGCGTATTTCCGAAGATCTCTCCTGGTCCCAGCACACTAATGCAATCATAAAGAAAGCACATCAGTGCCTCTACTTCCTAAGAAGATTACGGGGAGTCGGTTTGTCAAGGAGGACTCTCTCTAACTTCTACAGGTACACAGTAGAGAGCATGCTGACCGGTTGCATCGTGGCTTGGTTCGGCAACCTGAACGTCCAGGAGCGGAAAAGGCTGCAAAAAGTTGTAAACACTGCCCAGTCCATCATCAGCTCTGACCTCCCTTCCATTGAGGATATCTATCGCAGACGCTGCCTCAAAAAGCCTGCCAGCATCATCAAGGACCCACACCATCCTGGCCACACACTCATCTCTCCGCTGCCATCAGGTAGAAGGTACAGGAGCCTGAAATCTGCAACATCCAGGGTCAGGAACAGTTTCTTCCCCACAGCCATCAGTCTGATAAACACAACTTCAAACAAACTCTGTACTATAACAGCTTATTGAACTTTATCTGTTTATTTTCGTGTGCATATATATATTCTATGGTCTCACTGATCTGATTTGATCTGTATTTATGCCTACAATATTCTGCCGTGCTGCAGCAAGTAAGAATTTCATTGTCCTATCTGGGACACATGACAATAAACTCTCTTGACTTGCATATAGTTCCTTGAAAGTGGCATCACTGGCAGATAGGGTGGTCAAGATGGATTTTGGCACATTGGCTTTGATCAGTTGGGGTATTGCGTATAGAAATTGGGATGTCATATTATGGATGTACAAGATGGTGTTGAGGGCGCATTTGAAGCGTTGTGATCATTTTTGGACACCCAGCTTTAGGAAAGATGTTGTTAAGCGGGGAAGAGTGCAGAGAAGATTTACGAGGATGTTGCCAGGACTTGATGGCCTGAACTATAGGGAAAGGTTGGACAGGCTTAGATTCTATTCTTTGGAGCACAGAAGGATGAGGGGTGATCGTGTAGAAGTGTATAAGATCACGATGATAATAGATAGGGTGAATGTACCGAGACTTGAATGAATGAATAAGTTTATTGGCCTGGTGTGTTCACATACAAGGAATTTGTCTTGGTGCTCTGCTCGCAAGTAACAACACGATATACAGTAAGCAATTAAGAATAAAGCATAAAACATTAAAAATAAAACATTATAGTTTAAAGTATTTTACCCAGAGTAGGAGAATCAAGAACCAGAGGACATAGGTTTAAGGTAATGGCCCTGTCCCACGGTACGAGTTCATTCCAAGAGCTCTCCCCGAGTTTAAAAAAAATCAAACTTGCGGTACGCACGGAGAATGAACGTAGCGGGTACGTCGGAGCTCGGGGACGTCTCCTAGCGGCTCGTAACGCTAACGGCAGGTACTCGGGAAGACTCGCTAACGGCAGGTATGCACGGGAAGACTCGTGAAGATTTTTCAACATGTTGAAAATTGTCCACGAGAGCCCCGAGTACCGACGGGCGGCCATTACCGTAAATCTCCGAGTTCGAATCAGGGCAAACTCGGGAGAGATCTTGGAATGAACTCGTACCGTGGGACAGGGCTTTAAGAGGAGAGAGAGTTAATAAGAACCTGATGGGCAACTTTTTCCACACAGCGGGCGGTGGGTATATGAAACGTGCTGCCCGAGGGAGTAGTTGAGGCAGGTACTATAACACCATTGAAATGACATTTGTAAGAATACTTGGATAGGAAAGGTTTAGAGGGATATGGGTCAAACGTGGGCAGGTGGGACTAGCATAGATGGGGCATCTTGGGCTGAAGGACTCGTTTCTATGCTATATAACTCTAATGATGTTTTGAAAATCTAGTAAACAAAAATTAATTCAAGAAAAAGACTCGGAAGCTATAGCAATGTTGAATGGAAAGTTTTAGGTACAAGAGTTGAAGTCTCAGAGCCTGGGCTGGAGTGAGGAAAGACTCCTCGATCATTTTCTAACTGTGTGTTAAATGAATGTGAATATACTTATTAACTGAACTCCTGGCAGAAAACATGCTCGTTTGAAAGTGAACGTGCAAACTCAGAAACCACATGGTGTAGTAAAGGAAATGTCACGTTTCCTCAGGAAAATGGCTTTCTTGAGAGGTTAGGTTCAAGTCAACCTGACAAAAAACTTTATGGAGCACAGCTGAGACAAATAGTTGGCAATGCTGAATGTGAACTAGAATGTTGGCACTGCACTCAGAACACAGGAAAATACACTCCGATCAACATGCACGTTCCGTTTTCAGAACTTCAATTTGAAGGTGAAGAATGCAAGGAAAGAGAATGGTAAAGTCCCAAAACATATCCATAAGACCGTAAGACATAGGAGCAGAATTAGGCCATTCAGCCCATCGAGTCTACTCCGCCATTCAATCATTGCTGATCTATTCTTCCCTTTCAAACCCCCTTCTCCCGCCTTCACCCCCGTAACCTTTGATGCCCTTCCTAATCCAGAACCTAGCAAGAATCTACCAACAGTGTATTAGGTGCCTGGAATGCGCTGCCAGAGATGGTAGTGGAAGCAGATATGATAGTGACGTTTAAGAGGCTTTTAGATAGGTACATGAATATGCAGGGAATGGAAGGGCATGGATCGTGAGCAAGCAGGAAGGATCAGTTGAATCTGGCATCATGTTCTGCACACACATCGTGGGCCAAAGAGCCTGCTCCTGTTTTATGTTCGAAGATGAGTTGAGGACAGCATAGATCATACTCCACCATTCAATCATTGCTGATAGACAATAGACAATTGGTGCAGGAGTAGGCCATTCAGCCATTCGAGCCAGCACCACCATTCAATGTGATCATGGCTGATCATCCCCAATCAGTACCCCGTTCCTGCCTTCTCCCCATATCTCCTGACTCCCCTGATGAGTTGGATGATCAGCCATGATCATATTGAATGGCGGTGCAGGCTCGAAGGGCCGAATGGCCTACTCCTGAACCTATTTTCTATGTTTCTATGAATCCGCTATTTTTAAGAGCCCTATCTAGCTCTCTCTTGAAAGCATCCAGAGAACCCGCCTCCACCGCCCTCAGAGGCAGAGAATTCCACAGACTCACCACTTTCTGTGAGAAAAAGTGTTTCCTCATCTGCGTTCTAAATGGCTTACTCCTTATTCTTAAAGTGTGGCCCCTGGTTCTGGACTCCCCTAACATTGGGAACATATTTCCTGCCTCCAGCGTGTCCAAACCCTTAACAATCTTATATGTCTCAATGAGATACCCTCTCATCTCCAGAGTGTACAACCCCAGCTGCTCCATGCTCTCAGCATATGACAGTCCCGCCATGCCGGGAATGAACCTTGTAAACCTATGATGCACTCCCTTAATAGCAAGAATGTCCTTCCTCAAATTAGGGGACCAAAACTGCACACAATACTCCAGGTGTGGTCTTACTAGGGCTCTGTACAACTGCAGAAGGACCTCTTTGCTCCTATATTCGATTCCTCTTGTTATAAAGGCCCACATGCCATTCGTTTTCTCCACTGCCTGCTGTACCTGCATGCTTACTTTCATAGACTGATGTACAAGGACCCCCAGATCCCGTTGTACTTCCTCTTTTCCCAACTTGACGCCATTTAGGTAATAGTAATCTGCCTTCCTGTTTTTGCTACCAAAGTGGATAACCTCACATTTATCCGCATTAAACTTCATCTGCCATGCATCTACCCACTCCCTAAACCTGTCCAAGTCACCCTGCATTTTCATAGCATCCTCCTCACAGTTCACACTGCCACCCAGCTTTGTGTCATCTGCAAATTTGCTAATGTTACTTTGAATCCCTTCATCCAAATCATTGATGTATATTGGAAATAGCTGCGGTCCAGCCAGCACCCCACTAGTCACTGCCTGCCATTCTGAAAGGGACCCGTTAGTCCCTACTCTTTGTTTCCTGTCTGCCAACCACTTCTCTATCCATGTCAGCACTCTACCCCCAATACCATGTGCCCTAATTTTTCCCATTAATCTCCTATGTGGAACCTTATCAAATGCTTTCTGAAAGTCCAGGTACATTACTTTGATAAGGTCCCGCACGGGAGACTGGTGACTAAAATTAGAGCACATGGTATTGGGGGTAGGGTGTTGATATGGATAGAAAATTGTTTGGCAGACCGGAAGCAAAGAGTAGGAGTGAACTGGTCCTTTTCAGAATGGCAGGCAGTAGCGAGTGGAGTGCCGCAAGGCTCGGTGTTGGGGTCGCAACTTTTACCATATATATTAATGATGTGGAAGAGGGAATTAGGAGCAACACCAGCATGTTTGCGGACGACACAAAGCTGGGTGGCAGTGTGAACTGTGAAGAGGATGTTAGGCGGTTGCAGGGTGACCTGGACAGGTTGAGTGAGTGGGCAGATGCGTGGCAGATGCAGTATAATATAGATAAATGTGAGGTTACCCACTTTGGCGGAAAAAACAAGGGGGCAGATTATTATCTCAATAGGGTTAGGTTAGGTAAGGGGGAGCTGCGGCTAGACCTGGGTGTCCTTGTACACCGGTCACTGAAAGTTGGCTTACAGGTACAGCAGGCAGTGAAGAAAGCTAATGGAATGTTGGCCTTCATAAAATGAGGATTTCAGTATAGGAGTAGAGGTTCTACAGTTGTATAGGGCTCTGGTGAGACCACATCTGGAGTATTGTGTACAGTTTTGGACATTTTTGTGATTGAGGCAGTGCAGCGTATGTTCATGAGATTGATTCCTGGGATGATAGGACTGTCATATGAGGAAAGATTGAAAAGACTAGGCTTGTATTCACTGGAGTTTAGAAGGATGAGGGGGTATCTTATAGAAACATATAAAATTATAAAAGGACTGGACAAGCTAAATGCAGGAAAAGTGTTCCCAATGTTGGGCGAGTCCAGAACCAGGGGCTACAGTCTTAGAATAAAGGGGAGGTCATTTAAGACTGAGGTGAGAAAAAACTTTTTCACCCAGAGAGTTGTGAATTTATGGAATTCCCTGCCACAGAGGGCAGTGGAGGCCAAGTCACTGGATGGATTTAAGAGAGAGTTAGATAGAGCTCTAGGGGCTAGTGCAGTCAAGGGATATCGGGAGAAGGCAGGCACGGGTTATTGATAGGGGACGATCAGCCAAGAACACAATGAATGGCGGTGCTGGCTCAAAGGGCCGAATGGCCTCCTCCTGCACCTATTTTCTATGTTTCTATGTTTGTATCAACAAAGGCTTTAAGAGCCTGTCCCACTTGGCGATTTTTTCGGCGACTGCCAGCATAATTGACTGATGTATCAGGTCATCGAAAAAGTTGCGGTGCGGTGCTGCGTGATGACGTATCGACGCGCAGTGTTTCCTCAAGTGTCGCAACATTTTTTTTGTCGCCGCTGGATTTTGAAGTGTTCAAAACCTTTCGGCGACCCTGACACGTCAGCCAATAACGCGGCAGTCGCCGGAAAAAAAAACCCAGCAAGTGGGACAGGTCCTTTGTTCAGTGTGTACAGAATTCTAAACTCAGTCCCTTGCTCTACTTGAGATAAACAGAAAATGCTGGAGTAACTCAGGGGGTCAGGCAGCATCTCTGGAGAAAATTGATAGGTGACGTTTCGGGTCAGGACCCTTCTTAAGACTGATTGGGGGAGGGGGACTGGAAGTGAGAAAGAAATCCTTGCTCTGCTTCCTGTACACCCATGACTGCGTAGCCAAGCTCTAGATTAGGTAGGCATCGTGATCAGCATGGATGGTGCAGTCCAAAAGTACAAAGTCAATTTGATCTTTAAGTTTGTGATACTACTCAATTATAACACATTCCTTTGCCTCTTGCATAAAACTACATAACTTTTGGAAAGGAATCTTTGAAATTTTCTCGAAAACATTAAAAACAAAACTGGACCCCCGTACGGAACTGATTATTTTCGGAACGGCAGAAGCCTGCCCTGAGCTATCAATATTTCAAAGACGTTTCCTTAATTATGGCCTGATAATGGCGAAAAAAATGATACTTAAATTTTGGAAAAATACAGCTGCCCCAACTCTTAAAATGTGGATTGCAAACATGTCTGAGACGCTACATCTTGAAAATAGGAGACTTGTCTTAGCAAGAAAATCAGAGCAATTTTCGAAGACATAGATTCCATTCATTGATTCATTACAAGGATAGTATGGTGCCACACAACTTCGGAATTAGACTGTAGGCATGCAGGTGCAGCAGGCAGTGAAGAAGGCGAATGGTATGTTAGCATTCATAGCAAAAGGATTTGAGTATAGGAGCAGGGAGGTTCTACTGCAGTTGTACAGGGTCTTGGTGAGACCACACCTGGAGTATTGCGTACAGTTTTGGTCTCCTAATCTGAGGAAAGACATTCTTGCCATAGAGGGAGTACAGAGAAGGTTCACCAGACTGATTCCTGGGATGTCAGGACTTTCATATGAAGAAAGACTGGGTAGACTCGGTTTGTACTCGCTAGAATTTAGAAGATTAAGGGGGGATCTTATAGAAACTTACAAAATTCTTAAGGGGTTGGACAGGCTAGATGCAGGAAGATTGTTCCCGATGTTGGGGAAGTCCAGAACAAGGGGTCATAGTTTAAGGATAAGGGGGAAATCTTTTAGGACCGAGATGAGGAAAACCTTTTTCACACAGAGAGTGGTGAATCTCTGGAATTCTCTGCCGCAGAAGGTAGTTGAGGCCAGTTCATTGGCTATATTTAAGAGGGAGTTAGATGTGGCCCTTGTGGCTAAAGGGATCAGGGGGTATGGAGAGAAGGCAGGAACAGGATACCGAGTTGGATGATCAGCCATGATCATATTGAATGGCGGTGCAGGCTCGAAGGGCCGAATGGCCTACTCCTGCACCTATTTTCTATGTTTCTATGTTTAGACCGATTTACGGACTGGGTGATGGGTGGGGAGAGAAATGAAGTAGGTATATCAACACTTTTTGTTTTTTTTCCTGTTTTTGTCTTTTTATTTCTTTACGTTTTTCCTATTTCTTTTACTTACTCACCCTTCGACTACACACGTTTGGTGGTTTAGGGGTTCTATTCTCACACATTCACTTTCTCTTTCATTCTCTGTCTTTCTTGCTCTTTCTCTTTTTTTCTATTTCATCTTTGCTAAAAATTAAAATTGAAGCTGTCCAATAAATGTATTATGCCATACGCTGCGGTTTATACTTTTGTACACTGCTTCTAATAAAAATATTTGTTTAAAAAAATAAATAAATAAAGTTTGTGATACTACTGTTGTCAGTTTGATCTACAACGATGAGATGAAGGAGAGGAAAGAGATTGTGAATCCAATGTCACGGTGCCAGAACAATAACCTGCCCTTAACATAAGAGAGACAAAGGAACTGGTTGTTGATCCATGGAAACGAGGGGATGAACACAACCCTGTCCTCATCAATGGAGCTACTGTAGAGATGTTCAACAATTTCTACTTAAAAAGCATCTCTATCACCAGCAACCTAACCTGGTCCCCTCTGGAATTTCTCCAGATGCGCGACAGTAAGTATTCTGACGGTAGGCGGCGCGACTCTCGTCAGCAGTGGCCTCTGCAGCCCGTCTGCGTTTTTTATTATTTTTTTGTCTATGTTTTTATGTAGTTTTTTTTATTTTTTGTTGGGGTGTGTGTGTGGGGGGGTGGGGTGGGAGGGAGGGGGTAACTTTTAATCTCTCCCTGCATGGGAGACCCGACCTTTTCTTTGTCGGGTCTCCGTTATCGTTGGGGCTGCAATGAGGAGCGGCCTCCAAGAGGAGAAGACCGGGGGCTCTGGTGCCGACGACTCACCTCACCGTCGCGGAGCTGGCCGAGTCGGGAGCGGGTGGAGCGGTGGTGGAGCACTGCTGCTGCTGCTGCGGCCCGACCTCTGGAGATTCGGAGGCTGCAACTGCAGGTCTGGTAGACGGCGGCACCGGGAGCCCGCGGGTCACTGGAGGAAGACCGCTTTTCAGGGCTCCCGCAACGCGACTTCTCCCGCCCGAGTTGCGGGGCGAAGAGTTCCTGGAGCGGGGCCTTACAGCACCGCCCCGCGCGGCTTGGAATGGCCGCGGGACTCTGCGAGTGCACGCCGGGGGCTCCAACATCAAGACCCGGTGTGTGACCTTGCACCACCCGGCGTGGCTTTAATGGCTGCGGGACAATCGCCATCGCCAGCCGGGGGCTTTGACTTTGACTCTGACATCGGGGGGGGGGGGAGTGCAGTGGAAAGATAAGTTTTTTTGGCCTTCCATCACAGCAATGTGATGGATGTTTATGTAAATTATGTTGTGTCTTGGGTCTATTTGTTTGTAATGTATGGCTGCAGAAACGTCATTTCGTTTGGACCTCAAGGGGTCCAAATGACAAATAATTGAATCTTGAATCTTGAATCTTGATGCATCTAGCCTGGTATGGGAACTGCTCTGTTGTTCTTGACTGCCTGAATCTGCAGAGAGTGCTGAACAAACCTAGTCCATCACATGCTTACAACCTCCTTCCATCCAGCCCATCAGGGGTGCTTGCATGGTATAGATCAGGTATGGTATAGAGCATATTGACTGCTTGCATCACGGCCTGGTTCGGCAACACAAGCAAGAAGGAGATGGCAAAAATTGGTGGACACTGCCCAGTCCATTACTGATCTCCCCACCATAGAAGGGATCTTTCGGAGGCACTGCTTCAAGAAGCAGCCAGCATCATCCAAGACCCACATCACCTTGACCATACTCTAATTTCACACCTACCATCGCTGGAAGATATAAGAGTCTGAAAACCATGACCACCAGGTTCAACAATATCTTCTGCCCAACAACAATGAGGATATTGAACTCTGCATTGCACTAACCAAAGAACTATAGACTGCCTTGCTTTGCACTAAGGACTGGACTTTGTTTGCACTAGTATTGGGGTTATTAATTTATTGAATTGCTTGTTTATCCGTGTGTAGTGTGTTACAGGCCTGCTAAACATCCAAGCAAGTAAGAAATAATTTAATTGTTATATTGTCAGTATCTGTGACAATTAAACATTCTTGACTCTCGACACTTCCCAAGGCCGTACAGTTGGAGTCAGTTCACACCGAAGAAAATTAAAGGATGCAGAAATATTTAGTGTTCCTTGATTTTGTAACAAATAAGAGTTTTTTTACCTTTTAACTTCAGCAGCAGTATGGGGATCTTATTTTCCGGGCTTTCTGCAACTTCAGTTGCCAAATGAAAAACGTGAACATCCCTCTTTGAATCTTGATCCAAATAGTCCTTGACTGCATTCCTGAGCACAGAACGCAAAGTAAGAGAATGCTTTGATAAAATATATCTGGTATTCACATTATTTAAAAGAAACCACTCTTCCAATGCAAAATTATTCCTTTGGTTGAAAAGAAACTTGCCTTCTTGAACTGTATGTTTTCTAGTTACTTGGACAATGATATTACAGCAATTTCTCCCTGAACAAGCCATATTGAAGCAATGGCCAAGAAAGCACACCAACACCTCTACGTCCTTATAAGGATTAGGAAGTTTGGCATGTCGCCAATAACCTTAACAACTTTTACAGATGCAACGAATGTAGAAAGCATTTAATCGGGAAGCATCACAGCACGCTTTGGGAATAGCTCCATTCAAGACTGCAGGAAATTGCAGAGAGTTGTGGATGTAGCCCAGACCGTCATGCAAACCAGCCTCCCTTCCATTGACTTAATCTATACTTCACGCTGCCTCGGCAAGTCCGCCAGTTTAATCAAGGATGAGTCTCACCCTGGTTACTCCCTCTTCGATCAGCCAAGAGGTACAGACGTTTGAAAATGCATACCGCCAGATTACAGGATGGAAACAGGCCATCTCAGCCCTTCTAGTCCGTGCCGAACACTTACTCTCACCTAGTCCCATCTACCTGCACTCATACCATAACCCTCCATTCCTTTCCCGTCCATATACCTATCCAATTTATTTTTAAATGATAAAATCGAACTTGCCTCCACCACTTCCACTGGAAGCTCATTCCACACAGCTACCACTCTCTGAGTAAAGAAGTTCCCCCTCATGTTACCCCTAAACTTTTGTCCCTTAATTCTCAAATCATGTGCTCTTGTTTGAATCTTCCCTACTCTCAATGGAAAAAGATTATCCACGTCAACTCTGTCTATGCCTCTCATAATTTTAAAGACCTCTATCAAGTTCCCCCTTAACCTTCTGCGCTCCAAAGAATAAAGACCTAACTTGTGCACGTGACAATAATAAACAAAATAATTATTTTGGTTGAAAAGGAAGTCTTGCCTTCTCGAGCTATATGTTTTCACAAGATCAAAAGTCATAGGTGCAGAATCAGGCTATTCGGCCCATCAGGTCTACTCCGCCATTCAATCATGGCTGATTTATCATTCCCTCTCAAACCCATTCCCCTGATTTCTCCCCGTAACCCATGACACCCTTTCTAATCGTATCTACGGTATTATTGGCGCTATCGTATTCAAGTATGCATTATCCAATTTGATTGGATAGTACAGAAAACAAAACTTTGCTGTATCTCGGTGCACCTAAACCAAGCGGGAAATGGTGTGGAGGTGTAGCAGGGAGATGGGCTAATTCACGGTAGCAACAGATAGAACAAAGAGGACAAGGAATGGATCGCCATTCGAATCAGTCAATGTCTGCCTTAAAAATATCCATTCACTTGGCCTCCACAGCTGTCTGTGGCGATGCACCATAGAAAGCATTTTATCAGGATGCATATTGGTTTGGGAACAGCTCCATCCAAGATGGCAAGAAACTGCAGCGAATTGTGGACGCAGCTCAGACCATCACACAAACCAACCTCCCTTCTATTGACTCCATGTATACCTCACCCTGCCTCGGGAAGGGCGGCAGTGTAATCAAGGACGATTCGCACTCTGGTCACTCCCTCTCCCCCCCCTCTCTCATCAGCCAAAAGATAGAGCTAGATAGGGCTCTTAAAAATAGCAGAGTCAGGGGATATGGGGAGAAGGCAGGAAAGGGGTATCGATTAGGGATGATCAGCCATGATCACATTGAATGGTGGTGCTGGCTCGAAGGGCCGAATGGAATACTCCTGAACCTATTGTCTATTATATAGAAGTGTGAAAACGCACAACTCCAGATTCAAGGACAGTTTCTTCCCAGCTGTTACTCCTTGATTGGACTTTGCTTGCTTAACCTTATGCTAAACGTTATTCCATTATCATGCATCTATACATTGCAAATAGCTCATTTGTAGTCCTTCTGCTGACTGCATAGTACACAACAAACGCTTTTCACTGTACCTCGGTAAACGTGACGATAAACTGAACTGAATTCCACACTAAACTGCAACTGAACTAAATTCCATAGAATCACCACCCCTAGCGAACTTCCTCTTCATCTCAATTCTAAAGATACCTCCGTTTATTCTGAGGTAGACAAAAATGCTGGAGAAAATCAGAGAGTGAGGCAGCATCTATGGAGCGAAGGAAATAGGTGACGTTTCGGGCCGAGACCCTTCTTCGGACTGATGTGAGGGTGGAAAGAAGAAAGGAAGAGGTGGAGACAGTGGGCTGAGGAGAGAGCTGGGAAGGGTAGGAGAAAGCAGGGACTACCTGAAATTGGAGGTCAATGTGCATACCGCTGCCCAAGCGAAATATGATGCGCTGCTCCTCCAATTTGCGGTGGGACTCACTCTGGCCATGGAGGAGGCCCAGGAAAGAAAGGTCGGATGCGGAATGGGAGGAGGAATTGAAATGCTGAGCCACCAGGGGATCAGGTTGGTTATTGCGAACCGAGCGGAGATGTTGGGCGAAGCAATCGCCAAGCCCAAAGATCTTAGAGCTATAAGATCTTTGGCCAAGCCTGCGCTTGGTCCAGCATCTCCAGTTCCTTCTTAAACATGAAGGGTCTGAAGAAGGGTTTCGGCCCAAAACGTTGCCTTTTTCCTTTGCTCAATAGATGCTGCTGCACAGGCTGAGTTTCTCCAGCACTTTTGTCTACCTTCCTTCTCAAACATTCCTTTTATTCTGAGGCTGTGCCCTCGGGTCCGGGACTCTCCCACTAGTGGAAACCAAAGATCCTAGAGGCTCCTCTATAATCTTTGGTGGAGACATCCTCACCACATCTACATTCACAGAGTGGTGAATCTCTGGAACTCTCTGCCACAGAGGGTAGTTGAGGCCAGTTCATTGGCTATATTTAAGAGGGAGTTAGATGTGGCCCTTGTGACTAAAGGGATCAGGGGGTATGGAGAGAAGGCAGGTACAGGATACTGAGTTGGATGATCAGCCATGATCATATTGAATGGTGGTGCAGGCTCGAAGGGCCGAATGGCCTACTCTTGCACCTAATTTCTATGTTTCTATCTACACCAACCAGTGTTTCTAGGTTATTTAGTGATAGTTTTGTATTATATTTTTATATTTATAGTTTTCCTAGGTTTTCCCGTTACTTGGGACATTCTGACTACTTCAGGAATCTCCAAGCATTTGCCTCTTGGAAGCATTTCACTAACAGATTCAAGTTGACCCAGGTGAAAGTACATTTTTAATCACAGTTTAATTTCTTGAGCTGGAAGGAAGGCGCAGGACTGCGATCTCCGGCACTCTCTTTCGGAGGCCGCTGCCGGCGGGAGCTCGCCTTCAAGGCCTCACCTCAGGCCTCGACTTCCCAGCGGAGACCTCGGGACTAGGTACGCGAACCCACGACCACCAAAATGTGCGGGACCCCCCCCCCATGTCCGACTTACCGCTTGGTCGCTCCGCCTTCCGACGCCGAGCTGCCGAGGCTGCTGCCCGCCATCGCCCCACTAGGCCGCAGTGGCTCGCGGTTTCCATGGCAACGGAGCCCATCTGCTCTGCAGCAACACTCTCCACGCAGACTTCTCAGAGTGATATCAACAAAATCACCCTTTAATTATTATACCTGCACGACAGTTACAATGCATGACTGCTTGCAGTTGCAGACATAACCAAATAGATTCAGGAACAGTTTGTTCCCAGCTGTTATCAGGCATTTGGAATATTTTGGAGGACCAAGAAACCAAGAACCAAGAACTGAACTGTCCTACCAACAACTAAAGAGCAGTCTCTGAACTACTTGTGGGAAGATGATGTACAGAGGGCAGTCGATCCAATTTGAGATTCCAGTTACCAAGACAGATGTGCACAGCAATTCGTTCCTACCCCGCATAATTAAAGCATGGAATAACCTTCACCCTACCATAATAATAATAATAATGGATGGGATTTATATAGCGCCTTTCTAATACTCAAGGCGCTTTACATCGCATTATTCATTCACTCCTCAGTCACACTCGGTGGTGGTGAGCTACTTCTGTATCCACAGCTGCCCTGGGGCAGACTGACGGAAACGTGGCAGCTAATCTGTGCCTACGGCCTCTCCGACCACCACCAATCACTCACACACATTCACACACAGGCAAAGGTGGGTGATGTGTCTTGCCCAAGGACACAACGACAGTATGCACTCCAAGCGGGATTCGAACCGGTTACCTTCCGGTCGCCAGCCGAACACTTAGCCCATAGTCACCCAACCAGATACAACTAAATTTAAGGTAGCTCTTTCTCCCCCAAACCCTTTTCTGGCTTATGTCTTCCCTCCACCACCTCCATTTGGAATATTTTGGAGGACCAAGAAACCAAGAATCAAGAACTGCAGATGCTGGTTTTCACCAAAGATCATAGAGCGGATGATCTTTGGTTTTCACCCGAAGGTAGACTCAAAATGCTGGAGTAACTCAGCGGGACGGGCAGCACCTCTGGAGAGAAGGAATAGATGACGTTTCAGGTCTGAAGAAGGGTCTCGCCCCGAAATGTCCCCCAGTCCTTCTCACCAGAGATGCTGCCAGTCCTGCTGAGTTACTCCAGCATTCTGTGTCTATCTTCGTCCTGAACTACTATCTATCTCATTGGAAATCCACGGACTATCTTTGATCGGTCTTTACTGGCTTTATCTTACACTGAACGTTATTCCTGTATCATGTATCATCTGTACAATGTGAAGAACTCGATTGTAATCATGTATTGTCTTTCCACTGACTGGTTAGCACACAACAAAGAAGGGTTTCGGCCCGAAGAAGGGTTTTGGCCCGAAATGTTGCTATTTCCTTCGCTCCATAGATGCTGCTGCATCCGCTGAGTTTCTCCAGCATTTTTGTGTACCTTCGATTTTCCAGCATATGCAGTTCCTTCTTAAACAGTATAGTTTTAAGGTCAGGTCGGGGGGAGTTCCCCCCGCCACGGGTACCATGTAATCCCGTGCTACCTGCTCCATGGTCGGATAGTCGGGGACTAAACCGTCTCCCCCATCTTCAGTTGTCTCTTCCAACTTCAGTAGAAGTTGCGATCACTGTCGTACATTGCAATGTAAGGCACCGTGCCCGTTGATGTTTTCAACGATGATGATGTCAATAAAGTTGCTAACAGCGCCATAATCTGACATTATTTTTCCAACTTGGTCATTGCCACAAGCAACTTTTAAAACTATCGACAAAATTATAGAATTAGGTTCGATACCTGGCGCACGCAGGTATCGAACCCGGCGTTCGGAAGCCGCGGCCACGTGACTCGGGAGGGGCTGCTGTTTTCTCGTGGTTTCACTTTCGCGTGGCAGTTGTGTACTGACCAGTTGTGGCCAGATGTGTTTGTAAGAACCTGTGGACTAAGAAGTTATTTTCGAAATAAATAAGTTGATAAAACTTAGTTGTCGTTCTTGAGACCGCCAAATCTTTGCCATTCAATTTATTCATTCCACATGCTTGTTCCCTTTCAGCCTTCTCATTATCCATTCATAATTTAACATTTTAAAGCAACACATTGTTATATTTAAGGCTATTATTTATTTAACATTTTTCAAATGTGAATTTTTTTGTTGGTATAATTGGTTGAACTAACTTGGATTGTTGTCTGTGGAACGTCAGATTGAGGGCAGACCTGATAGAAGTATATAAAATTATGAGAGGCATAGATAGGGTAGATAGTCACAACCTTTATCTCAGGGTGGAAATGTCAAAGACTAATGGGCATAGGTTTCAGGTGAGAGGGGCAAAGCTTAAAGGAGATGTGTGTAATAGATGCTTGGAATAGGATGCTAGGGATGGTTGAGGAGGCAGGTACCATAGTGATGTTTAAACGTTTTTTCAATAGGTATGTACATTGATATTCAGGGAATGGAGATATGTGGGAGGAGATTAGTTTGACTTGGCATCATGTTTGGCACAGACATTGTGGGCCAAAGGACTGTTCCTATGCTGTTTTGTTCTATGTTCTAAAGGTGGAATATCCTGCAGTGAGTGACTCATATCCTGATATCCCAAAGGCACAAATAAGCTGGAAAGGGTGCAGAGAAAATTTACGAGGTTATTGCCATGACTCGATGGCCTGAGCTATAGAGAGAGGGTGAGCAGGCTAGGATTTTAATCCTTGGAGCACATGAGGATGAGGGGTGATGTTATTTATCGAGGTGCAAAATCATGAGAGGAATATATCAGTTAAAAGCACAGAGGTTCTTTCCCAGAATAGGGGAATCGAGAACCAGAGGACAGTTTTAAGGTGAGGGGGAAATGATTTAACCATATAACCATATAACAATTACAGCACGGAAACAGGCCATCTCGGCCCTACAAGTCCATGCCGAACAAATTTTTTTCCCCTTAGTCCCACCTGCCTGCACTCGTACCATAACCCTCCATTCCCTTCTCATCCATATGCCTATCCAATTTATTTTTAAATGATACCAATGAACCTGCCTCCACCACTTCCACTGGGAGCTCATTCCACACTGCCACCACTCTCTGCGTAAAGAAGTTCCCCCTCATATTACCCCTAAACTTCTGTCCCTTAATTCTGAAGTCATGTCCTCTTGTTTGAATCTTCCCTATTCTCAAAGGGAAAAGCTTGTCCACATCAACTCTGTCTATCCCTCTCATCATTTTAAAGACCTCTATCAGGTCCCCCCTTAACCTTCTGCGCTCCAGAGAATAAAGACCTAACTTATTCAACCTATCTCTGTAACTTAGTTGTTGAAACCCAGGCAACATTCTAGTAAATCTCCTCTGTACTCTCTCTATTTTGTTGACATCCTCTGTACTCTCTCTATTTTGTTGACATTTAGTAGGAACCTGAGGGGTAACCTTTTTACACAAAGGATGGTGGGTGTATGCAATGAACTGGCAGGGGAGGTAGTTGAGGCAGGCACTATCACAATCTTTTAAGACGTATTTAGGCATGTACATGGATAGGATAGGTTTAAAGGGATATGGGTCAAACGCATTGGGTTGCCAACTGTCCTGTATTAGCCGGGAAATCCCGTATATTGGGCTAAACTGGTTTGTCCCATACAGGACCGCCCTTGTCCCGTATTTGACTGCTACTACTCAGGTCGAGAGGACTGTCGGGTCGGGGTGCCGCGTCTGGCCCCGACTCACCTGTCCCGAGGTAGTGCAGCCCATGGAGTGCAGCAGCAGCGCCTCGCCCTGGCCAGCTGTCCGACCTTTGGACCTTCGCTTACCGCCGACACCACCACCCCTCCTTCTCATGGCCAATCATTGATTCATGAGTTGGATGGGGTGCTGGACTTTGCATGCAGTATTTGACCGGCGCCCAGGTCAAAATTCCTCAGCTGGCTCGCCCGCCGACTGGGCTTTGTGTGCAGTCCAGCAGCCAGGCCAACTCATCATTCACCCAGCTACGGCCGAGTCGGTCAATGAATTACCGTGGACTTGGTGACTTGGTTGACGTCCTGTCACTTTCCGTGGACCAGTTGCACGCCTGGTTCGTCGAAAAGATCAAAATTCAAAATTCGAAGAAGGGTTCCCACTGAATGTGTATCGATTTTGCACCATCGTAAAGTCGTAATATCGTAAGTCGAAAGATCGTAAGCTGAGGAGCATCTGTACTCTGTAATCACCAGAGGGCCATGCTTACAGACAGATCCTAGATCTGATACAACAGCGTGCGTGCATGGTGCATGTGCTGTTAGAAACATAGAAAATAGGTGCATGAGTAGGCCATTCGGCCCTTCGAGCCTGCACCGCCATTCAATATGATCATGGCTGATCATCCAACTCAGTATCCTGTACCTGCCTTCTCTCCATACACCCTGATCCCTTTAACCACAAGGGCCACATCTAACTCCCTCTTAAATATAGCCAATGAACTGGCCTCAACTACATTCTGTGGCAGAGAATTCCACAGATTCACCTCTCTGTGTGAAAAATATTTTTCTCATCTCGGTCCTAAAAGATTTACCCCTTATCCTTAAACTGTGACCCCTTGTTCCCCAACATCGGGACCAATCTTCCTGCATCTAGCTTGTCCAACCCCTTAAGAATTTTGTAAGTTTCTATAAGATCCCCCCTCAATCTTCTAAATTCTAGCGAGTACAAGCCGAGTCTATCAAGTCTTTTTTCATATGAAAGCCCTGACATCCCAGGAATCAGTCTGGTGAACCTTCTCTGTACTCCCTCTATGGCAAGAATGTCTTTCCTCAGATTAGAAGACCAAAACTGTACACAATACTCCAGGTGTGGTCTCACCAAGACCCTGTACAACTGCAGTAGAACCTCCCTGGTCCTATACTCAAATCCGTTTGCTATGAATGTTGACGCACCTACAAGTGGTTCACCTGTCATCCAATCGCAGGCCCCCTTATGCGCATCAGTTTGACACTACATTTTGCCAATTCATGTCAAAACAGAACGTTTCAGTAACATCTGGTGTTGTTCGGTCGGTTTGGCATGTGCAAATATTGATAAACCTGCAAAAAAGAAAAGAGTGTGCAGCTATAACAAGCAATGGGATGCAAGAAAGACGTGGGTTAAGCCCGTCAGCGATGACTCGACGAAGGCCTTCTGTACTTTATGCCGTCAGGAATTCTCAATTGGCCATGGAGGTGAGAATGGCCTAACTCAGCGTGCTTCCGCTTAAGTTCACAAGAAGGTCACACTAGCTAAAGGTGCAAGCGATATTGGTGCTTTCTTTGTGAGATCTACTGCGCAAAAATGACAAAAACAGAAATAAATACTGACAAGTTACAAATTATCATCTCTAAAATAGAACTAAAATAGAACTAAAATAGACATTCAGACAGAACAATCGATCCCTAACATAGGAACAATTTCAAGGTGCTGTTGATAGGTGACTAGCTGTCAAGGTGTTGGACGAGGTTAGATGTGGGGGTGAATGTGTATGGGGAAGGGACACAGTCCGTTAATCATTTTTATTGCTTGTGGGAAGAAGCTGTTTAACATTCTGCTGGTTCTGCAGCTGATACTCCTGCACCTCGTCTCAGGTGGCAGGAGGGAGAAGATGTAGTGGGAGGGGTGGTAAGGGTCCTTAATGAAGCGAAGCTTCCTATGTGTACCATACCGTTAAACACGGACTCAACTCCAACAGCACTGACTGTCGTGCTAAGCTCAAGGGTGCTTTGTTTAAGGACTCAAATGTTGTGACGCAGATGCACTTGGGAAGAACGAAAGCTGAGATGATTACAATAAATGTTTTAGAACCAAAAACTGTGCGGGATATTATGGATGATCTGTCCCCGACTGAAGAATGTGAGCCCGCGCATTTCTCAGTTGCCACCGATGCCTCAAACAAGGGAGATAGAAAAATGTTTCCAGTGTGCGTGAGATATTTCTCTGTGTCTGATGGAGTGCAGTGTAACTTACTTGACTTTTATGAAGACAGTGATGAAACTGCAAATGGCATACATCAAGCTCTAATGTGCTGTCTGGAAAATTATGAACTGGATATTAGACACGTCACAGCAGATAATGCCAATATAAACTTTGGAAAGCACCACTCCGGTTTAGCAGTTGTTGAGCAGTGCCATCAATCGCATTCTGAAAGCTAATTGCCCAGCTTACATAGCTCATAACTCCTGCAAGCACGCCTGTGATCAGCTGTCAGAGACAATCGTTCTAAAGGTCTACAGCCACTTCTCAATATCTGCTTCCCGAAGAGAGGAAATGAGTTTATTTTTTGCCTTTGTTAACATTGAGTGGCGTGAAATTCTGCGTCATGTTTGCACACAATGGCTCTCCCTTCATCCAGCTGTCAGACGTCTCCTGCGAAGCTGGCCAGCTCTTACGTCTTACTTCAGGTCCCTTGAGACCTATCCTGTGGCAATGAAGAGGATTTTTGAGGATGAAGAAAAAACTGGAGCCACTGAAATTTACCTGTGCTTTTTCCACAATGTGGGGTGTCTTTTTGACCAACTCGTAAAAAAACTGGAGGAAACTAAATCTGCATCACATATCAATAGTCAATAGCCAGATATATTTGTCACATACACAATAAAGTCTAGAATCCAGAACAAGGGGTCACAGTTTAAGAATAAGGGGGAAGTCTTTTAGGACCGAGATGACAAAAACATTTTTCACACAGAGAGTGGTGAATCTGTGGAATTCTCTGCCACAGAAGGTAGTTGAGGCCAGTTCTTTCGCTACATTTAAGAGGGAGTTAGATGTGGCCCTTGTGGCTAAAGGGATCAGGAGATATGGAGAGAAGGCAGGTACAGGATACTGAGTTGGATGATCAGCCATGATCATATTGAATGGCAGTGTATGCTCGAAGGGCCGAATGGCCTACTCCTGCACCTATTTTCTATGTTTCTAATAAAGTGCAGTAAAATGAATTTGCCAGCAGCGGTACAATAAAAATGAACACACAATACACAATAAAAATTTAACACAAACATCCACCACAGCATTCATCAGTGTGGTGGAAGGCGCAAAGTTCAGTCAGTCCTCCTCCATTTTCCCCCGTGGTCGGGACCACAAACCTCCGCAGTCGCCGCTGCGGGCGGCCTGATGTGCAGGCAAGGTAAGTCCCGAATCGGTGCTTCCCTGCCGGAGACCGTGGATTCAAGTTGATGTAGGCCGCGGGCTGGAGGTCGGAGCTCTTCTCCAGGGATCCCCGGCGAGGGATCCCACTCCGGAAGGTAAGTTGGATTTTGGTCGGTGGAGGCGCTGCGAGACGGCTGCCCTGCCAGCAGCGTGTTAGTCATTTCTACGTTTTTTGTTTTTTTTAGTATGTCCAAAAGTTTGTTTTAATGTCTCTCGGTGTGTCTTGTGTGGTGGGTGGTTAAGGGGAGCGTAAGGGGGGAACCGCTTTCGGTCGCCTCCTCCACGGAGAGGCGACTTTTTCCATGTTGCCTCTCTCGCGGCCTAACACCAAGGGTTGGTGCGGCCTTTCCCGCAGTAGGGCCCGGAGCTTTAGCAGCGGGCGCAGCATGGACTTTTCATCGAGGAACGGTTGAGCCCTCGCTGGGGGTCGCCAGAAGGGAGTGCTCCGATCGCTGGCCCGCTGCAGCCTGAAGCCGTGGTCTGCGGCGCTTCCAGCTCGCACGGTGTCCGGAGCATGGGATCCCTCGTTGGGGACGCCGGAGGAGAAGAGCTCCGACCACCGGCCCGCGGCCTACATCACCTTGAAGCCGCGGTCTGCGGTGCTTCTAACCACAGGCGCGGCGGGGACTTATGTTTACGAGGAAGTCTGAGAGTTCAAAATGAAGATGCTTCAGCAGAAACAGGACAACTTTTTTGGATACCAGACCAAGCAGCTGATGGACAAACAAGTCCCAGCACAAAGGCCCAAGCAGCAACAGGAATTTGTGAAGTTCTTTGACTCTGTCAATCAATCAACCTTTATTGCCATCTTGCAAAGTTGGCAATAACAGTGCAAGTGTTACAGTTGTACAGTGCAAAATGAGAAGATGTTTCACAGGGAATACCAGAGCATCGCACATAAAAACTTAAACATTTCACACATAAATAAAACCGAATAAAAACAATCCAGTCCCTGATAAAAACAATGCGAATAGTTAAAAAGTGCAGGTAAAAACAGCAACATTAAAATACAAGTAAAAACAGTCATAATGTGAATGGCGGTGGTGCGACTCACTGTTGCAGCGGCCCCTACAGCCTGTCTATCTTTAAAAAAAATTTTTCTCTAGTTAAATGTAGTTAAAAGTATTTTTTAATAGTGTTTTTGACTGTGTATATGTGGGGGGCGGGGGGGGGGAGGGGGAAACTTTGTAGAAATCCCTTCCCTGTAAGGGAGACCTGACCTTTTTCCTGTCAGGTCTCCGTTGTCGTTGGGGCCTAGCACCGTGGAGCGACCTCCAACCTGAACGACCTGCAGGCTCCAGTCACGGAGCCTGCGGAGCTGCGGACTACTTACCATCGTGGGGCTGGCCGGCATCGGAGCGTGTGGAGCGGTGGTGACTCGCTGCTGCGGCCTGACCACGTGGCTCGGAGGCTCCAGCTGCAGCCGCAGGTCCTGTGGACTGACGGGACATCGGGAGCGCGTGGGTCCGGGTGGAGAGACTGCTTTCCGGAGCTCCCGCAACGCGTCTTCTCTAGCCCGAGTCACGGGGTTTGAACGACCTGGAGCGGGGCCCTACATCGCCCTGCGTGGCCTAAAGTGGCCGTGGGACTTATCATCGCCCGCCTGGGGCTTGGACATCGGGAGAGAAATGGAAAACAGGGAGAGAAAAGACTTTGCCTTCCATCACAGTGGGTTCAATGTGATGGATATTTTTGTAAATTGAATTGTGTGTATGTCTGTAGGAAATTGTCTTTGCTCGTATGGCTGTGGAAACGGAGAGAAACATAGAAAATAGGTGCAGGAGTAGGCCATTCGGCCCTTCGAGCCTGCACCGCCATTCTATATGATCATGGCTGATCATCCAACTCAGTATCCTGTACCTGCCTTCTTTCCATACCCCCTGATCCCTTTAGTCACAAGGGCCACATCTAACTCCCTCTTAAATATAGCCAATGAACTGGCCTCAACTACCTTCTGTGGCAGAGAATTCCAGAGATTCATCACTCTCTGTGTGAAAAATGTTTTTCTCATCTTGGTCCTAAAAGACTTCCCCCTTATCCTTAAACTGTGACCCCTAGTTCTGGACTTCCCCAACATCGGGAACAATCGTCCTGCATCTAGCCTGTCCATCTCCTTAAGAATTTTGGAAGTTTCTATCAGATCCCCCCCTCAATATTCTAAATTCTAGCGAGTACAAGCCGAGTCTATCCAGTCTATCTAGTGTAGATGGGACATGTTGGCTAGTGTGGGAAAAGCGATCCGAAGGGTCTGATTCTAAGCTGTATGAGTATGACTATAGCAAAGCGATGTCAAAAATGTACGCTTCACTTGCCTGGTCCTATCTAGTATTATCAGCGTTCAAGAAACATGGCACCATTAAACCTTGGAACAGTACACAAGGAATGAAGGATTGGTCATGATCTTATTGAACATCAGAGCACGTTTGATAGGACACAAGGTCTATCCATAGACACAAAGTCTACCCATTTCTTGTATTCTAATCAGTGACTATTGTCACAAAATGCTTTCGATTCCCTGATATCTTGAATACATACAACCTAGAACAGTACAGAGCAGGAACATGCCCTCTGGAAATACTGTCTGGGCCAAACAGGATGCCAAGATAACTAGTGTTTAAGAAGGAACTGCAGATGCTGGAAAATCGAAGGTACACAAAAATGCTGGAGAAACTCAGCGGGTGCAGCAGCATCTATGGAGGGAAGGAAATAGGCAATGTTTCGGGCCGAAACCCTTCTTCAGACTGATGGGGGGTGGGCGGGGAGAAGAAAGGAAAAAGGAGGAGGAGGAGCCCGAAGGCTGAGGGATGGGAGGAGACAGCCCGAGGGCTGAGGAAGGGGAGGAGACAGCAAGGGCTAACAAAATTGGGAGAATTCAATGCCCATGCCCCCAGGATGCAGACTCCCCAAATGGAATATGAGGTGCTGTTCCTCCAATTTCCGGTGTTGCTCGCTCTGACCATGGAGGAGACCCAGGACAGAGAGGTCGGATACGGAGTGGGAGGGGGAGTTGAAGTGCTGAGCCACCGGGAGGTCAGGTTGGTTATTGCGGACCGAGCGGAGGTGTTCGGCGAAACGATCGCCCAGCCTCAGCTTGGTCTCACCGATGTAGATCTGCTGACATCTAGAGCAGCGGACGCAATAGATGAGGTTGGATGACAATCCTGTGAGGAGGATGCTATGAGAATGCCGGGTGACTTGGACGGATTGGGTGAGTGGACAGATGCATGGCAGAAGCAGTTTAAGGGATAAAGCCATTTAGGACGGAGACGAGGAAACACTTTTTCTCACAGAGAGTTGTGAGTCTGTGGAATTCTCTGCCTCAGAGGGCGGTGGAGGCCGGTTCTCTGGATACTTTCAAGAGAGAGCTAGATAGGGCTCTTAAAGATAGCAGAGTCAGGGGATATGGCGAGAAGGCAGGAAAGGGGTACTGATTGGGGATGATCAGCCATGATCACTTTGAATGGCGGTGCTGGCTCGAAGGGCCGAATGGCCTACTCCTGCACCTATTGTCTATTGTCTATCTACTGTACCCGTTGTTCAAGATGTGGACTCTTATACATCAGCAAGACAAAACGTAGACTGGACTATCATTTCGCTGAGCACCTTCGCTCAGTCTGCCTGGATCTACCTGATCTCCCGGTTGCTGAATACTTTAATTCTCCTTCCCATTCCCACACAGACCTTTCTGTCCCAGACCTCCTCCATTGTCTGAGTGAGGCTAAACGCAAATTGGAGGAACAGCATCTCATATTTCGTTTGGGCAGCTTACAGCCCAGTGGTATGAATCTTGATTTCTCTCACTTCAAGTAGCCCCGGCATTCCCTCTCTCTCTCCATCCCTCCTCCATCCAAGACACATCCGCTACTCATTTTCACTCAACAAACAGCGAAATGGCCTGTTTCCTTTACCATCCTTACTTTTTTGCATATCTTTCATTCATTGTTCTATATCTCTCTACGTCTATGTCTCTCATTTCCCTTTCATAGAAACATAGAAACATAGAAAATAGGTGCAGGAGTAGGCCATTCGGCCCTTCGAGCCTGCACCGCCATTCAATATGATCATGGCTGATCATCCAACTCAGTATCCTGTACCTGCCTTCTCTCCATACCCCCTGATCCCATTAGCCACAAGGGCCACATCTAACTCCCTCTTAAATATAGCCAATGAACTGGCCTCAACTACCTTCTGTGGCAGGGAATTCCAGGGATTCACCACTTTCTGTGTAAAATTCCACAGATTCACCACTCTCTGCACCACTTTCCCGTGACTTTGGGGGATTTCGACCTGAATCGTCACCCATTCCTTCTCTCCAGTGATGCAGCCTATCCTGCTGAGTTACTCCAGCTTTGTGTGTCTATCGTATGCAGTTCCTCCCTGCACTTTATCCATTTTCACTGTGCCCTGCATATTCATGTACCAATCTAAAACCCTTTTAAATGCCACTATTGTATCCCACCTCTACCACCATCTCTGGCAGCACGTTCCAGGCACCCAACACCCTATGTGTAAAAATATATTTTACAGTACCTCAATGCACGTGACAATAATAGACCTGAACCTGACCTGCTTATCTCAGCATTTCGACTACCCCTCCAATTCCAAACGGACTTTTCTGTCCTGGGCCCGCTCCATGGCCAGAGTGAGTCCCACCGCAAATTGGAGGAGCAGCACCTCATATTTTGCTTGTGTAGTTTACACACCCCACCGGTATGAACATTGACTTCTCCTATTTCAGGTAGTCCTTGCTTTCTCCCTCTTTCCCCTCCCCTTCCCAGCTCTCCCACAGCCTACTGTCTCCGCCTCTTCCTTTCTTCTTCCCACCCCCACATCAGTCTGAGGAAGGGTCTCAACCTGAAACGTCACCTATTCATTCGCACCATAGATGCTGCCTCACCTGCTGAGTTTCTCCAGCATATTTGTCTATCTTCGATTTTTCCAGCATCTGCAGTTCTTTCTTAAACATGCATATCTCCTTTAAACATATCTGCTCTCATCTTAAACCTATGCCCTCCAGTATTTGATATTTCCATCCTGGGGGGGAAAAAAAGGTTTTGACTGTCCACCCTATCTATGCTTATCATATTCCTGCATACTTCTATCAGGTCTGCCCTTGCCCAGCAATGTTCCAGAGAAATCAGTGCAAGTTTCTGCAATCTTTCCCTACAGCTAATACTGGTTCAATGATACTTAATTGTCACAAGTACCGAGGTACAGAGAAATTCCTTTTTTGCTTACAGTTCAGTAAAAGTAAAAAGATTACATTACATAATCACAATCATAATTAAGCGCAAGTCATAGAGTGATACAGCGTGGAAGTAGGCCCTTCGGCCCAACTTGCCCACACCAGCCAACATGTCCCAGCTACACTAGTCTCACCTGCTCACATTTGGCCCATATCCCTCCAAGCCTGTCCTATCCATGTACCTGTCTAACTATTTCTTAAATGTTGGGATAGCCTCAACTACCTCCCCTGGCAGCTTGTTCTATACCCTCACCAACCTTTGTGTGAAAAAGTAACCCCTCAGATTCCTATTAAATCTATTTGCCTTCACGTTAAACCTATATCCTCTTGTCCTCGATTCACCTACTCTCGGCAAGAGACTCTGTGCATCTACCCAATCTATTCCTCTCATGATTTTATACATGAAGATCACCCCTCATCCTCCTGTGCTCCAAGGAATAGAGTCCCCGCCTACTCAACCTTTCCCTATAGCTCAGGCTCTCTAGTCCTGGCATCATCCTCGTTAATCTTCTCTATACCCTTTCCAGTTTGACACCATATTTCCTATAACATGGTGCCCAAAACTGAACACAATACTCTAAATATGGCAGGTGTCTAACAAAAATAGATTATATTAAGACTGTATACAAGAGTTGCCATCTTTCTGGAGCCTTTTTATTTTATAATTCAAGTTTAAAGTTGTGATGAATGTAAAGTCTTAACTTGGCCATAAAGGCCCATTGGCCTGGTGGGGTTGCAGGGTCGGCCATGCCAAGAATTTCATTGTACCATTTCGGGACTTAGGTCAATAAAAGACACTCTTGACTTACTCTTATGTCTAGAGTCATAAAGTCATACAGTGTACACTTGACCAAACTTGCACACACTGACCAACATGTCCCATCTATACGAGTCCCACCTTCCTGCTCTTGGCACATATCACTCTAAACCTATCCATGTACCTTTCCTTTTCCACATAAATGCTGCCTGATCCGAAGAGCTACTCCATGATTTTGTGTCTATCCTCGATATAAATCAGCATCTGAAGTTCCATACTAAAATATCCATGTTTAAATATTTCTTGCCTAAATGTTTCTTAAAAGTTGCAATAGTATTACCTCCTCCGGCAACTCATTCCATACACCCACCATCCTTTGTGTAAAAAAAATGTTGCCAGTTAGGTTCCTAGAAACTCTCCCCCCCCCCCCCCTTTCATCTTAAACTTATGGTCTAATGTATATTTTAAGGTGGAAATTGACAGATTCTTAATTAGTACGGATGTCAAAAGTTACGGGGAGAAGATAGGAGAGTGGGGTTGAGAGGGAAAGATGGATCAGCTATGATTGAATGGCGGAGTAGACTTGATGGGCCATACGACCTAATTCTGCTGCTGATCAGCGTGGTGAATCTGCGGGATTCATTGCTACAGAAGGTCTGGAAGCCATCAATGGATATTTTTAAGGCTGAGATTGACAAATTATTGATTAGTAAAGGTGTCAGGGATTATGGGGAGAAACATAGAAACATTAAAACATCGAAAATAGGTGCAGGAGTAGGCCATTCGGACCTTCAAGCCTGCACCGCCATTCAATATGATCATGGCTGATCATCCAACTCAGTATCCTGTACGTGCCTTCTCTCCATATCACCTGATACCTTTAGCCACAAGGGCCACATCTAACTTGCTCTTAAATATAGCCAATGAACTGGCCTCAACTACCTTCTGTGGCAGAGAATTCCACAGATTCACCAATCTCTGTGTGAAAAATGTTTTTCTCATCTCAGTCCTAAAAGATTTCCCCCTTATCCTTAAACTGTGACCCCTTGTTCTGGACTTCCCCAACATCGGGAACAATCTTCCTGCATCTAGCCTGTCTAACCCCTTAAGAATTTTGTAAGTTTCTATAAGATCCCCCCCTCAATCTTCTAAATTCTAGCGAGTACAAGGCGAGTCTATCCAGTCTTTCTTCATATGAAAGTCCTGACATCCCAGGAATCAGTCTGGTGAACCTTCTCTGTACTCCCTCTATGGCAAGAATGTCTTTCCTCAGATTAGGAGACCAAAACTGTACGCAATACTCCAGGTGTGGTCTCACCAAGAACCTACCTGCTCCTATACTCAAATCCTTTTGTTATGAATGCTAACATACCATTCATTTTCTTCACTGCCTGCTGCACCTGCATGCCTACTTTCAATGACTGGTGTACCATGACACCCAAGTCTTGTTGCATATCCCCTTTTTCTAATCGGCCATCATTCAGATAATAGTCTACTTTCCTGTTTTTTCCACCAAAGTGGATAACCTCACATTTATCCACATTATACTTTATCTGCCATTCATTTGCCCACTCAACCTGCCTATCCAAGTCACCTTGCAGCCTCCTAGCATCCTTCTCACAGCTAACACTGCCCCCCAGCTTAGTGTCATCCACAAACTTGGAGATGTTGCATTCAATTCCCTCGTCCAAATCATTAATATATATTGTAAATAGCTGAGGTCCCAGCACTGAGCCTTGCGGTACCCCACTAGTCACTGCCTGCCATTCTGAAAAGGACCCGTTTACTCCTACTCTTTGCTTCCTGTCTGCCAGCCAGTCCTCTATCCACATCAATACTGAACCCCCAATACCGTATGCTTTAAGTTTGTATACTAATCTCTTATGTGGGACCTGGTCGAAAGCCGGCAGAAGAATGTCTTGTTGAATGAGAGGGAAAGATAGATCAGATATGATTTAATGGCGGAGTAGACTTGATGGGCAGAATGGCCTAATTCAGCTTCTAAACCTTATGAACTTATGAAAAGTCGCCATTTATTTAGGATAACTGTGTAACTGCAGAGTCACTGGTTATTCAGGGTGAGAAGGATCACTATGTGAAGATAGACACAAAATGCTGAAGTAACAGTGGGTCAGGCAGCATCTCCGGAGAAAAGAAATAGGTGATGTTTCGGGTCGAAAAGGTTCTCGACCTGAAACGTCACCTAGTCCTTTTCTCCAGAGATGCTGCCTGACCCGCTGAGTTTTGTGTTTAGCTTTGGTGTAAACAAGCATCTGCAGTTCCTTCCTACAGATCACACTGAGGATCTCTATTTAACTGGTATGTTAGCTTTCATTACAAGGTGTTAAGTGGGTGAGGTAAGGACATAGAACATAGAACAGTCCAGCACAGGAACAGGCCCTTCAGCCCACCATGTCTATGTTTCTGAGTTGAGCTAATCTCCTCTGCCTACACGTGATCCATATCCCTACATACCCATCTACCTATCTAAAAGCCTCCTAAATGCCACTATTGCATCCTTAGTTCAGCAGTGGGACTGCCATGCTGCATTTCAAGCAAAGTATCTTGAAATGTATTGCCGAATGACCTAATTCTACTGCTAGGGTGGTGAGTCTTTAGTATAGTTTAGTATAGAGATACATCACGAAAACAGACCCTTCGGCCCACCGAGTCCATGCCGATCAGCGATCCCCGCATATTAACACTATCCTACACACGTACTAGGGACAATTTAGATTTTTATACAAAGCCAATGAACCTAGCAACCTGTATGTTTTCAGAATGTGGGAGCAAACCAAAGATCTCGGAGAAAACCCACGCATCCATAGTCGGGATCGAACCCAGGTCCCTGGTGTCGCAAACGCAGCAAACTTTACCGCTGCGCCACTGTTCCACCCATGGAATTTGTGGAATTCATTGCCACAGAAAGCTGCTTCGGATATTTTTAAGGCAGATAGATAGATTCTTTATTAGTTGCAGGAAGGAACTGCAAATGCTGGTTTAAACCCAAGATAGTAACTGGAGTAACTCAACGGGACAGGCAGCATCTCTGGATAGAAGGAATTTGTAACGTTTAGTCTGTAGAAGGGTCACCCATTCCTTCTTTCTAGATTCTTGATCAATACGATTGTCAGGGGTTAAGGGGAGAAGGCAGCAGAATGTGAGGGAAAGACATAGTTGAATGGCAGAGTAGACTTGATGGGCCGAATGGCCTGTGAGGTTATCCACTATGGTGGCAAGAACAGGAAGACAGATTATTATCTGAATGGTGTCAGATTAGGAGAAGGGGAGGTGCAACAAGACCTGGATGTGCTTGTACATCAGCCACTCAAAGTAGGCATGCAGGTACAACAGGATTCTGTGGAAATCTCTGCAGTCATGGTGGCGCAGCAGTAGAGTTGCTGCCTTACAGCAAAATGCAATGCCAGAGACCTGGGTTCGATCCCAACTATGTATCTGTATGGAGTTTGTAAGTTCTCCCCATGACCTGCGTGGGGTTTCTCCAAGTTCTTCGGTTTCCTCCCACATTCCAAAGACGTACAGGTTTGTAGGTTGTTTAAGAAGGAACTGCAGATGCTGGAAAATCGAAGGTAGACAAAAGTGCT